>NC_091794.1:48349375-48656562 GCF_041296235.1 Equus asinus | reverse complement strand
AGTGGGGCTGACGTGATTGAGTGGCTGCATAGAAATGACCAGGAGAAGAATGAAGTCTGAAGGAGGCAGCCCTAGGCACGTTTCATCTCAAAGAAAGACGCTGCTCACCAGTGGGGAGCACTCTGCTGAGGTCCCGGAGTGTGTGAAGAATCTGGGACTGTGCTGGCAGGACCAGGGCATGTGGCGCTCTGGGATCGGGAATTCATTTGCCACATGCTCAATGTGAAAAGGGATTTAAGCCATTACATATAACTGTCCATTATGGCAGCATGCAAATTTCCTTAGCCTTACAGGACGCCAAATCCCAGCTCTACCATACCAGCCATGTGACCCCGGCACTTTAACCACTTTAGGCCTCTGTCTCCTCATCTAAGAATAATAACACCTCCCGTCTCAGACAGGAGCTGGGAGAGAGTCCATGTAAAATTCACAGCAGATACTGAGGACATCATAACTATCGCTATTACCGTAGTCCTAATTTAATTGTATTCTGCTCATCCCGGCACTCTGTCCTGGTGACCTGGCTCCTCAGAATGGAAAGTAACATTTTGATGACAATAAAAGCAAGCTGCCCATCTAAGGTACTTGAGAAGCCATGCCACTTGAAAAGCCCAGCTAGGGTTCCCTCTGGCACCTGAGAGCCAGGAAGGCCATCAGCCCAGGGCACCTTCCCGCGGGCGTTAACATCCCATTCATCTCTGCTATAAACTGTGCTGCACTCAACCTGACCTTCTGGAGGGCAGGCATCCCTACTCTTTCATCCTAGCCCAGACTATGTGATTGCATCACGCTCGTAGGGATTGAATTCCACATATGATGACAGCAACACAGCTTCTCGAAACACCTCTGCAGTATCAGCTGCTGGTCCGGGCTCTGGTTTCATTGCTGATAAATCTCATTCCAGAGGTAGAAGTCAGAGAGCCTTTTTTGGTTTCTGCATTCGGAGACTGTCCCTTACCACTTCAGACAAACACATCATCTTGTGCTTACAGACTGGCACTTCCCCCCTCCCCCGTCTTCATTTTTCCACCACAGTGATGATTGATGCCCCCATGATCTCATGAAGAATAATGGCAGCAAAATGAAAAGCATATGTGTCATCTCTAGAAAGACACGTGGGCAGTAAAATATAGCTGTACCAAGGCTTTGTGGCCATAACTCTTCATATCTCTGTGCAACTGGAAATGATAAAAAAAAACTTTATGATTAATATTTTATCTAGAACTCCCACCACTGTGGAGGAACAGAACAAAGGAAATGCACATTCCAATGAGCCCTCAGCATCGAGAAATAAGGAACCCTTAAAGAGCCCCACTATTCCCAAGTGACCTGAATCAACTTTCAGAGAGAAAATGCAAGTATAATAAAGGCCTCGGAGATGGGAGGATGACTCATTTGTTTCTCCCTCTATCTGTTCTCTAATTCCCCTCACCTATTTCTAATGCCCCATGTCAGTCAAAGAAAGGAGAGCTAACGGGGAGCCAAGCATGAAAACAACTGCCTGCAGCCACTGCACCAGCTGCCAGCAGAGCTGGCAGAAGAAAGCGAAGCTCAGGCTCCTCTTGGGGAGGGTCAGCAAGTTCCAACTTACAAGAGGTAAAAGAGAAGTTCTCTCAAGCCAAGCCCACTTTAGGACTTCTCTCCATTTCTTCCAGGGACACCATGCCTTGTCCTGCCCTCTTTCTGCCAATTCAGTCAAGTTCCCATGAATTTTCTGTCTGTTCACCTGACCCTCTCAGAAACTGTGGGACTGCTGTTACCTTCCTGGTGAAGTATCAGACAATTCAGTGTTGGCAGTCTCATTATAATTTCAGTAACCAATTATCCTTGTCTACTCCCTGTACTGCTCAATTCACTTTCACCACACACACACATGCCACTTAAGTTTGATTTCTCCCTGTAAATGTCATGAGTCTGTCAGCCTTGTAATGTATTGTAATGACCTATGTTTGTGATATTCATGTGCACAGCTTATGTCCCACAAAGTCAATGACCATGTGTTTTACATGTGTGCACCTGGCACACAGTGTGTGCTTAATAAATATTTAGGGACTACATCTCAGACCTAGGCCTTACATTCAGGCACTGCTGACACCAAATTGTAAGCACAGATCTAACATTTAAACATCACCTTTAACCAGGAGGCAGCCATATTGGTCTTTCAGGGGCCAGCATCAGCAATCTATCTCATGTGTGATGCAATAAACCTCAGGTTTTAGGATTAAGGAAGAACCGGCAGTTGTTAAGGGCAGTTGATAACCACCTCTAAAAACTCCGCCTAGTGGCCAGAAGCTGACCCTCACAGGAGACCAACCAAACCACTGAAGATGTAATGAGCCTCTACCAAGGAGGGTTGAAAGAACCCTTTTGCCTTACAGTTTGCTTCAGCCACGTGCTAAGAAGACCTAAGTACCCACAGATACAAAGGAATAACCCATAGATCACTATTTAAAAAGAGCAGAGAGAAAACAAATTACCTGTCTAACCATATAGCCCAAAGTCAAGAACTCAGAGAAATTAAGGCAAAAACTACAAAGTGGTATCCACAATTGGAAAGCACTCACTTTTTACACTTCTTAGCCAGGCACTCTTTATAATATCACAGAATCATAGTTCTGAACTCTGTCATTGTTTCATTGCCCTCATCCCTCACCCAATGCTCTTTGAGAGATCCAATCAAGATATAACTCGCTCTGCACTCCTGATAAATCTTACATCTTCCCTTTGTCCTCCTGATGAGCCTCGCATCCTTCTTCTTGCCCTCAGTTAACTAAAGCCCTAGAAGTGTTAATCTGCAGTGGAGGGCTTGGTTGTCCCCCGCCTTATAAGAGGATGAAAACCCAGGGAGATGGCATCCTTTCCCATCCCCTCCTCCTCCCCAAGACACACACATTTTACTGAGAACATTAATTTCCAGGAGGGGAAGGACATGTTGATTTGGCAGGGATGGGCTGGAGAGGGCAACTAGGGTACAGAGGCTTCCAGAATTAATAGCATCTTTGTCCTATGAGTTCTGTGGAGCTAAATTGACACGCACTTCAGAAAACAAGAGAGTTGAGCTCGGCTCACAATGGTGGCTGCACCATCTGGTTCCCAATGAGCTGTTTTTAGCTAAATTTTCAGCTAGGTTCATTAAAATCTAAGACACTTCAGTGTTTAGTTTAAACAAATGAGTTCACACAGCACTTAAAATACTCAATAGAACTTTCCTTTCCTTTAATGGCTAAAATGCTTTATATGAAATTCCTTTGGGTCAAATGGGGTGTTTTTCCAAAGCCAAGTGCTTTAAGGATATTACTGAATAGCTTCCCACCAGATAACCAGGGTTACTGCTGAAAGGGTTTACATTACATTAGGTATTTGATAAGAATCTAGGACCACCAATATAGATTATTTAAAAGCTTATGAGTCATATTCTATAGCGATGTTGTCTGCTTTCTCTTCTTCCTCCATCAAAGGCCTACTATGTTCAAGGCACGATGTTAAGTGCTGTAGATTTGGCAGCGAGGAAGACATAGTCAGTCCACTTTAATATTAATATGGAATGGAAGAGCAAACTAAGCCGCTGACCACAGAACCATCATCCAGGGTCTCCTCTACCACTAGTGCCCGTCCTTGAGCAGCCTGATTAATCTTTACTAACCAAAGGTGCACCTAGCCACTTCTGGTTGCTGTGAGATTTAAATAAGAATCGAGGCAAAGCCCCTTCTCTAGTGGGGGTGTTGGAGGTAACGGCAGGATAGGAGAACCAGCAGTAGTTACTGCCATTTTCCTCAACGCTGCCATTTTGAGTCAAACTTTGTTTGGAGATGCCCAGCCTGCACTTTAACCTACTGTATTTCACAAAGGAATACGGAGGGGACTGATGATGGATTTAAATAAAACATCTTGATAACAGAGTTTCACAGAAACACATAAGATATGCAAAAAAGATTACAAATCCTTCTCACAAATTGCCTTCAACGCTGAAGAGAAGCAATGACAGCAGTAAGCTTAGCAAATTAGCATATATAATTTTAACTTTAACCTAAAGTTCTGGAACTGCTAATACTTACAACTTTCTGTCAATCTGTCTGTCCCCACATAAACCCATCCATTTGCCTGTCACCTGTCTGTCTATTTATTAATCTTTTATCTTTTTGAAAGGATGCTAATGCAAAGCACAGCTAGACATGTAAATAAATCTGTAGTGGTAAAATTCTGGAATATAATTCTGCTGACTGTTTTCACTAACACTGCACACCTCAAGAGTCCTCAGCAGGTCCAGCTGCAGCCTCTGTCATCCGAGTTGCATCCCTGAAGCTTTGCTGATTGGAATGGAAAAGACAAAGGCTCTGAGGTCCCCGATTTGGGCTTAAATCCTTGATCTGTCAGTTACTAAGCCACGTGACTCTGGGAAGTTACTGTACTTCCATGAGCCTCAGATCCTCATCTGTATTTATTTCTTAAGGTTTTGATGTTCATGAAATGAGTAGCACGTTATAAAGAAAGCAGAACAGTGTCAGATACACTTTAGGGAGATGCTAAAGAAGTTAGCTTACTTATTCTTGTGTACCAGCTCCACCAGTGCTCAAATATTTGTTTTTATTGTAGTATTTTTACTTTGAAAATTTAGGTGTGGTGAGAGGAGCATAGTCTTTCTAGACAAAGATGAAAATATATTATTCACGTGACCCAATTACTTTAAAGTAAATGAATCTTTTTCTCAATCCATTACATGCAAATAAGCACACCCAATTGGAGGTATTCAATGTTTAAATACTGAGCAAATGTAGCTCTTCTCAAAGCAACACTCAAAACTAATAGAGATTTTCATATAATCTCTTACATACAATATAAGATTACATATACATCCAATATAGAATCCTACCTCTGTAGCAAACGCTAGTAAGATCTTACACCACAAATAATGATTCCTCCATCACCATTTCCAACCATATCCAGAGACTCAGAATTAGGGACTATGTAGTAATAAGGGACTGGGAATGTCACTAATAGTTGAACCTCCCACTCAACATGGGATGTTACTTGTGAGGCTGAGGCTCAGACACCACAAGTGTCTCAACAGGGTCACGTTAGTAAGTGACAGACCCTGCTTCCCAACCCAGAGCTACTTACACCGAATCAAGTACTCTTCTGACTACAACTATATTCCAGAGTAAACATAAAAAGGAAGCTTAATTTCTGACACCTAGCAGATATGAGACATTTGAGATTATACCTTACCATGATATGGGCTCCTTTATAATACAGCCCCCAAATTTGTCCACTCTCATCTTCCCTTACCTCCTTCCATTCAGCAGGCAACTGAAACACACTTACATACATCCAACAAACACCAACAGATGTCAGTGCCTTTCCAACAGGAAACGATTCTTACCAACCTCCATAGCAGAATACCCGATACACAGCAGACACTTGGTGCATTCCCATTGACTCACTAAGTCATCCTAACTCTTATCCAAGCTCGCTTACACATGACAGTCTTTCAAACATTTAGAGATGGATCTCATGTTTCAGGTACAATTATCTTTTTCCCAGATATCAGACCTAATTTCTATAACTATTACTCATATATCACATGGATCCCGGACTCTTCACCACTCTGGTTGTTTTCCTCCACTTGAAGTTCCTTCACATGGTCAATGTCCCTGCCAGGATTTGGAGACCCACACAACCTTAGTGCTGGGCAGAAGCAGGCAGGGCTGGTCACCCCTGAGCTGGATGACACCCAGGCTTTTTTCATAAGAGTTGCTTGTAAGGCTGCCTCTCTCCCTCTCCTGACTTGCTCAGTTGATTTCAGGGTGTTACATTCATCCCTATGCAACGTCACCTTGCTTCACATTGTTTCCTGCTAAAATCATTTTGATTTTATCAACCCATAGATTAGTGATCCCCATCACTTCTGTGTCATTTATAAATTCCATATTTAGGCTTCCAATGTCTTCACCAAAGGCACTGATTTAAAGAAAAGGGAAGAGAAAAGAAAAGGACAGCTTCCATTAGAAACCTCCTACCCCATGGATAATGCCCCACAAATCAATATAGGGCTGTGTGAGAAGCCATGAATAAGCCAGCTCTACTCTTATCTAACCAGTACATTTTCACAAATGATGTCTCTACAGCACACCGCTGATAACTACATTGCCTAGTTTAAAATTTCTCAATAGCTCTTTATATTCTATTCATATCTGTATTATGGATAAAAGTCAAAATCCTTAGTGTAATATACAAAGCCATCCCAATAGGGCCTTTGCCTGGCTCTCCTGTCTCAGCTTTGGTACCATGCCCTCTTCCCCTATCTTCATCCTTACAAAGCTCCTCTCTAGATATCTGAGACTAGAGCATTTTCCCCACCGTTCCAGGTGACGCCACATCTCTACACCTTTGCTCCTGCTGATTTCCATGCTACGATTGCTCTCCCTTTTTGCGGCTTGGTAAATAGTCAAATACATTTCACGATCTAGCCCAAGCAATATTTTCTGTGTACAAGCTTTCCTGACATTTCTTCCCAGGCAGAATCAATTGTTTCCTCCTTTCCTCCTTTCATAATTTTAATCATGATATCTGCGCATTTACTTGTTTACGTGTCTGTCTCCCCTGTTAAATGTTAATCTGCTTTCAAACAGGGACCACAGCACCCATGATAGTTCCCAAATACTTGTCGGTTAGACGGATGGATAAATGAATGTCATTTTTGCTAAAATCATGGCAAATTATGCCATGTCATAATACCAAGGGTAAAGAAATCTAATTTCCTGTCTTCCTTGTATAAAGTATGACTCATCCATTCAACAATTGAGCACCTATCCTACGGACCACTGTTTTAGGTGTTAGGGCTACAGCAATAGGTGAACCACACAAGGTCCTCGTTCTAATGAAGTTAAACAAGTAAACGCATAAGTGAAAACCATTTCAGATCAAGATATGTGGTACTCAGAAAATAAAACAGGAGTAGAAATACAGGGGGCAGCATGGTTTGGGGGGAGGGGACACAAAGCTTTAGATTGATTTGGGTTGAAAAAGCCTCTCTGAAGAGGTAATATTTGAGCTAATTCCTAGATAACAAGAAGAAGTCAGGTTGTATGAGCCACTGGAGTCAAATACGAATACTCCTGTTTATAACCTTTGTGTTCCTAATCCAGCAGTGGAGTCACTTGTAGACCATTCTGGGGGCACTGGAAGCAAGATGAGGACCATGGGCTAGCTATGCTCACCACAGACCTCTCCAAGGGATCTGTCACGACTGCGTTTGACTAACCATCCTAGAGCAAGGGAGGACTGACCAGAGGTTTACCTTTCCTTAGTTCTGTTCGTAAAAACTGTCTGCTCTGTTTGATTTCATTGACCTTTTAATAAAACAACCAGATTTAGCTTCTGCCTATCTTCCTCATATCCCCCCCTCCCCCTACAAAATGAGCCCGAATGCCATTCTTCATCACTTTCATCTGGACATTGACAGAAAGAACAAAAGCAGGCATTCCACATCTCAATTTATGTGCTTGCCCCCCAGAGCCCATAAATAAAACAAAAAATTCGAACACAACTTCTAAAAATACTCTGGAAGATGAAAGATCAATGTCCGGAAGCTACTTCTCTCAGGCATTCACGGCAGAATCCACAAGTGAGAAATGAAGTCACCCATTCCTAACCTTGAGGTAGTTTCACCTGGCTTTCCAAGAGCAGCCTTTGCAAAGCCCTGTGTTGAAGCACTGTGGAAAGCAGTTACACTAACATACCTGTAGAGAACTACAAAGGAAGTTAAGTTCAAGGTCTGTGACTAAGCAGTCGGTTGCCTACAAAAAAACAAAAAATTATTCTCCCCTTCTTCCTGGATAAGGGAACCCCAGTTTTGTTCTGTTATCCACCTCTCAATGAAACGACACTATTCCAAGTTCAGGTATAAATCCTGATCCCATCTTGATAATCCTGGCCCTCCTGCAACTAACTGGCTTAGGAGTGGGCATGACTCATTCTGGCCAATGAGATAGGAGATAGGAAGCAAAATCTGCTGGAGGCCTTCTGGGAAAAGTCTCCTTGCTGATGAAACACCCACGAAAAGAGTCGCCCCCTCTTATGTTCCTGGACATTATCATTTCTGCATCTGACACACGGAACTTCGACAGAGGTTCCAGAGAAGCCAGCCTAAGGACTTCTAATTCATAACCTCTATTACCTGGAAAAGTCACCCTGCCACTCCCAGATTTAAAAATAAGGGAGTTGGGCTACATAAGTTTTAAAGTCCTTTCTAGCTCAGGAAAGCATGGGATTCTCATGGAGGCACACATTAGCGCTGTTTTAGGTAGTAGAGCCAGTGCTGATGTACGTACGTGATGCTACTGTAAAAACTCTGCCAAGTGACCAAGACTCATGGAGGCTTTTGTTCATAGGAAGATATGAGTTGGGATTTGTAATGCCTAAAGGCTTTCACATTCAAGTTTTGGAATGAATTAAGAATCTGCGAGGGTTAAGGAAGGGCGTTAGTTAGGAGAAATAAAGTAGACCCTGACTGGGCCAGATTGCAATTCTGTTAATAGAGAGGAACACTTTTCAGGGTAAGAAAAGGGTAGAGCTTTCAAATTCCAATGATTTGAAAATAATTCCAATGACATTAATTGTTTTAAACCCTCCATTTATTCATTTATCAATTCAACAAATATTTACGGAGCACCTGGTATTCGGTGGGCAATGCCTATGTGCAACAATGCATAAAAATCACAGTCCTTTTCCTCAAGGAGTGAACAGTACAGTGAAGGCCACAGAGAAGTAAAAGACATCACAATATTTCTGACAAGAACCATTATTAGAAGAAAGTCAGAGGCATTATGGGAGGCCAGACAAGGGGCTCTCACCCTGGCCTGGAGCAAGTGGTGTAGGGAGGGTTTCCTAATGGAAGCAATCCTTAAGTCAAGACTTGAAGTAGGAGGGGCTGGTGGGAGGGGTGAGGAGGCCTGGCACGATGAGGGGACGTAAGTGTTTCAATAAGGCCTCAGTACTGGGTGTGAGGCAGGGAGCGGTGAAGTTGAAGAGGTAAAAACCAGGGCCAGATCACATGGGACACGCTAAGGAGTTTGGGAGCTCCATTTAGCACTTGGGAGGCCTGTAAGGCAGAAGGAAGTCTGTCTGCAGTAGTGTTCTTCCTCCCTCACCTCCTGGCCCCCATCCTCAGTTCCTCCTGCTTTCCATCCTCTGTCTCACCTCAGGAGGCTCTTGAGTCGGAAAAAGATCCCACAAACCAGCTTATACTGTGGAATAAACGAATGAGCACAGGTTAAAGCACAGCTGTGTGTTTTAAAGGGGGATAATCCCTTCACACAGAAGAATGAAGTCACCGTCTTGCATTTTAGAGATTAAGGAGCTCCTAGAGACAAATTTGGATCAACTCAATTTACAGGTGAGAAAACGGAGGACCAGAAATGCCAGGGACTGTCCCCAAGCTCACTCACAGCATTTCACACCTCTGCCATGAGAGGGGGGACACTTTTGGGTGGTAGTGGTGGGGTTCCCTTCAGAGGCTGTCAAGCGAGGCCCTATGGGCTGCCAACTACTGAGAAGAGTCTCTCTTAGCTTACTGAAGACCTTCACCAGGAGCCCCGGGAGGACAGGGACCTTGTAAGTGCTCCGCATGGCACATAAAATATGTGCTGGTTAAACATTTACGAGAGGACAGGAGGAGCCCGCTGCTATTCCTCAAATAATCCGAGAATGTGCAATGAACCCAGTTCTCTCCAAACGTAGGCACCAAGAAGCAGAACATGGTGCAGGAAGTGTATTTTCAAAAGAAAAACCTGGCAAATGACAGACTCCAACAAAATTGGCACAGCTGCTTGCCATTTGAAGAATCAAATACCGAAGATATTTCAAATAATAAAAGAAAATCTGGAGGAATTGTGAGTTAGGACCAATATGGATAGGATTTCTAAGCAGAAAATGTTCAGTTTAGGAAGATGTGCGGATGCTCATTTTCAAAACCTAAGTTGACTTCTTTTCAGAAAAGCCACAGGCTAGAAGAAATTCCTCAGCTGAGCTTGATTCTTTTGTCTTTAATGACACAACAGGTATTTCCATGAACTGTGTGGTCTCAGACCTGCACGCGCTTTGCAGAGAGACAGATTTCAAAGCTGTCTGGTGGAGGAAAAAAAATTGGAAGAATGCCATTCTTCAAGTGTTTAATTTCTTTGTATTTGCAATTCAAGCAGATGCTCCTAACCAATACATATGCAAGAATGGTTAAAGGTTGCAAGAAAATGGTAATTAAAATCATCCTCATAAGGTGATTCATGTTTGTGAATGCTAGCCAACATTCATTTAACCAAGATGAACTGGAACATAGGCCGAAAAGGGGACCTTAAAAAGAGACTGGACAGTGGTTGAGTCCTAAGAAGGATTAGCCTGAATCACTAGTGTTTGCTTTAAAGAAGCATTTTTTTCCCCTTTGTAAAGTCATGAAAAGGGCAAGAATTACCAGATTAGGATCTACAGTTGCCTGTTAGTAACCCTGCAGCTCCTGGAGCCTCCAGGGGCAGCCAGCCAGTTGTGGCAGCTCAAATTTAGACATAGGTCCTGGTTCAGCACACCTCCAAATGCAATCTAGAATCAGGAGGTGGCAGATGCAGAGGAGGAAGAAATCCAGAGAGCTGTCAGGTTGAGAGAGAAAAAGAAAGGGAGAAAAGGAAGAAAGGGGAAGGAGAGAAGCAAGGAAAAAGGGAAGGAGAAAAAAAGGATGGAGGGAGGATAAAGGAAAGGGGAAGGGTAGAAGGGATTCCTGTTCCTCCAATCAGATCACTGTGACAAAGGACTGTGGGCGTGAAGTTTACACAGCAAAATACAAAAATAATGCAAGCTGCTAAAGTTTCCAGGAATTGTCATTTCGCCAGCCTTCCCAGAAGGTAACAGCTCAGAAGTGAATGGATTTATAAATATTTTGAAATTTCAAAAAAGTCTACATTAGGGTCTAATATTTGGGAGCATTAAAAAAAAACAAAACACCAAGCTTCTGGAAGCATCTCCTCCTCTCAGTTTCCTTTCATCTTCCTCCAGAGTAAGGAGGAATGAGTTCTACTAAGGGTGCCCCCAAGGCTCTGTCATCTAAACACGCAGAACAGGGCTGGGCTCCTCCTTAGTGGAGACGCCTATTCAGGGTCCTCAGTCCTCAGTGTTACGTCCTCCTGCCGACTTAGAACTCAGGCCTGCTCTTCCACACTTCATGAGATTGGCCAAGTGTCTAATCCAATCGAGTTGTGAAATCTGGATGCTTACATGGGAAAATCTGGATCTTAGCAGGAAAAGAGTACATTTTACACAAAGGGAACCAAATAGAAATTTGGAAAAAACAACCCGAAAAAAATTATAAATGCCTTGAAAACACTTCCTTTCTCTGGCCTTTGAGAAACCAGCAGCCAATGTCTTCCAAGTTGAAAAATCAGTCCAGCTTAAGTTTAACTGGCTTCCTTCTGTTCTCCAAAGCAGATGATTATCATATTTGACTATTCTCAGTCAGAGCCTGTTCAGAACAGCCTGGCCACTGTAAAATCCAAAGACATTTCCCTCTCAGATTGCTGTTTAAAACGCCTCTCTGATAATGACAAGCCTAGACACAGCAAATGGCGTTTTCAGCCTTACTAGACTTTTTCTAGTGATAAGAAGCTGGCAAAGATAGATCCACGTTACATTTCTTGGGATGCAACTTGACTTTACTTTTTTTCATTTGTAAGGATTAGTAGAAAAAATAGATTATTCAGGGTATAAATTAAAGGAGAGTTTGTGATCAAACCATCCTGGAGTTCTAGTAGCATTCACCCTCCGTGGCAGGGGTGAGTCATTGACATCTTGCTTAGAGGAGCCAAAAGGTTCTCAGAAAGCCAGCCGAGGCTGATGGTGTGAGGGCTGCTCTCTTCACCTGGCTTGGTTCAACATAGTACCAGAGGATCCTGGCTCAGCAGGTTCTGAGAGAAAATAAGGGGCCAACCTCTTCCAAAATGAAATCAGATACAGAAAAGGGAGTACTCCTAATTTACTCCATGGCAGGACTGAAAGGAGCCTGAAATCAGAACTAGTTACTCCCAGGTCTAATTTGTCCCTCTCTCCACTGGCTATACGTTCACCATCTGTATGTTCCAGTCATGGCGGATGGTCATGAGTTCAAAAATTCTTCCACTTAAGGCAAGTCTCTGGACTACAATGTACTAGCATGTGGCAGTAAAATGCTTTGTCTTCATCCTTCTGATTCCAGAGACTAAATAGTTATATGGCAATCAATCTACTAATATTTCCTCACACAGATAAATTACAGTGCCATCCGTGAGGAAAGTACTGATAATTATCTAGTGACCAAAACCTTTAGACAGGGCAGGAAAAATGAAGGTTATTTTTCATATAAAGGAGATATGAAAGAGAAACAGAGCAAAGTTCTCCAACCTCTCTCTCTGTCAGTTTCCTCATCAGTGAAATTCATTTATTCATCTGGGAAACAAATTTGCTGTGCTCCCACTATTTATGCCAGGCTCTGTACTAGGGGCTAAGGATTCAACAGTATGCAAGATAGACACAGACCTCACATCTACTCTCTGCCAATTCCAAACCTAGAAGATGACCCTGAACCCTCGGCTCTTCTTTCCCTCATCATCCCTTTAATCCCTTTTCATCATCTTTCCCTTTCATCAAAAGAAATCTAACATGGCTCTTCCATTGCACTGCATTATAGTCAGAACCACATTCTGAGGAGTCTTTCCAGAAGACTGTCTCAACTTGAGCCTGATTTGGAGTTGATTTGCTCCTCATTTAAAATTTAATCCCTCCTCTTAGAATATTGTGCTTCATGACAAAGAGTCCCTCCTTGACCAAACTAGGCCTTGACTTTTGAACTTCCATGTCCATCTTTACATCTCCTAATTTTAGCAAGAATCCTAGTAGACAGATTTAGCCAGAATTCCTCACCCTTGATATCTCATCACCTTTTTCATCTCCCACCATCCTCCAGGTAATATCTGATCACCCTGGATGGCCTTCAGGAGGAATCCCATTAGGTCAGTTAGCAAGAATTACTCTACTCCTTGAGTAACTTTCCATCCAACGACCTTCTACCCTGCTCCTCGGCTATAAATCCCCACTTGTTCTTGCTGCATTTAGAGTTGAGCCTAGGTCTATAGCAGTTTCTTTTCCCCTACTCTAATAGTCCTGAATATAATCTGTTTTGTTTTGTTTAGTTTAGATTGGCCCAGAGCTAACATTTGTTGCCAATCTTTCTCTCTTTTTTTTTTCCCTCCCCAAAGCCTCAGTACATAGTTGTATATCTTAGTTGTAAGTGATTCTATTTCTTCTATGTGGGATGCTGCCACAGCATGGCTTGATGAGCCGTACATAGGTCTGCATCTAGGATCCAAACCAGCAAACCCTGGGCTGCCAAAGTGGAGCGCACAAACTTAACCACTCGGCCACTGGGCTGGCCCCTTTAATTTGTTTTTACTGCTTTAACTACTCTCCAGTTCTGGTTTTCTCTGACACTATCATCCAAACCTGAACGTAAATTACTTCAATCAACCCATGAGATCTAACCTAAAGCAGAGACCAACTATGGGAAGGAAATGGAGTTTTCTTTTCGGAGAAGGTGTGGGAGAAGGTAGTTACAGCAAGAAGACCTGGGTAGTGTGCTGCCAAGGAAGGCATTGGGTAGACTGAAGCTAGGAGCTCCAGGAAGTAGGAAAGAGGATTGGATGAGGAGAGCGGGAAAAGGGACAAAATAGATGTGCCAATGATGTTACAGCTGGCAGCTCTCAGAAGTGCTTCAGTAGCCAAAACAATGGCTGCTACATGGAGATACAAAGGTACCATACAAAGGTATGGTATGTCACAGCAATTTACACTTTCCAGAAATATACTCACCCCATGAGTAGAAAACCCATTTTACATTCCTTTTCAGAGTAATTCAACTCACACTTGATACAGCTCACTCAAGTTACCAAGTTTTCCTATTGACATCTCAATACAAAAATTTTCGGGATTATTCAAAGCTCATTTGAAAAGCCTCAAAAAATTATAATTAAAAGAACAAAATGGCTGCATTTTGGCTCCTTGAAAAAAATCAAACCATAATTTTTCTTACAGTGAAAGAGTAATACTGTCTGTAATTTATTTAGAGAGTATCTAGAGTGATACAAACATGCATATTAAACACTCTCTATTTCATTTCATCTGACTAAATGAATAAATACATTATAGCATCCAGACACACAGTTGAAACATTTCCCCGAGTATTCTTTAAACACAATGCACAAGATTGCAATGGCATCATGACTGATAAAATGACAAAGACGCTGTTAATCAAGTGAATAAAAAGCAACCGCATGAATTATTTATGCCAATAATATTTGTAACCATACAAATTATAGATTGATGCTATATTGGAGTGTTCATTATTCCAGCTAACATACATCACACAATGGCCCCTCTCCCTCGCCTCAATATTTAATTTCCTTGGATAGCTTTAATTCAGTGATACCACTTAAAACAGAACCATGGGGACAACAGCAATTTTTTTTGGTTGTCTCAAAATGTGATTTCTCCCTTATTATGAAATAGTTACTCCACAGACCGCAGCCACAGCTGGACTTCTTTCAGAACTTTCTACATGAAAGACCACAGAAATGGCCTAGGCCAGGGAGATTAGAATTCCACCTTCCTTCATCTTCTCTCTGAGAGAAGGTGGCATATATGACAATCACTCTGAAATGGTCTTTTCTCACTCCTTTATTAAGGCCAGAGTGGCAACATTTTCAGGGAGGGGTAGCTAAAGCAGCTCTTCTAAGCCAGGGACCACAAACATTTTCTTTTGCTAACCTAAAATATGTTCCAGAGAACTTCAAAAATATTGAATATCTCGAAAGATAATGACTTCTCCTTCAACTATGAGATCCATCATCTACACTGATGTCTTCATCTCAATAGAAAATACACTCACAACCACACACACATATTCACACACACACACACTCTCCCATTCACACTCACTTTGAGCAGCTCAATGCCTGCTTAGAAACTGTGAAGATAATCATTTTTCCTTAGCTAACCCCATCTTTCCAAGTTTGGAAGGGGCTCCTCAGGTGTCGCCACAGTGGGCTGGACACCCACCAAACTGTGAGTTCCTCTGTGGCTGGGAGCAAGTGTGTCACAGCAGTACTCTCACAGCACCCACTGTTCTTTAAAATACTGTTTGATTACTAAATTGGAGTTGATTCTTAATGAACAACTGACCCTTTAGGAAAGAGCTAGAAGGTAGTACTACACCTTCCTTTTTGAGATTCACTTCCCTGTTCACAAAGAGATGGAATATATATGGAATGCCACTACAGACTGTCAACATGGAGAGGAAAGAAGCCAAAGAGAGAATGTCTGGTAACTTCTCCAAAAATACCAATCTTCTTAGTGAGACATCTCCACTTAAATATCACACCAGCAGTCTGAATGATGCCCACAGTAAAACTCATCTCTAGTCCCCAACCTCCTTCCTCAGATTCTCTCTATGCCTTTTCACGTATTAATTTCACTTCCTGAAATACCCTTCCCCAACGTTGCTGGCCCCTCTCTCACCACTGCCCACTGCCCCAGCTCTCTTAGCGGTTAAGAGCATGAACTTGGGTTTGATCATGCCTTTCCACTGCCTAGCTGGGTGATCCTGGGGAAGTCACTTCATGCTTGGTGCCTCCATTTCTTCATCTACATAATAGGGCCAATAAAAATTCCTGCTCCATATGGCTGTGCAGAAGGTTAAATGAGTTGATAGATCTTAAATAGTTACAACAGAGTCTGGCACATAATAGGTGGATTTTAAGTGACTGTTGTCAGCGTTTCTGTTCTTTTTATCCCATAGCTGGACCTTGGACATAGACTTAAGACAACACCCTCTTGTTACCTTTCTTCTTCCCCTACTAAGCTGAGTTCAGGGACCATTTCTCACTCCCTGTCCATCTTCTGAGTGCAGCGCCTGGTACAAGGTGCAGACACGTTAAATGTGGGAGGGAGCAATAGGGTTGTGGCTTCCCCTAAGGACAACCTTATCCTCTCTGTGTCTGGGTTCAAAATCTGTCTTTAAGTCCTGTAAAAAATTCTGCTTCTAAATGCGCATCTTTCCTATTTGTGATGCCAACTTTAATGGTTTTGGCATTTACACATCACTTGCCCTTTTGCATTATTCTTATGATCTGCCTTCCTTCTTCATCCTCTTACACTGTCATCCGAATAATTTTTCTAAGAGCCAATCTGATTATTTTTTTAAAAAAGGACAATAATCATTATTGGCATCGCTCGGATCATCAACACTGAGCTCAATCTCCCGACCTGGCACTGAGATTCCTCTCCAATAAGGTCCTTACTTACCTTTCCAACATCATTTCCCATGGCCTGCCCAATACACACCTTAATTCACCTTTTTCATTTCCTGTCTCCAAGCCTGTGCCCCAAGCTAGGCCTTCATCCTACAAACACTCATGACCCATTCATCCTGGAAACACTCATGTCCACCCGTTAAAATCTAATTCATTCTTCAGGATCAAAACCAAATGCCATTTCCTCCATAAAAGTTCTTTTCAAAATTAATCTCTACCTCCCGTACAGTTTCAAAACATTCTTTACAGGAAGGTGGTTTTTATTCAAGGAATTGTGACTGTTTTGACTTTAGTTATTTATATATATCAAGTTCTTAGAAAACAGGGACTATGTCTTAATCATGTCTGTATCCAGGATTATGCCTAGAGCAGTGTTTCACAACCTACTGTACATAACTTTTAAGTTGAATTAAAAAGGAAAAGAAATTTAGTTGACGCCTAGGATCCTAGTACTCATATGTGCTGACAGTTAATTTAAAAAAATTTAAATTTGCTTAAGTTCCACTCTCAGAATTACCCTTGAGTGTTCGATACCTGCCTGAACCCCGGTATTCGGTTATAAGATTCAAAGTCTCCTTTGAATGCTCTGAAGCATCTTGCACACAAAAGGCACTCAAAACATTTGTTGAATTTAATTGTTGAATTGTTTCTGGGTCAAAAGAACAAGTCCCCAAGATTATAACCACCACCTGGTTACAGCAAGGGTACAGCATGATGACATGACTTACAGATCTTATCTTGACTTTCCCCATCCCACCCTACTGGAACCATGACCAGTGAGATTGCCAAAGTCTGCCTGTTGGGAGTCTATAGGCAAGATGTGAGCACCAAGGGCTTCGCTAACAGAGAAAGCGATTGAAGTGGCAGCCTCTGGGGAAGTCCAGAACCCAGAAGCCAGGACTTTAGCAGGTAAGAAAGGGATTTCCACATCCCAGTCATGGGCTAGAGTTCTTCAGCTTTGAGTTGCGAAGGGGCCCCTCCCAAGATGGCACCCTACACATGGAGACAGTGGGGAGCCAGGAAGGAACAATCCCTGAAGTGGCTATTCTTGGGTTGAGGAGGGAGAAGCCAGACAATTTTCTTGCTTTTGCTCTGAATTGACTTAATTTGCTTAATTTCGTGTTGATTGTTATTCCCTCCCAGTCTTTGATAAAGTGTCCTTTAGCCATTCCAGCCATCTCAAACCATGAACCAGTGTAGTCTATCAGGTGTGCAATAGCGTTATGTCTAAAACACGTATATACCTTAATTAAAAAATAATTTATTGCTAAAAAATGCTAACCATCATCTGAGCCTTCAGCGAGTGGTAATCTTTATGCTGGTGGAGGGTCCTGCCTCCATGCTGATGGCCGCTGACTGCTCAGGGTGGTGGTTGCTGAAGGTTGGGGTGGCTGTGGCAGTATTTTAAAATAAGACAACAGTGAATTTTGCCTCATCAATTGACCCTTCCTTTCATGAACAATTTCTGTATAGCATACAATGCTGTCTGACAACATTTCACCCACCGTAAAACATCCTTCAAAATTCGAGTCAATCTTCTCAAACCCTGCAGCTGCTTTATCAACTAAGTTTATGAAATATTCTTAATCCTATGTTGTAATTTCAACAATCTTCACAGCATCTTTATCAGCAGTAGATTTCATCTCAAGAAACTACTTTCTTTGCTCGTGCATAAGAAGCAACTCCTCATCCGTTAAAGTTTTATCATGAGATTGCAGCAATTCAGTCACATCTTCAGACTCCACTTCTAATTCTAGTTCTCTTGCTAGTTCCACGACATCCGCAGTTACTTCCTCCACTGAAGCCTTGAACGCCTCAAAGTCATCCATAAGGGTTGGAATCAACTTCTTTCAAACTCCTGTTAATGTTGATACTTTGACTTCTTCCCATGAATCATGAATGTTCTTAATGGTATCTAGAATGGTGAATCCTTTCCAGAAGGTTTTCAATTTACTTTGCCCAGATCCATCAGAGAATCCCTATCTCTGGCAGCAATATCCTTACAAAATGTATTTATTATCTTAAATAATAAGACTTGAAAGTCAAAATTACCCCTTGATCCATGGGCTGCAGAATAGATGTTGTGTTAGCAGGCATGAAAACAACAATAATCTCATCGTACATCTCCATCAGAGCTTTTGGGGAGCCAGGTGCATTGTCAAGGAGCAGTAATACTTTGAAAGGAATCTTTCTTTCCCGGCAGTAGGTCTCAACAGTGGGCTTAAAATATTCAGCAAACCACGCTGTAAACAGATGTGCTTCATCTAGGCTTTGTTGTTCCATTATAGAGCACAGGCAGAGTAGATTTAGCACAATTCTTAAGGGCCCTAGGATTTTTGGAATGGTAAATGAGCATTGGCTTCAACTTCAAGTCCCTAGCTGCATTAGCTCCTAACAAGAGTCAGCCTGTCCTTTGAAGCTTTGAAGCCAGACACTGACTTCTCCTCTCTAGCTATGAAAGCCCTAGATGGCATCTTCTTCCAATATAAGGCTGTTTCATCTACATTGAAAATGTGTTGTTCAGTGCAGCCACCTTCATTTAATTGTCTTATCTGGATCTTATGGGGAAGTAACTTGCCGCAGCTTCAACATCAGCACTTGCTGCTTCACCCGCACTTTTATGTTCTGGTGACGGCTTCTTTCCTCAAACCTCGTGAACCAACCTCTGCTACCTTCAAACTTTTCTTCTGCAGCTTCCTCATCTCTCTCAGCCTTCAAAGAATTGAAGAGTTGGGCTTTGGCTTAAGGGAATGTTGTGGCTGGTTTGATCTTCTATCCAGACCACTGAGACTTTCTCCATATCAGCAATAAGGCTGTTTTGTTTTCTTATCTTTCATGTGTTCACCGGAGTAGGACTTTTAATTTCCTTCAAGAACTTCTCCTTTGCATTCACAACTTGGCTGTTTGGCACAAGAGGCCTAGCTTTTAGCCTATCTCAGCTTTTGACATGGCTTCCTCACTAAGCTTAATCATTTCTAGCTTTTGATTTAGAACGAGAAATGTGACTCTTCCTTTCACTTGAACTTAGAGGCCATGGTAGGGTTATTAATTGGCCAAATTTCAATACTGCTGTGTCTTAGAGAATAGGGAGGCCCAAGGAGCAGGAGAGAGATGGGGGAACAGCCAGTCGGTGGAGGAGTCAGAACACGCACGACATTTATCCATTAAGTTTGCTGATTCACATGGTTCGTGGTGCCTCAAAACACTTAGAATAGTAACATCAAAGATCACTCATCACAGATCACCACAACAAATATAACAATAATGAAAAAGTTTGAAATACTGTGAGAATTAGCAAAATGTGACACATAGAGATGAAGTGAGCAAATGCTGTTGGAAAAATGGTGTCGATAGACTTGCTCTACACAGAGTTGCCACAAAACATCAATTTGTAAAAATCACAATATCTGCAAGGTGCAAAAAAGCGAAGCGCAATAAAACAAGGTACACCTGTATGATATTTGCTCTATATTAAAGTTACCTTCAAAACCTGCCTTTCTCACAGCACTAGCTCCTCAGTGTCCTGAAGGGCAGTGATTGTGACCCATATCTAAGTTACCCACAACATCTCACACAGCCCCATCCTACAGTGGGCAGAACGGTGTATGATGAATGAGTAAATACATGGGAAAAGTAATTTCCCAGGGACTCATTTGGATTTTCATTGGCAGTAATCCCTTTTTAAAAGTCCGACGAGCCCCTCTTCCCTTCTTAGTCAACAAGCGGTCTTGGATGAACACCATCACGTTGGCACCTGCTAAGGCCTGGGCTGTCATAACAACCCGTCTCCAAGAGGGGTCACCAGCATCTGTTTATGGAGGTCAAATTTGAGTGCCACATCACAGGACAAGGGTACCTTGTAGTCAACAGAATTATTTGTATTTCTGCTTGAGAGCCACTGTCTCCCTTTTAACCATTCCCCTATTTTCCATTTCCTTTTCATTTAATATACACAATAGCATCTCTGTCTCAAAGAGACTCTCCTATCCCTCAGACAAGTGTCCTGTCTAACCAGAAAGACTATCACAGTGTGGACATGGTTCACCACTTAGATGCTTTTTCATAACTGCAAATACATTCCAGGTTTCTGAAGATGTGTCTGGACCAGCTTCCTGGAAAATCCACAAGCAGTTAGAAGGAGATGATGTATGGGGCTCTCATGGACATTTATCCAAATAAGGGATGTGAATATAGAGGAATGACTAGCCCACACTCACATACAAGGTACTGTGTTCAAGTGGAATTAGATGGAGCATCAACTTACATGTGACACGCCACCTCCAGAACTTCATCTGGGAAGTCTCGTGGGAACCTTGGGTCTGACCATTTCTGAGGCTTGTAGAAAGGCTTAGAAAATTACCTTCAGTTTAGAAAAGCAGAAGCCTACAGCTTTTTAATAACTTTTTTATGCTGGGAGCCTCAAAATTTACCATTTGTGTATGTGTTGCTCAAAAACAAAACATTGTTATTTAATAAAAATGTGAGTAGAGACTAAATAAATTGGCATAGGAACGATGGAGACTTTCTGACAACTGACAATGAACCCCGGAAACTATTTGTTTCGTTTTATTTTCCCAGGAGGGAAATCAGAGTGAGAAAATCTGTGAATTCACAGCTTGATTTACGTTAAACTTTCATGGAGAAGCCTGGAACATCAATAAGACATAAGTCTTCCTAAGGAGCTGAGCACAGACATCCCAGACACCCAATTTCTCAGCCTCATCTTGCAGAACACAGACATGTACATTCATAAGGGACCCGGTAGACAATGGGAGAGAGGAAGTGAGTTAACAGCTTCTGTTTTCAACAGTGTTCCGTGTTTAAGGTGCAATAAGCACACCAGGGCTCTATATCCCAGAGGGAGACCAGCCACTGAACACTGTTTAGCAGGGGAAAGACTTCACCAAGGGAAAGACACACAAGAAACATGAATGTCCTCATTCTCATCTTCTGGAATCCTCAAGAGTTAATTTGAGATGTGTGGAGTTTTTAGGACCAAAAAGCAAGACACAATCATGTGTGGGCTACTCTAACTTGTCAAAATACAATTTATTGTCAAAACAATGGATAAACTGATTCTCTCCAGTTGCTTGTAGGGACTGAGGCCAAGGAAGGAATGGAAATCACTTCAGAAGCAGCTGACAGCTAATGGCTGCCTAATGACTAAGGAGCTGCTCCCTCCAGCCCCCTGAGTCTCCACCAAGCATCACACAAGATAGGAGGAGGGAACTGGGAAGAGAGAAGTCGAAGAAGTAATGTTGCAATATAGGATAGAAATATGGTCCTAGCATCCTGAGTTTCAATTAATTCTCATACAGATGATGGTTAAGTTGGCAAGCCAGCCCACAGACAGCTATAAAATGGACAGAAGAGTAAAATATTGTCTAATAATAATTCAAAATACAGGTGCAGATGGGGCCGGCCCCATGGCAGAGTGGTTAAGTTCACGCACTCCACTTCGGCAGCCCAGGGTTTCACCAGTTCGGATCCTGGGTGCAGACATGGCACCACTCATCAAGCCATGTTGAGGCAGCGTCCCACACGCCACAACTAGAAGGACCCACAACTAAAATATACAACTATGTACTGGCAGGATTTGGGGAGAAAAAGCAAAAACAAAGAAGACTGTCAACAGTTATTAGCTCAGGTGCCAATCTTTAAAAAAAAACAAAATACAGGCGTGGAAAATAGTATCGTGACTTCTGATTGATTACGCAAGTTGATCTTCTCTGCCTCAATCAACCCCACTAAAATGACAGTTAGAATAAGAAATAAAATGACAGTAGGAAAAACAGCATAAATCCACAACAATTTTATTTTAAAAATGTAAGAGGCCCTGAGAAGGCAAGAGATTGAAGTCAGAAAGAAGATGGAAGGGTGATAACGAAACACGGCACAATAGTCTACAGCATGGAAATCCATGGAAAGGACCCAATTGATCTGGCAGAACTTGACAACACCTGAGACTCCTTGTAGGACAAAGGATGAGGGTGAGACATAGGGCAGGAAAAAGAAATTATTTGGGAGCCTAAATGTGAAGCAACCAACCGCTTATCTTACCATGTCCCCTTCATCCTGCCAACTACCTGTGATCTCCTTCTCTCATCTCCCCCTCTCACTCCTCTCCATCATCCCAGACCCTGCCCCCCCAAAAAAGAATTTTGTAGCAATCTTCTGTAAAGAAATTGAAAGGCCTCAGAGAAAAAGACTCCACGTAAATTAGTCCACATAATGAGTCACAAAGCAGCTAAGGGCCGTGCTCTTAATCATGAATGGATAATCATAACAAATGAGCAAAACCTCCAACAAGCAAGATAAATAAATGGGAGAAAATGTTCCTGGAAAAAATAAAAGTAAAGAAGAAGTAGAAAAGAATTTCAAACATCCCAATGAAAGTCAAGAAAATATATCCATAAAACAATAAGAGAATGCTATAAAAAAGGAAGAATGAGTAAGCAAGAAAAAACCCTGGTAATTGAAAATTACTTTTAAAATTAAAAAGAGATGAATCAGGAAATATTCTCATTTCCCATAAAATCATGACAATTTTAGAATTTGAAGTCATCTCAAAATGTGCCTACATATAAAAAGAAAAGAGAAAAACTGGTCCTCTACAAAGGAATAGGAATCAGACTTTTCAGGACTAAGTCCGGATGACCGAAGACACATGAAACTCCTACTGAAAAGTTACTCTTTCCCACTATCCCATTCTAACCACTCATTCTTTCAATCCCTAACAATGAGCCAGAGGAAAATAATTTTCATCTGAGAATTCTATGTTCATCCTAATTGTCAATCCAACATGAGAATAGAATAAAAACATTTTCAAATATTCAGGGACTCAGAAAAGTTAGTCCCTTTACAGCCTTTCATCACAAGATAACTGAAGACATGTACAACCAAAATGAAGGATTGGCCATAGAATGAAGACAGGATGATTTTGGGGAACCAGTGGATCTGAAGCAGGAAACTCCCAGAGTCACAGGTGAGAGAGAGCAGAGTGATGGAGGACCCAAGGGAGGACAGCCTAGGGGAAAAGGGCCCTGCAGTGAACCTGATGTAGGAGTGTCAGAAATTGAAGTTGTGATTAAAGGGCCAAAAGGCAGGGAAAAGAACAGTATTTGGAAATTCCATGAAAATAGAAAGCTCCACAAACAAGAAAATTGAACTATAGTCATCATTAGCTCCACCAGAAGCAATGTCACAAATAGTATTTGATTTTCAATTTTTAGAATGAAGTTTTCAATAAAGTGCTAAAGACTTAAGTGTAGCTATATAACAGAATGAAACAGTATGAGCCTGTTAGACAAAAATAAAAAGAGGTGGGGAGTACAGGAGTACTAAAATCTTAATTTTACAAAGTAGGCAATCTAAAAGATAGTTTATTAGTGAAAATTCATCAAGCTGTACAGTGAACTTTTTGCTATGAATATTTATTTCAGTAACAAGTAAAGAAACAAAAAATAACAATATAATTATATGGCAAGTTTGGAGGAATGGGCACGAGAGATTATCAGTGAACTAATTCTCATAGATCATAGCAGAAAGTCAACAGATGTCTAAGACTAATAAATTAGGAAACAACAATAAAAGGCTATTACATTGAGATTTGAAGGCAACATCCAGAACAAACAGCTAAAGAAGAAACAAGTAGCTGCTTTTAGACATATACTGGCATTATTTTGATTAAAAACTAGTAAATTTTAAAGAAAATAGTACTGTTGCAAATGTACAATGTATCAGCAAGTTACAAGATAAATTAAGTTTCTATGAGCTGGTCCAGGAAATGAATGGTCACTTATAACAGGTGTTGACCAACTACATCTGCTTCACTTCCTGTTTTTATAAATAAAGTTTTATTGGAACACAGTCACACACTCATTTGTTTACATATTGTCTATGGCTGCGTTCTGCTACAACAGCAGAGTTGAGGAGTGCAACAGAGACAGTACAGCCCAGAAAGCATAAAATGTCTACTATCGGGCCCTTTACAGAAAAGTTCACCAATCCCTCATTTGTAACACTGCTTTTCTGGGGAAATGTAACCTGTAGTCAACTTGATTTTTAGAGTCAGTTTCTAGGTTGGGGACTGCTTTGCTCTCTGACAAGCACAGCTCACCTGATGGGAACAGATGTGCCCCAAGACTCGGTGTCTAATGTTTTCTCATTTGCGACATGTAAAATGTGCATATAAGATTCCTGTCTCCATTTTGCAGAGATGGGAAGACATTCTGTCACTACATGGTAATTCTCCTGACCTTTCAGATGACAGTAAGAACCTGGCCTTTGTATTTTTATTGCTACGTGCTGGACGTTGCCTGTCAAAAAAGAGCAGCCTTTACATGCTCACATAAAAATGAATTTCTGCCTGTATCTCGATGTAGGTATTAGAATGAAGCTTATCAACATCAACTAACACAAGCATTCAGCATTCTAGGCCAAAAACTCAGCAGCTGGGCATTAAAAGACATAGTAGAGATATTGTTTTTTGTTTTTAAAGATATACTAGTCTGAACGTCATGTCTTTGGGTTTTCTCATTACAGTCCTTTAAGTTGTCATATTTGTTTGAGCTGCTCTAGCCAAGGCAACTGTTAAGTGCACCTTGACAACAGCAAAACAACAAGGATGATGGTGGTGATGATGATGATAACAGCAGCCACAAACATTTAGAACAATACCTTTGTTCTAAGCATTTCACACATAGTATCTCATTTAATTGATACAACAACCCTATAAGGGGGTACTATTATTATCATCTTCAGATGAAGAAATGAGAAACATTTTACAGATGAGGAAACTAAGTTACAGTGAGATTATATAAATTGCCCAAACCTACAAAGCGAATAAGAGGTAAAAGTAGGATTCAAACCCATGCATTCTGGTGCCAGAGTCCTTCAGAACCAATCTTGCCTCTCCAAATCCAACACACACTTACTAATAGGTCCATCCACCCTAAGGAAGAAAGATCCACGAGACTAGAGAAATCACCACCCATTCCTGCCCTCAGGAGCACAGTTACAGTGTCCACAGTTCTACAGATGGGAGCTTACTTAAATACAATTAGCCAAGTACTTTCCCATCAGGAATCTCTTCCCTTTTAAATCAAAACTGATGCCCCGCCCATTCCTCCTGGATACGTGGCACTCCTGAATGGACAGGCACTAGCTCCCTGTATTGCACCAGTCAAGGGGCACATCCTTCAGCCTTGCACTTCCTGGATGGCTTCAACTCTGCCCAATATCCAGATAATCACATGAAGCGTCAACTGGCATCAACAATTCTCCCAGCTGCTGTGGTTCTGTCTGATCACTGTAAACAAGACTTTCTGAACCAGATAACAGACTCTCGGGTTTTACGAGGTAACTGAGCATCACGTGCAAGGCCCTGGCTTCCGGGGTCCACCACTTAGGGACTGTGTGCCCTTCGATCAGATGCTTCATCGCAGTTTTTTCTTCTGTAAAGTAAGGATAAAAGTACTTACAGCTCACAGGGCTGATGTAATGAGATGTGCACAAAATGCTTAGTACTATGCCTGGCACATAGTAAATTATTGATAAATAGTTATTTTTATTTCCAGATGTAGCTCGTTTTCTTATTCCTCTTGATCCCACCTTGAGAATTATCATGATGCTATATAGTCCAAACTGTCTCTAAATCAAAGAATTGCCTCCAAAAGAACAATTCTTCAGAGATGTATTAAAAGATGAAATAAAGGCATTCTTTATTTTAAAAGGAATTAATATGTATAATATTATATAAAATTTTCTTAATATCAGATCTATAGGCTTTAGGACTATGCTGTCACTAGAAATTAGGGCTAATATGTTAATACTTGTTATTCAATAAATTATAAATATTAATACACTACTTAGTAATACTGATATAGTTACTAATCAATACTTACAATTATTAATATTAATGCAATCTTATGCAATAATTACTGTGATAACGAGAGAAACAGATGTTTCACGTTACCATAACGCTGACCACGGCTCTAGAAGAATAACCTGACAACATCTAGAACAGCCTCAGCCACACTTCCAGCAGGTACCCCTGTGAGGAAGCTGGGGAGCAATAACGTCCTTAGAGGACAGCGTAGCATTAAACACAAATAGTTCCTATCTGTTAGAGGGAAATACAGTATTCTGGTTAAATTGAGATGGACTAGATCTAGGCCCAAATTTTGCTTGGATGGGAGCTACTTTCTGCTTCCCTATGCCTTAAAAAATAAAAGGCCGTGAAGCACTGGGAGAGGGGGACAAAGGTGGGAGCAGCCTCCCATGCCCTTTCTCGGATGAAAAATCCAAAGTTGGCGAGGAGGAGGAAAGACATTACTCCACAGTCAAGTTTGATCATATTAGATCACAACTAGAAGTTTCCTCAGGGAGCAAACTGTATAAGAACTTTGCTCTCAAGGGAGATAGATGTGGATCCTACTTCTGGTGCTACCACCTACCAGCTGCAAAACCATGAACAAGTTTTCATCTTCTTTTAGTCTCAGTTTCTCAATCTGCAAAACGGGGATTATAGCAGACTTCCTCAGAGGGCTACTGTGAGGATGAAATTAGGGAATGCACATAAAGGGCTTAACAGAGCCGAGTCCAAATGAGCAAGCTACACATTTTAAATATTAGTAACACGTCTGACATATCAACAGCTAACGCTAAAACTGGACCAAGTATAAGTATTCTGCTCTCTCATACACTTACACACATTTATCCACATCTCACACAGCCCTCTGCATCTTGCCCTGATGGTCAACGAGGGCAATGTTTCCTGCCACTGTCCAGTACAATTAAAAAAACTGTCATTATGTCAACTGGCATCCTGGCCCCCACTCATAGCACAGACCTGAGATGTGATCTAGAGGAGTGGTCAGGCTACAAGAAATCATGCAGGCTTCAATTCTGGTCCAGATTAAAATCTTTGCTTATCATCAAAATAACATTTTCCTCACAGCATTGGGCCAAGATCTCCATCCCAGTGAGTCGCAGAGGAGAGAAGAAGAGCCAGCAGGAGTATTTATAGGTCACTGACTTGGTGCAGGGCCAAAAGTATTTCTTTTAACCACCATCTCTGCCAAAGGAACTATCTGTGGATTCTCCTAATGGTATCCTGAAGCTTTTAAAAATAACGAATGAAACTGAAAAGAAAAATAGAGGCATGAAAGCTGTTATACTGAACTCTTCTCTGAAGCTCATGAACAAATGATGTAAAAACATCTCAAGAAAGAGACTGAAACTATTTTCTTTCCTTAAGATCCAAAGCAGAAATTTAGAATCGAAAGCTCCAAGAAAGAGAGGGGAGAGGAGCAACAGCACCAGAGGGCGAAGGAAACCCCAACCTTCTAACAGACTTGGACAGTGGCTGTTCTTAACTATACCAGTCGAATGGTGTAGGCAGGTTCCTTAACGGCTGGGGCCCAGCTTATGTCACCTGCATGAGGAGAGTGGAACCTCGCAGATATTGGCCTCTTTTCATACCACCTTCCTATGAAAACTCTTATGAATAAGAAATTAGTGGCCTTTATAAAGGCATCATTTTATTTAAATTGTGTAAACTGAATTTTTTCCCTAGTTTCTTGTGTAGGAGAGGGAAACAAAGCTAAATTTTATACTAACTTTTTAAAAATCTCACGTAATGTTAGCAACTGACCAACCTCTCCTTGAATTTCATATGCATCAAGAGGAGTTAAGAAAACATACAGTCTTCTGAAATGTTTCCTGGATTCTTTCCTCTTTTTCCACAAAAATAGAACTACCCTTTTTTCTTTTTTGATGGGAGATGAGGATTATATAGGAGATTTGGCAACCCGAATGAACATATGAGAAAGCCAACTGTATAACTAAAGGAAGTAGATCCCCCAAAATTATTCGCTTAGAGAATTTCAAACTTTGGTGCTAAAGCTTCAAAACAATAACCATCACCACCACTGAAGCTGAGTTCAGCCTTGCTGACTACCAATTAAGGGCTCTGACAAAGAAAGGCTTCTTGGCGGCCAGACAAAGCTGACCATCCAGGAGAATCCATAGCCCCTGCCCTCTGCACACCAAGAAGAGGAAGCAGAATTCCAGGTAGCCTGGAGGAAACCTTATAGATCTAGGGCTGTGGGGAGGGCAGCTGAGGAACAGCCATTCCCACCCCTCAAATAGGGTTCTGGAAGCCGTGGTAAACTGCCAGTAACTGGTTCCTAGAGAAGTGCCTCAAATCACAGAGCCAGCCAGGTATGGCACTGCATGGGAATGCAAGCAGACCAATCTCCCCAGGACTTACGAGGGTACTGCCTCTCCGCCATCTTCCAGGTCTCCCACAACCCTCAAAGGTTCCTTCAGGTAGACACAATTTGGGTTACCGGCACAACTTCATTCAGAGAGGTTGAATGGGTATCTCATCTCTGAGACCAAAACTTTCTGGGTTTCAGTAATATCTGCTTATTATCCAATCAGAAATATCAGCATTACCTGGGAACTTGCTTATGAATGCACATTCTCAGCCCCACATGAGACCTATGAATCTGAAACTCTGGGAGGGGCCCAGGAATTTGTGTAAGTCTGCGAACCCCCGAGCATTCTAGAGCAACACGACTTCATGAAAAATTAGCCTTGACAACAACATCTGGATGGATGTCGGGTAACAGGTGCCTGAATAGAAGAAACCCTCTCTGTCCACAGTTGGTTTCCACTCCCCAATTATCTTACTTAACAGTTTCCCTTTGCAAAAAGTATCCTCTCACACGCAGCATTTTATAATAAGCAATTTATTGCAAATAGCCAGTTTCAAAAAAGAACCCCTGACTTTGTAGTTTCCCTCAAAATCACATTATTATTTAAGGGGCCTGCCTTTTACATATTTTTTTATAACACCTAGAGCAATACAAATCCTCCACAAGCTCTAGCTAATACGGATAAATGCATTATGAGTAATTTGAGGAGCAAGCACTCAAATTAGCAAGGTCTGGTTTCCTGAAGATTACCAAAGGCTGGGGAGGTGGGAGGGGGCGAACTCAGACAAAATAGGCATTGACTAAAAGGCAGAAAGGAAGCAAAAAATTTATTCTGAACAGATGCCAAGACTTTGCCACATGCTTACAGTAAGAGAAATGGAGAGTGAAGAATATTATTTTTAAAACCTTCTTTCTTGAGAACTAAGTTAATAATAGCCCTGCTTTAAGATATTAGGTAAATACTTCTTCAATGAAAGACATTAGGCAAACACAGAATATTAGCATGAAATATGCCTTAAATTATTTAAAGGATACAGGCTATTTAACTTCCACAGACAGGAATCACCTGCCTTCAGTGATAAAATCCAAGCAGATAATTTTTTGATAAAACTGTCTTCTTTATAAGCTGTCGGTCATGTACCATTTATACCCAAGGCTGGGACAAACACATGAGCCATTGAAATTCCTCAGCAATACTCAGGCTGCTGAATTCGCTCACAGTAGTAATGGATCTTAGCCTGCCTGCCTTTAACTGCATTCACTCAAAGGAAAAAGCTGATGAGAAAGCAGGAGTGTAGAAATGATGTGACAGAGTGGAAAGTGATGAATAAGTCATAATTATTATTATTAAGAGGCACTCATTTTCACTTTCACATTCATTAGATGTTAATAAAATTAATCCTTATTCTTCCACTTGGCAGATAAGAAAGCTCTAGCCCAGCAGGTCTCAGCCGTAGCCGTCCATTAGATTCACCTAGAGAGCTTAAAACAAAAAACCAAAAACTGCCACCCCACCACAGAACAACTGGATCACAGTGCCTAGAGAGAGGCCCAGGAATTAATGACTCTGGTGCTTTATGAGGGTTGAGAAACACTGTTCTAGGAGAATTCTTTACAAAAATCAATTTTGGGGGGCCGGTCCAGGGGCACAGTGGTTAAGTGTGCATGTTCCATTTACGCAGCCCGGGGTTTGCTGGTTCGGATCCTGGGTGCAGACCTATGCACCGCTTGGCAAGTCAAGCTGTGTCAGGCATCCTACATAAAATAGAGGAAGATGGGCATGGATGTTAGCTCAGGGCCAGTCTTCCTCAGCAAAAAGAGGAGGATTGGCGGCAGATGTTAGCTCAGGGCTAATCTTCCTCAAAAAAAAGTCAATTTTTGGGCAAATTGGCTATTCTGGGACTTGGTCATTTAGTGAACTAGCCTGCTCCATTCCTGAAGGATCAGGAGTAGGACACAGCCTTGGCCCATCTTAGCATTCCTGGGAGATGTCAAGCATATCCTATGGTTATGAAGGAGAAAAAAATACTAATTCAATATTTCCTCGTTATCCCTCGGTGGGAGGAGAGGGGAATGTGTCTGACGACAAGCCGCTGAAATAGCACATCTGAATTAACTGAGATAGTGGAAGGGACAAAGGGGGAGAAGCTGGGTTAGTTGTTATTCTTAAAAATGTTCTTCTCTCCTTCTTCATCAGCATCGTCATCACCATCATCATCCACCACCAGAATAGATACCTAAGGAGGCCTTACTATAGAACACAACCTGAGTGTAAGAGGATAATTCATGAATGCCTTGGCTCATTACGTGGCAATTAAAGGGGGAGAGGGGAGCTATTCAGATATCTCTGGAAGAACGCCTAGATCCCCCAGAACTTCACAGCCTATGTCATCCTTTCAGAGTAAAAGCATACCTTGTAGATTGAGACAAAAAACTTTAGAGCAGAAACGTCAACTTGGAGAGCAAATAGATGTTTAATATTTGTTCTTACTCAATTAACATTATCTGGTACCAAAGATAAGCCAAGGCCATGCCGGGTACTTCCATTTCACAGTCTCTTTTATGACACAATACTATAGTTCCAAGAGCTCCGTGTACCATTTTCTATTACATAGGAACCTCTTATAATAATTAATTGCTATAGAAGCTCTATGACACTGGAATTTTACTCTATATTTTATGTTTTTTATAGCTTATAGTTGGTAAGATGGTTTATATGATACCAAGTCTTTGTTCAAAAAGCTGCTCCTCTCCATAATGTTGTTCTCATAGAAAACCTATCTGTTTTGACAATAAATCGCTCTGTGGCACTGTTTCCAGGAATATGCTGAGGCAGAATGTAGGGGCTCCCTCCATGGTCCTCAAGGCAAATCAAGATGATCCCGGGTATTATACATATGCGGTTGCAACTCTTTCTTTTTTCTTAGTCCGACTCAAAAACTGGACCAAAATGCTCATTTTAATTATTGAGAAAGTTCTCAACTCTATTTTCTTAGTACATAATGTCAAATCCTATTTTTATCACTGATCTTTTTCAAATTCAATATATCTAAACTTCAAATTCATCATATCTAAAAAATGGCCTTAGATATATCTAATCAGTTTTGTGGCTTTTCCTTTGGTTTTAATGCAAACTCTAGGATAAGAACATCTAAGAAGGTGACCCCAGGTGTACAGAACCTGAATCTAACAGAATCCTGCACCTTTGGCTTTTAACTTGGAATAATGACTTGGTGACAAATCTCTCTCCTAAAAATTTGTACTTACATAATATTTTACGAGATATTTTGGAAACTTTCTGGGGGATTTTACTATATTTCACAATCATATGGCTTTAAAAGATTACAAGTTTTGATTCCAATCAAATCTAATGCAACAGCAGGTCAAATAAGGTCTTGGAAGTCGTTGAGTATTTAATTCACGGTAAGTATTTACAGGACTGGCAAAAATATTCCAGATTACCGAAGTCAGTGAACGTTTTCCTTTACAGTTCTTCCCCTCTTCAAGTTTATTAATCACCTTCAAATGATAACTTGTCCCAAGATGGTTAAAAAACTTATCATATGTACATTTTCATTCTCAGCACCCTTTCAGAGATAGTAGTTTGAGGCATGAGGGGAAGCCTCAGAAAGAGCTCATGACCTTAAGAAGCAGATGAAGGGGAAGTGGAAGTAAACATGGTTAGGAATGCCCTAAATTGGAATTTAAGACACCTGAATGATAGCCCGAACTGGGATGACTCTTTTGTGTCCCTCCCTCGGCAGGGAACATTAAACCTGTCTTGGCCTTAAAATAAAAAGTGCCTGTAAAAAGAGAATATGAGAATGGCTTTCTCTAAGATTCCTTCACACCTTTAAAAGGCTATGGTTCTAAGCAAACTTGGAATTTGGTTTTAGTATGGTCTTAAAAACTCTTCATCTTTCCAATTTAAAATGTTCCATCTCCTGTAAATCTCACTACTGATCTGATATCCTGCCATGACATTCCAGACATGAGACAGGAGAAAATGTGACAGGCTTATGTGGATGCTATTCCCATCCTCTCACTACCCTGACTTTGCCAGGAGCCAGCTCAATCCTGGAACGCTTCAAAAAACATGTCCTTACCACTAAAGTTCTAGAATAGGGATTCAAATTTAAAGTGTAAGAAAGGGCCTCAGTTTAGACTTGAGCCCAGACATATGACTTCACGCCTAGCTCTTACACTACCATTCATCTGAGGCTCAGTTTATTCCTCTCTGCAGCAGAAAATAACAAATCATGTTGGCAAATGCTATGACATTTAAGCAGGCTAATATTTTTAAGATAGAAGTAGAGGAGTATGGGAAAAAGAGCTTCTGGCACTTGGGCTCATGGGAAGGCACGTACTACCCCCACTATCACCACTACATCATGTTATCTTGTTGCAACTTGTTATTCTCAAGTGCCCAAAAATATCTGTGGATGAATGATGATGACAAAGCAGCTGTCAACATTTAAATCTGATAAACTTCAAACAGGAGGAGATGTGATGTGTGGGAAGGGGTTCAAATCCCAGCCAAGTATCATTAACTACACGGTCTAAGACCAGTTACTTGACCTCTCTATGGCTATTTCCGCATCTATAAAACAGGGAAAGTATCATTTTTCTCATTGGCATTACTTTGAATATTAAATGATATATGATGTGAAAAGGGCTCCGTATAGTGCCTGGAACATAATAATGTGTGATAAATAGCAATGATGATTATGTAGCAAAAATTGACTTTACTAAGAAAACTCAAATATGCTGGAAATCAGATCCTATTTATCCACTACTAATAATATGATAAGCTATCTTTAAGCCTCTCATAGTAATCTTTGACTTGTAATTTGCTATCACCTTCTCTTTAAGAAAAGATACTCTGTATTCCACAGAAGATAACGTATTAAATATTTGTCTTCCCTGAAACTTCCTAATCCTCATCTCCTTAACTGTTGAAGGAACAGCACTATGAGCCTAAAGCTCACTCATTGATGGGAAATGGGGAAACACTGTGACAAAGTATAGTGGACTCTATGGAAAGAGTTAATTCAGTGATAACAGCCAGGGAAGTAGGAAGGAAGGACTGGCAAATCAAATATGATGAATTCCATGCCAAGTCCATAGAACCAAAAAAGATCTACTTTCTAACTGTGTTAGTCTGTCCAAACCACAAACAGCTCAATTACTTTTTAGAATTTAATTTAATTTATCCATTGGCTTTTTCAGCTATGTCTTTCTGCACTATCTTTTTTTGAGTGTTGCTCTGGAGAATATAATCCTTAACCTTTCACAATCTAGAGTTAATACTGTTAATATTTTATGCGTAAAGTGTAGAACTCTTGCAACCATACATTCTATTTAACACCCCCCCATACTGTACTTTATGCTATGGTTGTCATATGTATTACAACTACATCCATTATAAACCCCACAAGATTATGATATAATTTTTGCTGTAAATAGTCACATGTATTTTAATCAAATTGAGAGGAAACATAGCCTTTTTTATTTACACAGATATCCACCATTTCTGATGTTTTACAGTACTTCCTGAAGAACTCACGTTTCCCTCTTATATTATTTCCCTACAGCTTAAAGAACCTTCTTTAGCATTTCTTGTAGTACAAGCATACCTCATGTTACCGCACTCCACTTTACTGCACTCTGCAGATCTTGCATTTTTGACAAGATCCTCCACCAGGAAAAAAGATTACGACTCACTGAGGCTCAGATGATGGTTAGCATTTTTTTAGCAATAAAGTATTTCTTAACTGAGGTATGTACATTGTTTTTGTTGTTGTCATTGCTGTTGTTTTGGTGAGGAAGACTGGACCCAAGCTAATACATGTTGCCTACCTTCCTCTTTTTGCTTGAGGAGGATTATCCTGAGCTAACATCTGTGCCAATCTTCCTCTATTTTGTATGTGGGATGCCACCGCAGCACAGCTTGACAAGCGTGCATAGGTCTGTGCCCAGGATCCAAATTGGCGAACGCTGGGCCACCGAAGCAGACTGTGCATACTTAACCACTACGCCACCGGGCCGGCTCCTGTACGTCATTATTTTAGACATAATGCTATTATACACTTAACAGACTACAGTATAGCGTAAACATAACTTTTATATGAACTATAAAACAATAAAATTAGTGTGACTTGCTTTATTGCAATATTCACTTTACTGTGGTTGTCTGGAACCAAATCCACAATATCTCCAAGGTTTGCCTGTAAAGATCCACTGGTGATGAGTTCTCTTCTATGTTTCTTTTTACTTAAAAATATTTTGCCTCTGTTCTCAAAGGATATTTTCACTGGGTACAGATTTATGGTTTGACAAGTCTTTTCCTCCCTTCCAGAACTTTAAAGATATTGTTCCACTCTCTTCTGGCCTCATAGCCTCAGACAGGAAGTCTGCAATCATTTGAATCAGGTATCCTGTATGTAGCGTGCCATTTTCCTCTGAATGCTTTCAAGATTTTCTCTTTATCTATAGTTTTTAGGAACATGACTGTAATGTGCTTTGGTGTTTTTCTTTGTATTTACCTTGTTTGGGTTTTACTGAACTTTTTGAATCTATAAACTTACGTTTTTCATGAAATTTGAAAAAATTCTGGCCATTATCTTGTCAATATTTTTTTGGCTCCATTCTCTCTCTCTTTTCCTTTGGGGACATTAAACATGTTGGATGTTAATTTTGTCCCATCTGTCTTAGAGTTCTGTCCAGGTTTTTCAATCTTTTTTCATCAGGGATAATTTCTATTGAGTTATCTCCAGGTTTACTGAATCTTTCCCCTATTACTTCCATTCTGATATTAATTAAGTTCACATGGAGGATTTTCTTATTTCAGATAATTGTATTTTTTAGTTCTAAAATTTCTCTTTTGTTCTTTTTTTGTATTTTCTATTTTCCTACTGGAATTCCCTATACTTCCATTCATCTGTTACAAGAATATTTTCCTTTATCTCAATTATAATAGTCGCTTTAAAATCATTGATCATTCCAAATCTGGGTCATCTCAGAGCTGGTTTCTGAGTATTTTCTCTTGAGAATGGGTCATATTTTCCTGGTTCTTTGTAGGTCAAGTAATTTTGGATTGTACACTGAACATTGTGAATACTATCTTGTGCAGACTCTGGATTCTGTTATATTCCTTTGAACAGTGTTGCTGTTTATTTTAACAGGCAATTAACTTTGTTAAACTAAAAACTTTATCTTGGGGCCGGCCCGGTGGCGCAGTGGTTAAGTTTGCACATTCCGCTTCTCGGTGCCCTGGGGTTCGCCGGTTCGGATCCCCAGTACAGACATGGCACCGCTTGTCACACCATGCTGTGGTAGGCATCCCACATATAAAGTAGAGGGAGATGGGCACGGCTGTTAGCCCAGGGCCAGGCTTCCTCAGCAAAAAAGAGGAGGACTGGCAGTAGTTAGCTCAGGGCTAATCTTCCTCAAAAAAATAAAAACTAAAAAAATAAAAATAAATAAAAAATTAAAACCTTGTCTTGCCTGTAGTAGGTAACAGATCAAATCTCAGCTAAGTCCTTTTATCTTTCCGTGTTTTGAGTCTGTCCAATGCATGCATGGTTCTGGAGTCACCCAGAGACTTGGGTAGAGTTTACACACACAACCTGGGGCTCCCCTTGTCTGACTCTCTCCTTTCCAGTACTCCATGCTCACTTTCAGGCAGCTATGGTCACTCCAGCCTCTGTCCTCTTGTAACTCAGCTAAGAAAGATAGTTTCTATCAGAGCTTCAGCCATTCCATGCCAGGCAACAGCTGCAGCCTGCTTCCAGGTCAAAGCTGTAAAAACAGATACCTCATCCCATTACAGTTCCTACCTTTTTTTTCTTCCAAAGAGTTTTTTTTTTCCTTTTTCTTCCCAAAGCCCCAAGGTACATAGTTGTATATTTTTAGTTGTGGGTCCTTCTAGTCGTGGCATGTGGGACGCCGCTTCAGCATGGCTTGACGAGCAGCGCCATGTCCACGCCCAGTATCTGAACCGGCGAAACCCTGGGCCACCGAAGCAGAGCGTGAGCTTAACCACTCAGCCACAGGTCTGGGCCCCCTACGATTCCTTCTCGTAGATGCCCAATGCTCTACAAAACCTGCTTGCCTTTTTTCACACTCAAAAACCTCCAAGTAGCTACTTTTTTATATTTTGTCCTGAGTTTATAGTTGTTATCTGTAGAAGGTTAGTGTGTTCAAAGCTTATTCCATCATACAAGAAGTGGAAACCACAAATATCTCAATTAAAAATATGTACTTTATATATATTGTATATACATCATAAAATGTATGTGTGTATATCTATATATATAAATATAAAGAATCAAACTTTAAATGGTGAACTACAGACTGCCAAGTCTTTCTGTGCCCACTTCAGTCTCATTTTACCTCCCCCCTGCAAGTCATGTTGGGTCTACCCACCATGGCCAATGAGCATCCTCTACTGTGCATTTCAAACCATTCTCAAGCCTTCATTCGTATCTGGTCTCTACTTAGCAAGTCTTTGTTTCCCAAGTGCAGAATGTGCACCACTGGTAAACCAGATGACTTCAGGCGGCTGAGACACAACATTAAATAGCGCTGAATCACACTAAGGGAAACTTATTTTCAATTCTTTTTCAACTCTTCTGATTCTGTCAAGGAATAAATCTCATTTTGGTGCTAATATGCCTTTAACACCTTTCTAACAGTGGCTAATTTCTCCCTTTCAAACATAAAGAGAGCAGGTCTCATGTGAAGAATCTTCTCCAGGCAATAGCATCTAGCTAGAAATGAATAATATTATTTTGTTTTCACTCTACGTATTTTTAGAGTTACCTTCTATTTGTAGTGATACTATTTTCCAGTTGTGATAATGATATAACGTTTAACTTTAAAATCAAAATTCACAAAAAGTGAATGGTTTAAAAATAATAAACGATAGTACAGGTCATATGCAGATAAGAATAGGGAAAAGATTTGTAGTAGAATGGATAATTCTAGTTGCTATAATAGATATCTCCCCCTTCCTAAATCTCAGTAGCTCAACACAACAGAACTTATTTCTTGCTCACAAAAATTCCAATTGGATGTTTCTGATCTGTGGTAGTTTTTCACACGTTCATTCAGGTACTAGGCATGACAGTCTCTACTTTCTTCGACACATGGATTCTAAGATCCCTCTGAGTATGTTTGGCCAGCAGACGAGGAAGAGTGAGAAAAAACATGACATACACTATGGGAGGTCTTTATTGGCCGGGCTTAGAAAAGATGTACATCCTTTTGCCCACATTCCACTGGCTGAAACTCAGTCTATGACCAACAACACTTAACTGTGAGAAGCCAGGACATGGGTCTAATTTTGTGCCCAGAAGAAAGACAGTTTGGGATCTTGGGATCTTGGGGAGCATAAAGTTTGGGAAGCTCTGCACTAGGCTATGTTCCTTCAAAGCAGAGGGGAGGAGGGAGCCATCATGTCTCAGAAACCTCCCTTCATTTTGTAAGGATGACTCTGGATATTAACGTCTCTCCTTCCTGCTCAGCACCCAGTGTTAGGCTCTACCCAAGAAATGCAGAAAGACACACAGACAGTCCTCAGAAATGTTCTATGCATTTCAGTCGACCGACTTCTCCCCACACAGGGACCTGGGATGCTCACAGCAGCTCCACGCTGCTCAAGGCTCCTGTCCTCCACCTGTCCTTTTCTTCCTAGCAGTTTTGTAATCACAATTTGCTAATCCTGGCTCTCACTCTCTCCACAAAGTCTTTGCTTTCTGAGAGTCCAATTAACCAACCTGAGAAAGTAACCAGTGTTCATGTTAATTGAAAGCTCTTCCTTTCTTTCCCCCAGGGAAATTAAGAACATTTCATACAGTGGCTTCCTGGAGCCCACAATGCTGTATCCAGTGTGTCCTAGCAAGACACTGCAACTGCAGCTCCTGTCTGGGCCACCACAGACCAGGGAGGGGACCCCGTCAGGGAGGACGGGACTTTCTTGATGGGATCGCTGTTGCTCTACCAACCCCACTTCTAAGATATCTGGCCTGTTCTTCTTTGGCCAGTCCTTCATGCCAGAAAGGGTGCCAGCTCTTTAAAAGCAGGAAATGCCCCTCCCAGGATTTTTCTTTGATCTTCACAGATCACAGAGGATCTAATTCAGGGTCTGAGTTCTCTGCTTGGGCTCAGTAAATACAATTGAATCAAATCCAAATTAATGATTCGGTACACTGAGACATTAGCAGTCATTTAAATTGGGTCCTACGTATTACTCACAACCAGTATATTTTACACAACCAGGTGGCATAGTGGTTAAGTTCAGTGCACTCCCCTTCGGTGGCCTGGGTTCGTGGGTTCAGATCCCAGGCACAGACCTACATCACTTGCCAGCCATGCTGTGGCAGCAACCCACATATAAAAAGGAGGAAGATCTGCACAGATGTTAGCTCTGGGCTGATCTTCCTCAAGCAAAACAAGAGGAAGACTGATAACAGACGTTAGCTCAGAGCGAATCTTCTTCAGCAAAAAACAAAACCCAAAACAGTATATTTTTAAAACAATCAAGAACAGTAAGTGTCAAAACTTTGTTCATTCCCCAAATGTTGTAAAGAGCCAACTCCTCACACTTTGTCAGAGCACACAGTGGAAGGCCCCCATGGACTCAGGCCTTCACTCAGATGTGACCCATGCTTGTGACCCGTGATTTTAAATTCGTGAACTGTTGGCAGATCTCGTTGGCAAATATTAATTTCTATAAATATGTTTCAGGAGAGAAGCAGCCCCTGCACTAAACCGGTGTTTCATGAGCGTATTGATAAAATGCTACACTGATGGAGAAAGATTCTGATACTGAATCCTAAACCCATCCTCTACACGCTCACACCCTTTTAAGAAAATACGTGGAGCACCTAGATTCAACGAGAATTTGGAGGTTCCCTAGAAGGTGTTGTTTGTTAGTTACAGTGGGTTTAAGCACAACTCCATCTAAGCGGTTCTTCTCAGCGGCCTTGTCTATTCCCACAGGTTCCGGACTACAGAGGCTTGAATCCTGGATGCAGCAACTTCCAGGGATGAGATTTGGAGTAAGTGACTTCACAGGATGTTTAGGATTTGCTTTAAAATTCTCCCACCAGGGACCGGCCCGGTGGCCAAGTGGTTAAGTTCATGCACTCCACTTTCGCAGTCCAGGGTTTCGCAGGTTCGGATCCTGGGGGCAGACACGGCACCACTCATCAGGCCACGCTGAGGTGGTGTCCCACATGGCACAACCAGAAGGACCTACTACTGGAATATACAACTATATACTGGGGGCTTTGGGGAGAGGAGGGATAAAAATAGAAGATTGGCAAGAGATGTTAGCTCAGGTGCCAATCTTTAAAACTTCTCCCAGAAAAAAATAAAGGGGGGTGGTGACAGAGTAGATGAAACGAGTTGGGCAAAATACTGATGATTAATGAAGATGGAGAAAGTATAAGTTAATTCATACTATCTACTTTCAGGTTTGTAATTTTTATAATTAATTCTTAAAGGACATTTTATATTATCTCGAGCATAAATGATTTTCCAATCCCTTCACAAAACAACTTTCTCCTCCATTCCAGAGATAAATGGTAGAGAACACATAGGGGATTCTATCCTTAAGAACAATTTCTCTTAGGCATCTCTGTTCTGTTAATGATATAACAAGAACTTTACCTTTTTGTCCTTCTACCACTTCAGCTGTTCAGAATAGTAAGAAATCAAATTCCCGGATGTGTATTTCACGGCAGTCCTTGCCCCTTATAGGCCAATCAAGATCCTAGGGATCTGGACACAGCTATAATTTAGTGTCATTCTCAGTATTTGCTCTGAGATTCCAGTCCCTCAACACCTCCCCTTTCCAAAAAGGGAGAGACTGGAGGCGGGAGGAGGAGAAGACAGAAGAGAAGGAATAGACGGCATGCCGTTTCAAGCACCAATACAACTCCGTTTTTGTCCCGTTGACTCTTCAACACCTGGAGAGATCTAAATACAGATGCCATGCCCACAGAGACAGGAGACAGAGCGATACGTTGGGCTCAATATATATTTTTCTTTTTTACCCTCACCTCAACTTTCACATGTAAGTAACACACTGAGAAAAAGAAATGGTTTCCTGCTCGAGCTCAAATGGCACCCACAGAAACTGCTGGTTTCCCCCGAGTTATACTAAAATAACTGACTCATTGGCCATCCCCAGGCTGCATAAGCTAATGTCAAGAGTGCATATAGATTGGGGAACGGCTGTTTAAAATGCTTTCCCCAAATTACCAATTTTTAATTATATCCCAACAAAATATTGACATGTCTTTTATGACTGACACATCATATAACATTGAGAGTGTTTTCCTTCATATTTTTGAGGAAAATTGAACTCGATATAATTTTATTACGTCTTTCAGATGTCTTCATCAGCTAACTTAACCTGAATCTGTTCTTTTAAATTGTTTTAAGTGTAAAAAATGAAATCAGTTTGAATTTTATGTTAAAAATTTAATAATTATCACTGAAGTAAAGGTTAAAAATACATTTAAAGCCAGTTACTATCAGCATCAGAGTAAGAGAAAGTATATAACGACAGTTCTAATTATTACATTCTCTTGTTCTGCACTTCTGAAGAGCAGCAATTAGACCCCTCCTTAGACTTATGTGGAGAGTAAAACATTCTGCACCTGCAATCCTGATAACCGTGTCATTGCCTCCAACTGCAGGAGGGTTTAGCTCCTTACACCGTAGACCTCGGGTCAGAACAGTGGACGTAAACTGTCTGAGGAAGAGCACTGTGCCTCTGATGATTCAGCAGGGGTTCATCTTCCACTTGATTTCCATTCAACATGAACAAGCACAAAATGACCTTCCTAGCCTCTGCCAAAATCAGCACAGACTAGAGCATGTGTTGGTTTCCATCCAAGTAGAATTCATGGACCAAGTGAAGTTTCTGAGGTCTGGAACACTGTCTTGGCCTTGGGCAAGCCCCTTCCTCTGAACCTCTGATTATTTGCCTCTTTCTAAGGGCAATTATTGTGAAAGCACTTTGTAAAATGTAAAGCATTCACATATGGAACTTTTTTTGGTCACCACCCACTTGTCAAAGTGCTAAGCCAGACTGGTAGGTTGACTTTGGGGAAATGCTTGCCTGTGGCAAAGACAATGTGCTCACTAAATATTCCATCTTTCCTCATGTCTCCCAGCCCTTGCAGTTAGGTTGAGCCATGTGATAGTTCTGACCAATAAGCTGTGGGCAGAAGTGACTTGTGTCACTTTTAGGCCAAAGTGTAGAAGGGCTAGCATGTGATCTTCTGGGCTGCGTCTTTTCTTTGCACAGTGACCTCAGGGACCCTGAGTTGCAGATGTTACGGTTACAAGATGGTCAAACAGCTGCCATCAGCCTGGGTCCCTGAATGACTGTGTGTGGTACAAACCACCACCAACTTCTGCTACATATGTACAGTGAGCAAGAAACAAATCTTCGTGTGTTGAGCCACTGGAAGATGGGATTGTTTGTTCCTGCAGCACATCTAACCTATCCTGAATAAAAAATGTTGGAAGTCCAAAGCCCTTAAAATTTTCACCTCATCAGCATCACAAAACTCCAAATGCCTTATTTCTGCAACTTCCTCCCACACTGATAGCTGAGAGAGGAAGGACAATATGTAGGGAACGGCTCCCCATGCACCCTGGAAACCTCCCATGCCTCCACTTAGGCCACGTAGGCAAAGCCTATGAACAGCCTGACCTGAGTCTTGGCGGAATGTCCTGCAATTCCTCCTGAAATGAAGGGAGATAAGCAGCCTCGTGGGGAGCTACCAAGTGGCATTTGTCATCTACCTCCCAATATGATGGGAGACTGCCACAAGACCGTTGCCCATCCATCTCCAGTGTTTCAGTTGAGCACAGGACTTTCCAGGGCCCAGTGGCAAGCTTCTGTGTCTATAAAACTACTTGGCTGTAATTTAGAGACGGCTCCTCCAGGGCAGAGTGATCCACTTCCCATGTCACCTGTCATCTGACCCGTCCAGTTCAGTGTCATCCTGTGTGTGGGACTAGGGAGGCAGGGAGCTGATGCCATGCTGATCTCACTTTCACTGTCTGAGTAACAAATATCTGAATCCATTTGGGCTTGTTGTGTCCTTAGTGGCCAAGACTGTGGAAGTGTGGCGATCCAACATCATAGCTGCCCTATTAGCCACGACACTGTTGCCTAGAGACTCCGACCACTTGACACATTAAAAGGTGGCTTTGATGATAACTATTTGTTGCTCAGCTTCAGATAGTTTCGGCTAGGACATCTCTCTCCTGCTTGAAAGAATAAAATGGGGCTCCAGGCAGAAGTAGAAAACAGCTTTCCAATTTGAAGTTGGAGAACAAATGAGCCAGGATGATTTCCATCATTTTAGCCTCTTCAACATTTTAATAAAGTTAGCATCAGGTTTACAAAACTTAGAAAGCTCCAATAATGCAGGCCCAGATTCAGATATCTGGTGGCAACATAGGGTGATGGAGCCTGAAGTGTGCTGAGTGGTGGCCACAAACTTTGGTGAAAGTCATAAGAGAAAGTCAATACACTACCTAACATGCAAGGGCATGGTAAGTGTCATTTCGTAATTTTTGCCATTCCAATGAACTAGAAACATATATCACAAGGACAAATAATTTCTTTCAAATTTCCATAGCCAACAGTGATGCTAACACTAGGTTTCCTGAATACTGATAAACATGAATGGTAAACAAATTCATTTACTAACTACTAAGCATCAGGAATTGTATGAGAAAGAAGGTGTACAAAGATAAGTAGGATTCCATCTTTAGATGCAAACCAAAAGGTCTCCAAGATGGGCAATGTTTCTGACTCGGCAGTGAGATCCAGAAATACACCTGGGCTTATGAGTCTTCAGATGTGAGAAGACTTAAAGGCAACTTTGTGACTGGTAACCCTACTGTACTTATTAAAATGGTGCAACCACACACAGCACTCTCTGTTGCAATTACACAGCATGGCCTCGCCCTGTGGTACCACAGAGAATGGTAGCAGAGTTCTGCTTCTCTCAAGTTTACAAATATCCTTTTGGGAGTAAAAATCAACATGACATATTTTGATGGTTGTAAGGGAGATACTTTCTGAGAAAGAGAAAGGGAAAAAAAATACCTCGCATTATTTCTGGAAGGGAGACATCATTTGCTTATAGGATTTGGAAATACGTCGCTTTAAAGATGATTCTGGGCAAAGAACGGTTAGTAGGAATCTGTGCTTTCAATGAAAATGATGGCAATGGAAAAAATGCTGCAGGCTGGTAAAAACCAGAGGGCACGCTGATAAAGCACTCAAATATTCATGGTTTTCTGAGGGAAATAACCTAGCGTTCTAGGCAGAAATTGAGAACTAATTAAAAAGAAATAGTAAAGTGTCATCCTTGTAATTATTCTCTCAACCTCAAAGGTTTATCTAGGCCCTTCTCCATGCCAGGCATGATGCTAGGCAGCAAGGGTACAAAGATGAACAGGATTCATGTTTGGTCAACCGGTGCCTTGGCACTGTTAAGGTCTTGAAGCTTCATTTCCATGGAGCTTCCTTGGTTCCCATAGGAACCAGTAGTGCTCAGTTAAAAGGTTCTGGGCTTTGGCAACCATGGAAATAATAATTGATTCAGGAAAGGATTCTCAGGGGATGTTCAAACCATCAGGTCAAAGTTTGGAAGGGAACAGGGGAGTCACACAGTTCTCAAAGTATTATCCCCACAGGTTACTTACTAATTACAAAAAGGAAAAGGAGAATCTCTGCGATGGAGAAATCTAGTGGATGTCATTTAACCAAGGGATTAAACTCAGCACCAACAATGGGACAAACATTGTGTGGCTCCTGGTGTGATGCAATAGGAAGGACAAAATATTGCCTACATGGTACTCTTGCAAAATTACTAACTTGAATCTAATCATCAGGAAGCAAGCAGACAACTCCAGTTTGTGGGACGTTGTACCAAACCACCGGCGCAGACTTTTTCAACACTGCCCTCAGCGTCATAGAAGACAAAAACAGTGGGAACCAGTCTACGTTAAAGAAGACTAAAGCAACAGAATAACCAAAGGCAATGCATGATCTTTGATCAAACCAAACAGTTGTACAGATAACTATTTGAACTACTGGAGAAATCTAAATAAGGCCTGTCTACCAAATGGTATTATTGTATTGGTATCAAATTCCTTGATACTTGATGGCTTTGTAATTATGTAGGGACAAGTTCTTGTTCTTCGATGATAATGCTGAATTACTTAGGGGTGAAATAGCATAACTGTCTGCAACTTACCTTCAAATGGTTCAAGAAAAAAACCTGTGTATATACATGCATATATACGAGAGGAGACACAAAGCAAAAAGGGCAAAATGCTCACAATTGGTAAATTTAGAAGAAAAGCATATGAGTGTGCATCGTACTATTCTCACAACTCTTCTGTTTAATTTGAAACTTTTCATTCAAAAAAGTGGCGGAAAAACAAAAAACTGGCTGCTGGCTAAGCTCAGGTTATAGTTGTAGGTCACGGACAATAGAAATGCTAAGGGGCCACTTGGATGAAGCCTGAGCTCTTGGCCTCCCAAGCCCCTCTCTGACACGGGGGACTCACCTGAATGATGGGACTGTCCGGAGGAGGTGCATTCCTACCTGGAAATGCTTCAAAATCTTTCAACTGCCACACCCAAAGAGATTCATCTGTTTTATTATGCCTACAGACTTAAAACAAGTTTGCTTCAGAAAAGGCACAACTTCTCACTTGCTATTTAAGGCCAGTGAAGACCAGCACAAATTCTACAACTAAAGTAGTATGAAATGCTCAGTGACTGACTTCGGGGACAGCAGCAGTACAGCTTGAGGACAGTGTGGGTGTGAGTGTGTCTACATTCTCAAACTTGGTCACAACCAAGCCCTGGCTCCAGTAGAAACCTAAACATTAGACTTTAAATTTTTCTTTTGAATTATAAATTCTCTGCTGAATAGTCAATAGCACATACTTTAAAATTCTGGCAGAAGCCCACAGATGAATGAATGCATTATATGTTTCAAAGGAAAGTCACGAATTCTTTGTAAATAATCTTTTGGCATCTAAAGAGAAAAATTGAAAGATGTTTTACATACATAAAGGAATGACAACACAAGGTCCAACCTCCCCCCTCTCTCACTGGCCTTTTATAAAGCCCTTTGCGCCTGCAGAAGACACCAAGCTATTTCCATGCTAGAGGCTCCATCTCCTTCACATCCAGTTCAAGTCTCTCTTGCTTGGTCATCTGATCAATCAGCCTTTCCAGTTGTTTCTACATGATGCAAAATCAGATTCATGCTACAAAGTGATTATTTTTCTCTCTAGATTGTCTAGTACTAACATTATAACAAAATGCCTTTATAACAAAGGGGGTGGGACTAACGCCAACCAACACAAAATTCATAAAGTCAAACAAAATTAAGCTTCTGTTTAGCACACAGCTCAAAGGTAATACTCCTACTAAAATTGAGCAGGATCAAAATGACTCTTCCCTTATCTTTTATTGTTCATTAATAGTATAAAGTAAATAGACAGTTACTACTGGGGAAAATTTTGAAATTGGAGACAGTCAGTCATCCCTCCATCATACTCCAGAGAATCTGAGCATCCATTTTCATTCCTCCACACCCAAATTCCAGACTCTATATGGCCTAATGTATGGCTTTAGCATTATTTAGATTAATAATATGTAGTAGTTTCATATCATAACCTTATTTAACATTGTGAAATACATATTTCAGGTATCCAACTATCTGATATCAGTGTGGAACTGTAACATCCTTTTAATCAACATAAGTAAAAATATTTTTTTGACAGTCCATCACACATCCTTATTTTTCTAAATATATAAATATAGAATTTATAACATTTCAAAACATTTAAATTATATGACTAAATGCTTGCCTTTCCATCAAGAATTTGGGGTATTATACAGCAGAGCCTTCACACAAAAAGCTTAGAACTAGGCAGCCCAAGGTTCAACTGACACATTTTTCCTTTGCTGTCACCAGTCTGTCAAACATATGTATTGAACTATTCTTCCAAGAACAATTCTTCAAAAGCTAGCATGTGTGAATAAAAACCCTATACGTGGTCCCCTGGCTCCACCTGAGTTCTCTGGTAGTGTAAGGAGAATATCGTTGCTAGCCTGTGGCCCTGTCCTCAGAGCAGAGGCAACCAGGACCTGGATGGTGACGCAGGGCATAGACCGGACTTGGACAGAGGAGCTGGAGGAGTCGATCAATGTGGACTCACGTCTCAGCTGAGGAAGGACCCTGGAGGAAGCAGACCTGACTTGGACCTTGAAGGAGAGGAATCCAGAGGGGGATCTAGGTGAGAGGAATCACGTAAAAGGAAGACAGAAAGCATACAGCATGGGATGTCTGCAGGGAAGTGACGTAACCCTCGTTTGGTGAGAGTTAGGGAGTGGTCAAAAAATACTTGCCGCAGGTGCCAATAATATGAAAGTCCTATAGAGAAAGCAAAGGAGTAGCCATGACAATGGGGATAGGAAAGATGGGGCAAGGGCAAGCGGTAAGAAAGAAAGGGGCTTCAGGACAACATTAACAAACACTAAATTAACAGTGGGAGTAACTTAGCTAAAGGTGACCTGCTTTAACATGGCCATGACGCAGCACATACGATTTTTCTGTTTTCCTTCTTTCTCTTCAACCGGACCGCTAAGAAAAGGGACACACTGATTCAAAGTATTCTTTGCCCATTAAAAAAAATTTCATTTGGAAATTCATTTGGAACTCCTTCAATAGCTTTGCATCACAGATCTGATGGTGTGGAGTAGAAACCAATGTCAAAATAAGAAGACAGGTTATAGATGCCAGCTGTGCTCCCCAGGGCCTGCAAAAGTGACTTACCGAATTTGAAGCAGAAAAAATAAGCAAATGAAATTTTTTAATCTTTCCATTTCAGTGATCAATGGGGAGACTGCTAGACATTTGGGCTCAATTTGAACCCCCCCAAATTTATATTTGGATGCCAAGTGTCTCACTCAAATGGATTTTCAGGAAACAGTGAAATGACAGAGCCTAAAAGTAAATACCACCAAAGCCCAGGAAGCTGGAAAGAAAAACAACCAGTAAGGGAAAATTTGCTCTCGGTGGTCAGACACAGCAGCAGTGACTCCCAACAATTCCATGCTCAGCTTTTCTTGAAATAACAAACTCTCTAAAGAAAGAAGGCGTGTGTGTGCTGCTGTCGTGGTGATGGGAAAAATCTCGGCAGGCAGCAATGGGAACTGACTGGGCAGATTTGGCAGACGCCAGCCCAAGGAACAAAGTCAACAGATGCTTCGTGTTTTAGGGAGGTTCATTTGTGCATCTTCAGAAGAAAGACTGGCAGCGGGATTCATGGCCACAGTCAGAGGTCGACTAGAAAAGGGACAGCTGGCGTCAAAAACATCTACCCTCAAAACAAACTTTTCTTTATATAAGCTTCCAAAATCCTGGTTTTCTATTTAATTCTTTTGGCCTTTGAACCATTCAGACATAGAATTTTATGCATGGTGCTGGGGGGAGGGGGTAGTGGGGACAGGCTGAGTATGGCAGAGTTGCTATTCTGTGTTGTTACTCTGGGAAGAACCTCAAAAGCTGAAAGTGATAGCAGGCCCAGGGTAATGAAATTCAAACCCTGCCTCCAGGCTCATCCATGTAAACTAGGACTTCAAGGGAAGGCCCCTTCTTAAATATCTCCAATTTGGAGACTATACACATACTCCATCTTAACTTACTCCAAGGTTCACAAGAAGTTCCTTACGATACTGTATGATTAAAATACATCCTCTTCACTCGGTTGACTCATAAATCTAATTTAACATGCTTAAAAACAATTGAAAAGTTAGAAACCATCCAATTTTTCCTGTTCTTGCTGTTGAGTTTTCTTTCTTTCTCACTACCAGTAGTTCCAATTCTGGACCATAAATTTGTGAAATTCAACCTAGTTTATCTTTAACCCTTCATACACACATTTATCCTGGAAAAAGAAATGAGTGACAGTTTACTGAAGGAAACAATCGGCACAATCGCCCCAAATCTTGAGTATAAACAGCTATTGTGTCAATGGCATAGAGTGATTCTCAAAGTGGTTTGGGGGCCTCTGAGGGTCTCCTTCAGGGGGGTCTATGAAGTCAAATAATCTTTATAGTAATAGTACTATGATGTTATTTGCCTTCTCCACTCTTGTCCTCCACAAGTGCATGGTGGAGTTTTCCAGAGACTTGAGGTGACATCATTGTTCTGCAACTAACAGAATGGATGCTTGTATATTCCTGTAATTTACAAATTCCCATTTATTGATAATACAATAAACATTGATAGATATAACCCACATAAACAAAAGGTTTGTGGGGTTCTCAGTAACTTTTAACAATATAAAGGAATTCCGAGACCAAAATTTTACACAGGGTAGAAGTCTTATTAAGAGAGCTCTCTCATTCAGAATCTTATTAAGTAATAACTTTTGCAATATGGTGTCACACAAGCAACGGGGGGGTTTAAAAAATAAATAAACTTTTTCCTTTAAGTGGTAGAATTCTAGCGATCTCCAGCTCTCACCAGTAGCTTGGCTTGTCCTGTCCCCCTGGAATCGTAGTTCCAGATTCTCCTCTTGGACAGAGGCACTCAGCTAATTCACCCTCCGCTATTCCTCCATTCTGTTTTTGTAAATAATCCTTTTCTGACATCCCATCAACAAAGTCACCTGCTGAGGCTCTTAATCACAAACTTTCTTGCAAGTTAGTTAACTTCCCCCCATTGTGGTAATAGCCTTTACTCCTTTTTAAATATTATTTACAATTTATCAACTCTTTTCAAAATTTGACGTGCTCTATCACAAAAGACACATGTTACTGCCTCTCCTATAATGTCCTTCCATAGCTCCCTGCCTGGCAACCTGAAAGATTCCCAGGTGCAGCCCTGGCTTGTCTGTCTGTCTTCTCCCTCCACAGACAGTGGATCTGGGCTCGCTAGATTACAGCCTCTGTTCATCTGTAGTTTTTGTTTATAGGGTTTCAATGCACCAAGATGGTGAGATTTATAAATTTTTTCCTTTCCCTTATAATGATCACAGAGAAGACGTCTGATGACTAAATCAATTAAAGAATATAGGACTGTTAACTTAGAAATTAAAAATTTGAGAGAGAGAGAAAAAGGGAAGCAAATGCACAAAAGAACAAAGCTACAACATACTACTTATAGGACACTAAATCTGATTCCAACCTTCCTGAAGGCTAAGGGGGAAAAGATAATCGGGGTCTGACTTCACTTATTTCCCTCCCACATCTAGTAGACTAAGCATTTACTCTCCCTGCAAACGGATGCCTCTCTCTCCTCAAGGGGAGGAGCTTGAGTTGTCTGTTCAATGACATATTGGATGTCATTCAAGATACACCTCAACGCAGTGGGACTTCTGAAGGAACCTCTGTCACTCATTCCTAAAGACAGACTTGAGCTTTAGACTTCCCACGCTGCAACCTCTGTCTTTCCCTTCGGGATGAGTTTAACAGCAAAAACAAAGTTTCACACTTCACCCAGAGAAAGAAGGAGAGAAACTTAAGGGAACTGAGTTCATTGAGAGGAAATGCATGGAGCTTAGAAAAGCAAGGTAAACAGCAAGGAGGACTAAAAACCACAGCTGAAAAATAAGGAATTTCACTTAATTTCTTTTACTTCTATGTATGAAAATTTTTCTCAATTCTTTTTCCTGTTGTACACTATTATTAAGTAATCTCTTATTACATATTAATATTTAATATTTAAATAAAGCTTGTCTTTCAAGCACTACAATACAAAGTAAACTAGTCCCTCATCTTATATGTTGATCTGCAAAGAAAAAAGCTGATATCACACTCTTCAGAAGGGTTGCCACAAGTAAAGAGCAAAAATATTGACTTTTTTATTTTCTTCCAGGAATATGTCAAGCATTTATGAAACACGAGTTATACCCAGTTATTTCAGATCATGATCTGTTTCTCCAAATGTGTGTATCTTTTCAACTCAAACACAAAGTGACACCCAAATTGCAAATTCCACTCGCCCCCTACTTATTAAAATTCTCAGGGGTGGGGGGATGAGAATGTAATAAAAAGATACACTGCAAGCTTTATTCACAAATATATAAGCATTTGCTGACAGCAGAGAAAATTTTTTCAATTCAGCAACTTTCTCAACCAACCAAATCTTTTTAACGTAAGAGAAGGAAAACTCAAATCATAATATATACGAGAACCTTTCCCACTGATTAACATTATACAAATAGCATTGTCAAGGTGTCTACCTGGATAAACATTAGCATATCACTATCATCACGCACTGCTGGCTGGTGAATTATATTCCTTCTGCACACTTCCCATAAACCTCTGGGGAAAATAGAACAAGCACCCTAGTAAGCACCTACTGTGTGCTAGGAACTCCACATACATTTTCACTTAAGCTCCCTAAACATCAAGGAAGTAGGCATCACCATCTGTGGTCCATAGAAGAGGAAACTGATGCTCATAAAAGTTAGATAATTTGCTGAAGGTCATAAAGAAGAGTGAAGGGAAACCAGCACTCGATTCCAGGTCTGTCTGATTCCAAGGCTCATGCTGGTTCCTCGACACTAGGCCGTCTCCTAGAAGCACTCTCCTAATATCAAGAACCTTCCCCCAATGCCAAACCCCAGCTGACCCAGAGATACTAATTGTCAAGCATCTTTCCCCTGGCTTTCCCATGATTTTAACAAGTTCTGTTAACTTGTTATATATAACAAGTTATATATAACAAGTACTTCTTTACAAAGGAATTTAGAGAACAAAACCCATCCTTTATATTTGCTCTTTCATCATCAATTTTGCTATAATTAGATAAGCAAAAGCTTAGCCACCTAGATTTTTCTAGCTAGGTTGGAAGGGACAGGAAGGATTTCAACAACAAACATACATGCAAGGCCAGGAAGTGCCAAAGCCCCCAGGAGCACATGTGACTTCCCCCAGGGGAGGGCGCAGGAAGGTGCCGCACTCCGGTGGACGGGTGTCTCAGAGCCCAGCCCTTCCTCGGGAAGCTGCCTGCCGGCTTTCTCCGAGGGGCTGTGGGGAAAGGAAGAGGGAGGGGAAGCATTTTGTGCATTGATCTACATGGCCCCAGCTGTCCCTAATGGCTGCTCCAGATCAAAAAAGGCCAGATAATGCTTGGCATATTTGATTTTACAAATGTGTGCACAATTGTATATGTGCTATGTTTAAAATATGAAATTAGGGGCTGTCCCAGGGGCATGGTGGTTAGGTTTGCCTGCTCAGCTTTGGCGACCCCTTGGCTCACAGGTTCAGATCCTGGATGCGGACCTGCACACCGCTCATCAGGCCATGCTGTGGCAGCATCCCACATACGAAAAAAAAATAGAGAGGAAGATCAGCACAGATGTTAGCTCAGCAGTAGTCTTCCTCGAGCAAAAAGAGGAAGATTGGCAAGAAATGTTAGCTCAGGCCCACCCTTCCTCACCAAAAGGAAGAGATTTAAAAAAGACTGGAAGGAGATACATCAAAAGGTTAATAAAAGTTACATGTGGATAGTGGTATTATCAATTGTGAGTTCTTTCTGTATTTTTCTTTTTCCAAAATTATCAGAAAATGTTATTTTTATAATAAAAAATATGTCTATGAAACTATATGTAATATATTTTAAACATTTCCATTTTCAAATTTTTTAAAAAGGTGTAACTTGACCATCCAGAATCGCTGCTTTCTGAGGGGTGTCCAAAAACTGACGTAACACAGAGGATTTAACTACTACAGACACAAACCATTGAGACACGTTTGCCCAAACTGCCCTGTTCTTGGTGGTATCCAATGGGTCAGAACATCTATTTAACCAAATGCTTTCAACCATCTGTGTTGGGACTCTTCTTTTAACTGGGGTCTCCTTCCTGTTTCATTGTCAATTTTCAAATTTCTAACATATATCCAGTAAATTTACCAGTTTCCTTCGTCTATTGTGTTGAAACAATAAATTGCCCCAATCTTTCCAGCAGGAATAGCCCAATGCCCAGGTCATTAGTTCAGCACTAACTACTTTAGCCTTCACAAGATGCATATTCCCGAATTCCGGTTTATGGTCGAAATCCAGCAGCTCCCACGTGGGGCTCTTCCTTGAGTATTCCTGGTAATTACCAATGCTTAAAGACGAGGGTATTGGACCACAGAGTGCCATTAAATGTATTTCTGACCTTCAAGATCTGTGTGTGCTTAACTTCTCCATGTGGATCCCGCAGCCTCCCGGCATGCTACGCCGAATAACAGATTACATTTTAGGGAAATCGCTTTGCAATCACAAAGACAGTGTTTTGAAAATGAAGGAAGTAAGAATACAAATGTTTAGAAACTACTTAAGAGACTCTTACCAGCAGGTAGTTTATAAATTCCAAACCAGGAATACTGCGTGTAAGGATTCCAGCTTGTCCAATTTTGAACAAGTTATCTTTGTCATTATTTGTGGTACAGTTTACCAACTGTTACTTACCAAAAAAAAAAAAGCTAGAATTACACATAGCTAAAATCACAGAACAGTAGGGTGGGAAGGGAATTTAGAGAGCCTCAACTTTGAGCTGCTTATTTTAAAGACTAGGAAAATTGTAGAGGTGGGAGATAGGTCACTTGACAGAGGACACACAGAATTAGTGTCAGAGAGGGTCCCAGAAACAACTCCTTTCTGTTCTCCTTACCTACCAGTCCTACAAGGTAAAGTTTACAATTATTCCTTTTGTCATCAGACGGATATTCCAGAAAAGAGTATTCTTGCAAGTAAAAATAATTCTAACTGTGTGAAGTTCACCTATACAGATAATTTTAAAGAAGACTAATGTATTGTGAAATAACAAACATGGAGCCATGTTTCCTCAACGTAGGATTCTGGCTTGGGGGAGAGGTGGGAGGAAATGGGTCTCTACATTTGAACAATGAGGAAAATTACACACAGGCAAAGAGCAGATCTATCACCCCAAGAGCTCCAATCCCACCACCCTACTCTTGAGAATAAACGCCAAGAGAATAAATGTGATAGAAGTTCTCTCTGAAAATGCATTCCCTCCGATAAATCACTGCTCAAAGACTAAATTTTCCCTTGGTTTTGTACCATGATCGGAGTGTCCTGAGAACACATCACAAATTCCTGAGTACTTTGGAACTGAAGCAAGAACTATAAAACACTCTGAAAATATAAATGGAACACAAATTCTAACAATCATTAACAACAATCAAAAAAAAAACTATAATTGCTGCTTTATCTTGAAGTGAGCCATTCAACCAGAGGGACAAGCACCAACTGCCTGGGGAAGTGGGGGCTGGAGCGATAGGGACTGAGATTCTACTTCAGAGGGAGAACGGAAAGAGTTACTATTTCAACATTTAGTGATTTCAGCTTCATTAAAACCCTCACGAGCCACAGTGACAAAGACATGGCTCGATTTCTAAAGACGGAGCCCCCGGGGGCAATTAAGTAATTCAGTTCAGCCTCCTCAACTGACGCTGATGCTGTTAACTGTGAATCCACATTTTTTCCTTTTAAAAGAGTTGGAAACAGAAAAAATATCCTGAACTCACCCTTGTCTCTTAGCGCTGAAGAGAGCAAACACAAGACTCCATTCATTCATTCAAACATTCATCCAAATTCGTTCATTTACCCGAACATTAGTGCATTGTGGTGGTGTGCGCCAGTTCCCACGAACTTCCCTCTAGGAGAGGACACTCATTCCCCAGGGCTGCCGCAACAAGTTACCACCAGCTGGGTGGCCTAAAACAAGGGAAGTTTATTCTTTCAGAGTTCTGGAGGCTAACTGTCTGAAATCCAGGTGTCAGCAGAGTTGGCTCCTGCTGGAGGTTCCGAGGGAGAATCTGCTCCACGCCTCTCCTCTAGCTTTTGGTGGCTGCCGCTACTCCTTGACGTTTCCTGGCTTGTAAACTCATCACTCCAATCTCTGCCTTGTCTTCACATGGTGTTCTCCCCATGTCTGTGTCTGTGTCTTTGCTCCTCTTCTTACTGGATACTAGCCATATTGGATTAGGCCTCACCCTTATCAAGTATGACCTCTTAACTTGATTACATCTGCAGAGACCCTTTTTCCTAACAAAGTCGTATTTATAGGTACTGGAGGTAAGGACTTCCACATATCTGGTCTCTTGGGGTTTTTTTTTTTTTTTTGCTTGAGGAAGATTAGCCCTGAGCTAACACGTGCACCAGTCTTCCTCTGTTTTCTATATTGGATGCCTCCACAGCATGGCTGACGAGTGGATTAGGTCCACATCTGGGATCCGAACCTGCAAACTTGGGTGTCCGAAGTGGAGCGTGAAACTTTAACCACTCAGCCATGGGGCCAGCCCCTCCACATATTTGTTTGGGGGACACAATTCAACCCAGAACAGAGAGCATGTACCCCACAACATGGTCATAGATGGTTTATCCTATTGCCTCCTCCACCAAGCAAGAAGTTGTCACTGATGTTAAGAAGATTACAGTTTAGAGAGAGAGGTACGCAAATCTTTCTATCTTCCCTGCTCTGCTCACAGCTGCAGTTGTAGCTTTGTGGGTTTCATTGTGTCCTTACTGGCCACCTGCACCTGAAGACTCCTGGAGCACAGGCACCACTTCTGTTTTCTGCTCCCCATTACACTCCCATCTCCGTACACAGTGCCAGTAAGCTCTCAAGAAATGACTGTTGAATGAAGGTATGGATGAGTGACTGAATTCATGAGAGAAGCCTATACAGGTAAGAGTGGTACACACAACAGGCCAACGATGAGGAACGGAGTGGAAGAAATAATTGATTCTGACTGGTAGGACTGTGGAAAGCTTCACGAAAGAGAAGGCATTGGAACTCGGTCTTGTGGGATTAGTAGCATCTTATAAATCGACACGGAGTCAAATTTATCCCCAGCTGACCAAACAGTATGAGCAAAGCCCTAGAGATAGAAAGCATGGTCTTCGGGGGAACAGCATGGTCTTTGGGGGAACAGCTAATAGACCAGATAAGCTGCAACAAAGGGTACCTAAAGGACGTTAAAACACTTGGGATGAAAAAGGGGATGAAAGGCAGCTCACAGAGGCCTCTGAGCACAGTGAGATGGCACGGAACTCTGTCGCAAAGGGAAATGACACACCCTACCTGTGCTTCAAAAGGAAAAAACATCGAAAAATGATTCGCTCACGTGTTCCTTCTTTATCCTCTGGCCTGAGTGACAGCTCTTATATTACTACAAGGAGTATTTTATATTTAGCTGTGCATCTACCGTGTACTTATTTGCATAATGAAGTAATTAGGAACTATATATAAGCAATTACATTCTATAATATTAATTAATTATATGTATTATATTATATAAACTATATAATTATTTGTATATATTTTATAATTAAAAGATACTATCTGAGAAGCACTTAAATAGGATGACGTCACAGGTCCTAAACCTCTTCTCAGGATAATATGTAGAATTTAAAGCTCAAGGGAAGATGGATTTTTCTACCAAAGTAATAAAAAGACTTTCACCTCTGCAGCAAAGCATGCAAACTTCTGGGTCAAGCCTGATTCTTCGGTTTCAGTTTGAGCCTGACAAGCCCACAGACCAAGAACATTCACAATCGAGGTGGGGGGCGGGGTTACCATCTGTTGTTCTCTCCGTGAAGCACCAGGGACCCCACCACCTACCACTGACATCCGGAGAGCAGCCAGGCACCATTACAGTGGGACCTGAAGGAGACACCCCAGTTACCCATGGAGGTGTGTTCAGTAGCTGAAATTCTGCCAGATGAAGAGATATTTATTACGGCCTTGATGGTCTTTCGTAATAATGAAAAATTCTTGGGAAGAAGTATTCAGTCACTCACCTGTAAGGGGATTCATTATATGGCACTGTGACCCAAGCTACCCCAGAGAGAAACTCCCCAGCCAACAAGTTCTGCTCAGGCAAAGGGGAGACTGGGTACATGGAGAGGGCCTGAGTGAGCAGGTTGGAGGTGGCATGAAGGAGAAAGGAAACTCATTTCATCCTGATAAACCCTAGAAGGCAGGCCCCAGAATTTCTAGTTGACAGTCATCTCTTTGCTATTTGGACTATAGGACACCAGCAGGGTGAGGACTGTGTTCATTTCTGCTTCACACTGGCATCCACGTCCTAGGACATGCACAGTTAGATGTCCGATAAATGTGTGCTGCAGAGGGGCGAGCTGCCAGGCAGGAGTGTCCTTACTCCAAGGCACTTTGAGGACATTTCCCTGACCTTGAGCATACCCACCACACATATTAAAATCACGCCGATGAGTCTCCCTCTCCTACTGGATGGCTACCTCCCTAAGAAAGGAAAGGTGCTTGCTTGTTCCTAGTTCAGTGCCGGGCATTGAGAAAGCATATGGTCCTCCAGTCTCGGGGGCTTAAATAACCTACACGAAGTTAAGTAGCTAACTAACAAGAGGCTTCGGTTCGAGCTAGGGCCATCTCCATCAAAAACCCATGCTTCTCGGGGCTGGCTCTGTGGCCGAGTGGTTAAGTTCACGCACTCCGCTGCAGGTGGCCCAGTGTTTCGTTGGTTCGAATCCTGGGCGCGGACATGGCACTGCTCATCAGACCACGCTCAGGCAGCGTCCCACATGCCACAACTAGCAGGACCCACAATGAAGAATATACAACTATGTCCCGGGGGGCTTTGGGGAGAAAAAGGAAAAAAATAAAATCTTAAAAAAAAAAAACAAAAACCCATGCTTCTCCTCTATACCTCACTATAGAAAGGTACCCTAGATGATGTGGCCTGAACCTGGCCTTGTGAAAGGGTTGAAATGTCTTTAGAAACAGGTTGGCTGCTGTGCTCCAGCCTTGTAAGACACACAATCTGTGTGATTACTTACTACGAGTGTTTCACTTATTTAACGCCTAGTCAAAATAGAGGCATAACGTAGTTTACACACAGGCCAAAGCTCATGCATCTCAAACACTCCTGAGTCCAAGTAATGATTTATAAATACCAATAGATTTACAGTTACTAATGATCCTAAATTTCTGTTTAAAGAGGATAAGCTTAGGCGGACATAAAAAGAGAAATTCAAAGCAAAATTTTTAATGTCAATTCCTATTTTATGCATAATCTAGCTCTCATAAGGAAATATTGTTCAAATCTCCTATTCTCCTAAAACCTATAGCCATGTTCTTATTCAAACAAAGAAAGAGAAAAATAAATCTTCAAAAGCGTATTATTTTTATGCTGCATTTCTCACATGGCCCATGGACTTTATTCTTTTGCCAAAAGACCCCAATTTTTTAAAAAAATTTTAGAAACCCACTTCTAAAATGCAGTAGGTTTAAACCTTCTTTTATAAACTCTCAAATTAAGAAATTTTAGTTTAACCACTTATGCAATATATTTCATTTTAGTAGACTGCAAAAATTAACATTGTACCTACAAATATCCCAAAAAATACAAGTGTGAAACACAATTTCTACTAGACTCGCAGTGTCAAAAATTATATGTAAAAACATCAGGAAAGAAATTCTATCTTGAGGAATGCTTTATCCCTTTTACTTTAGAGTTTTCCAGAATAGGCAACTTTCTATAATTTTACAGAAAATGTTACCACTGTTGCACAAGAATTCTGCACAGTTGAGCTCTAACCAGTCTGGAAGGAATTTAGCATGAAGACAAGTTCAAATGACAGTTAGCACTTTTTTCCCATTATTGATAAATTAACAAGCTTAACTGTTACAGTATATGAAACAAACCTTTACCACCCTTTCTTGGTAATCTTAAAAAGGCTCAGGAAGATTTTAGGAAAGAGTTCCAGAGCAACACCTTCAGTGAAGTTGGTTGGTTGGCTGGTTGATTGGCTAGCTGGTTGACTGACTAGGTCATTGATTGGTTGGACAAAAAAACTGTAAACATTTATCTTAGATTCCGGAATCAACAAAACATATTTCTGAGGAGTTGATTAGAGAATCAAGTTTCTTAAAACTCTTTTATAACCTTCAGTTTCTCAAGGCATTCGAGGAAAAGCACTTGGATCTTTCTAAGGAACCAGAAGTTAATAAAAATGCCCTAAAAATTAAAAATTCTTCAAGTTATAACACCTTTTGTAGATGCCAACTACCCTAGTGGATATTGCAGTGATGCCGTGCAGAAGCGGGTATTTAAGAAGGCAAGAGGTCTTAACTACCTGCTTTCAAGGAGGGCTGGTTTCTATATACTGAAATTTAAAACATCTGCCTCATCTACTCTTGGAGGGATGCTGAGATTAGGAATAAAATGACTCTGAAAGCATCAGAAGAGGACAGTCAACCCTGTGTCTATTCATGAAGTCCTTGATGGCCAGTGCCTGCAAAAGAACCTCATTTCAGGGGAAGTTGACCTCCCTGGTCTATTTGCTCTCTTATTACTTACCAAGCCAGAGGAAAGGGACCCTTCTATGGGCTCCTGGCTCCTTCCACATTGCCTATTATACCTGAGCAGCTTACCCGTTCTTTAATTAGTAGGCAGAGCTAATAGAACAAAGATGTTTCGATTTAAATTTTCTAGTTAAGCACCCATCATGACATTCTAATATGTCTTGTCTTTTGCCCAAAAATTGACTAATAAAATGACATAAACTGCTTTTGGGGATTTCACTGTAATGGTCCACAAATAAAAGGTTGAATCCAGAAGATAAAAAGAAAATACTCGGTAAAATTACCTATGAAGGGAAACAAAGAAACTGATTTGGCCACCTCTCTGTCCATTTCCTCAGCCTGAAAATGTAAAGTGGAAAGAGACAAGATTAGGTTTCACGACATTTAAAAGGAAAAAAGTATTTCTGGCCTCAGTATTATATGAAAGGATAAGGTCACTAGTTAATTCTTTGTTGGTCCAAAGCAAGAGTTTCTCATCATCAAGATTTCCTTCTCAGATGCATGACTCATGCAAAACAGACCAAAAGTCTTCAATGCCTATCTTTTGACTCAAAACAATGACAAACTTGCTAGTGGTCTACTAACAAAATAATAATGATCCCATGCAGGCATATTTCATGCAGAATAATTTCACTTGGCCCTCATGTTTCTTAGAAGGCTTTTGCCACCTTCACAAATGACTCTCCCAAAGACGGGGCAAGCAAACAGCATTATAAAGAGGCTGTGTCAGAGAGAAAAAACGTATTTGGTAATGAATATTCCCACTCCTGCTGGCTTGCCTAACACAAGACGGGCTGTATTTCCTTATCCCAACATAGAGGAACAATGGGACCCTGCAAATCAACTACGTCGTCCTCCAGAGATAGCCTCCTTCGCAAGGAAGCAGGGTGTCAAATGGAAGACCAGACACCCAGAGGATGTGACATCTGTACTCAGATAAATTGCAATTAAAATTACAAAAAACTCAAAATAATAATAATTTTTAAAATATGGTATCTTAGTGAAGTGGAAGGGGGAGAAGAGCAAGCATTTCTTCAGCAACAGCTGTGCACACTAATGTTTTTTTTTTAAATCATTCATACACTTTCAAAAGCACTCATTCCCAACTGTTTCCTTCCTACCGGCAAATCCCAGAAATTCAAGACATGTAAACAAGAATAGATTTGCCCTTAAATCCCAAGGTCAAAGGCAGCATCTGCTGTTTCAGAGAACAAGAAGGGCTTTCTTTTTGCTGGTTAGTTTGTTGTGGGTTTTTTTTTAAACAGAAAAAAAAGTAAACACAAATTTTCTAGATGCTTCCTCATTGCTTTAGGTGGAGCAAAATAGAAAAGCCTGCATAAAAGAGAATAAACATCCAATGTTTGATATTTGAGTTGCATGGATGAAAGGCCAGCCATGCTGTGATTTTTAAAGCTGACGGGAAAATTCATTTTCATACCAAGTCCCTCTCATGCCATTTGGCTATTAAATTATTCAAGGAATTTCTCTGCTTATAAAGATTAATAATATCAACCCAGGCCATTTCTGAAAAGTACTTTCACCTCCAGTAGGAGACAGATGGACTAGAGGAAAACAGCCTATCATATTACAGGCAGACAAAAAGATTTCAGATTACCAGATTAACACACCAGGCAGGGAAAGAATGACAGAAGTAGCCAGATAGGAAATAACGGACAAATGGAACCAAATATTCTTCAGAGCCATCATTTTGAAAATAAACATAATTTGGAGCCCATTGTAATTCAATTTTACCTGTTTTGTGCTCCCAAACCCAGCTAATTAGCATAAATGTCACTTCCAATTTAACCAAAGACTTTGAAAATCTAGAGGAACCTTATTAAAATACATTGGTATCAGGGGATAAAGACACCACCTGCTTTAAATGCCTTTTGTGTTTTACTAAGAAATGTATGCTAAAACTCTGTGTATATGGTTGGATACACAGCATACTAGACTGTGGGATTTTACTGTACTTTGTGATATGTTAGATACCAGCATCCCTGGAGAAAAATATTCTTTCCCCGATGAAACCTAAACATTTCCTATTTATCAAATCTCTCACAGATGAAGGGATTTCTCAAAAGTTGCATTTCAAAAAGGGTAAATAGGAAAAGACGACAATGTCATCAAAATCACAGATAAATTGTATGTACAGATTCACAGTAGCAGGTAGTGTTTACTCTTACATGCATATTTTTTTAATTAAATACTTTAATTTGAATTCCACAATAATGCAAGAATCATTCTCATTTTAAAATAAATAATTCAGAAAACGGTCAAGTACCTTCCCTTCACTAATTCCACTCCCAACTGTCACGGGTAAACAAACCACTGTTGCTATTTAGTAAGTCCTTCCAGAACTTTCCAAAGCATATATATATAATACATGATTTTTTGTACAATGTGTCTTTTTTAAAAAACTGGGATCATACCGTATTTTCTACATTTCCCTCTCACCGTCCCAAATGGCTAAAAATATATATCCAATGCAATCTGAAAACTTGGTCCCAGTTCTACCACACACATATGCAAGCACATGGGCAAGCATACAGCATGCTTAAACACAAAACGGTACAAAAATAAGCCACTAAGGAAAAGTTCCTTTGTCCCTCATTTCAGTGCTTAGCTACCTAGGGAAGCTATAAGGCAGATACAGCAAAAATACTCCTATCCTCCAACAAAGCTTTGACTTTGGCATTAGTAGTTTTGTTTGCAGTGCAGGGGTCACCAAAGGCTGACCAGTTGGCCACATCCGGTCCACCACCTGTTTTTGTACAGTCAGTGAGTTAAGAATGTTTTTACATTGTTAAATGTTTGGGAGAAAACTTTTTTAAAAGAATAACATTTCACGACAAGTGAAAGTTACATGATATCCACACTGCAACGTCCATAAATGAGGCTTGATTGGAACACGGCCACACTCATTTCTCTGCCCCTTGTCTATGGCTGCTTTCATGCTACAAGGGCAGAAATTGAGTAGTTGCAACAGAGCCATATTTCTACAAAGCGTGAAATATTTACTACCTGGCTCTTTACAGAAAAAGTTTGCCAACCTCTGTTTTGGTACACAAGATTTATTTCCCTAATATCTCACCTGTCAAACATTTCTTTATATGTCACGTGGATACTCTTTCAGTGGGTAAAGATGACCAGCAGCGTGCTGGGAGGCAGGTGTTGAAAACGGCCTCTTTGCATAACCCAATGAACAGGTAACTTACACGAGGACAAACTTCTAGCTCCTCTTTCTGGACCTTCTGAAAACTCGATTAATCCTAAGAAATTACTTACAATCTGCTTTTGAACTAAAGGTGCCATGGACTCCATCGCTCTAAAGTCTAATTCTTTGGTCTATCTTTTGAGCACCTACTCCCAGGTCAGTGCTGGACCCTGATGGTTCCTGGATCAACAAAATGGACACCATCTCTGCCCTCAGTGACTCCTAGCCCAGTACGTTTGTGACAATCATGAGAAGCTACTAAAGTATAGATGGGGGACTGAACATAGTTTGAGGGGTGGGATAGGATTAGAAAAGAAGTAATTTCAGTATCATCGATTGAAAACTCTTAAAAACCAGAGTGTACAAGAAATCAAGTAGCCATGACAGAAACCTCCACCACCTGATGATCTGTGTCCTCACACTCTGATCTGTACAAGCTTGATCAGAGCGCAAGGAGCATTTGAGCCTCTGATTAAGATGGGACTTATCCAGTTTATGACTAATGTCAAACCATGAGTGCTCTGCCCCATCATCAGACTGTGAGTTTAAATTTGATTTCTTTTTAGTGTAATCCAACCACTAAACCCAAGACCCCTCCATGGAAAAGAGAAATGAGACCACTGCACAGCTAGTAACCACCTAATGGTATGTAAAAAACGAAAAGCAAAATTCACATGACCCCCCCCCACCCCCGCCTCATTCCACAATATAATCCCAGCCACCACTGGCAGTGACAGCTGCTCACTCCCAAACAGAACTCCACCCAGATAACAAAGGCCCCATGTCCAAATAAAAGAAATCAACAGTATCGTCCTTATACACTGAAACCCCATACACACAAAGTGAGAAGGGGAGGAGAGGAACAGGACAAAGAAGATTTCAGCAAGATTCTGCTATCCCGATGTGGCGAGGAGCGTGCGCGAAGCTCTGGTAACCTCAAGGTTCTGTGCCTTTAAGGCTTGAATTCCTTTGAGTAACTGAACTACGAGGACAGTCAAATTGGGTCAGAGTCTCTCACTCTGACAGGCTTCCTTGGTGTCCTATGTTCCTGTTGACTTCATGGAGAACTAAGCAAGCATAAAAGGTCTCGAGAGAGAAGCAGCAACTGGAATCTAGGACAGAAAGAACAAGATGACTTTAGGCCGCTGCTGCGAGGTCTCTGTTGTTTTCACAGAAGGCTGAGTGAGCCCTGTTCCGTCCAGGTGTCTCTGACACTCTCTGCACTGGTTTTCTCATTAGAACCTGAGTTGGTGGGGTCAGGTGTTCCTAGTCATCTAATTGATGGTCATCGGAGGAGCCACCCTTACCCACACAAAGAACTCGATTTGAGAGTTAAAGAGGTTTGGTGATTCACCAAAGATAAAAATCATACAAGAGAATTGTAAGGGGCCGGCCCTATGGACGAGTGGTTAAGTTTGCGCACTCCGCTTGGCAGCCCAGGGTTTCGCACGTTTGGATCGTGGGCACGGACATGGCATCGCTCATCAGGCCATCTGAGGCGGCGTCCCACATGCCACAACTAGAAGGACCCACAACTAAGAATATACAACTATGTACCAGGGGGCCTTTGGGGAGAAAAAGGAAAATAAAATCTTTAAAAAAAAAAAAGAGAGAGAGAGAGAACTGCAGTTAGCTAAGCTTTCAGAAACACCAGGCTTTCTGACTCGCAGATATCCAGGTATCACCCAGCTCCAAAATGGAGAAATTAACCTAATCTGCAGGGTGAGGCCAGTTTGTTAAAGGGAAGAACTCAGGTGGGCTGGTGCTCCTTTTGATAGGTCAGCCTTTCTTTCTGCAAACGGGCAGAGACCAGGAAGATGAACATGAAGAGAGGAGAAAGGAGAGGTTGCCCAAAACTGGAGTGACAATGATCTAGCAACAATGGCTTAACAAACAAGGAGTTCAAGGGCGATTGCCTCTGCTGCCTAGGGGCTATGACTACGGATTAGTAAGAAACTCTGGACACCTTAGTGGCCTCTAGTATGCCTTTCCATAAGTCACATGAGTTCTGGCTGAAAAAAATTATTTAACAAGTCAAATTTCTGGGTGCCCAGAGAAATTAAATTTTAGATAAACTAACCTTTTAGTATAAGTATGTCCCATGACTAAGTATGTAATATGGGACATACTTATATTAAAAAAATAATTAGTTGTTTATCTGAAATTCAAATATTCATACTTATTCTATATTCAAGTATTCAGATATTACATACTTATAGTTATGGGACATACTTACACTAAAATGTTATTCGTTGTTTATCTGAAAGTTAAATTTCACTGAGTGTCCTGTATTTTATCTGGCAACCTTAGTAGTGGCCAACATAAACAGCCAGTGACATTTTAAGGATTTAGGGGAGCAGAGACAGCTCTCTAACTTGCCAGAAGACTCCTTTGGAAGGCGTTTTTAGGGTTTTGATTCATTAATGGCTGTTTGCAGAAAGACCAGGAGCTTGGGCGTTTTTATCACACACCTGCTTCTACCACTTGTAAGAAAAAGAAGCAAACCTTGTTGACATGAGGGACTTGTGCCAGAAAGCAAATCCCAGAGCCCTTGCAGGGCTGGGCCCACTGTCTCCAAGCCTCCTCTCCTCTATCCTCCAGACATCATCATGACCAAGGTCCACGCTCATCCCCTGGGGCCCCCATGGGTTTACTTTGTTTGCTACTGTTCATCTAAGATGGTGTGTTATGGGGCAGGAAAGGAGAACTGGAAATATCTGCAGTAAATAAGTTAGGATGACACATTTCAGGGCCCTAAAAAATCACGCTCAGAGTTCTGGTTAGACAAAGAGCGGAGCGGCCAAAAGTAATCAATAACACCAGAGGAAAACTACAAAGGCGTTTTGAATCAGTCTTGGCTTTAAAATGCTTTTAAAATTTGTTAGCCCATTTCTTCTACTTTATTATGTAGGGTACATGCAAAATAACTGGTCACCTCAGGCACTTGAACTGCCTCAAGTTACCCTTCTAGACACTGATTCTCACAACTAAGCATTGTAGGCAGACATACAAAAGAAGGAGGCGTCTAACCTAAGAGGGCAGCAGTGTCCCTAATGGGGGTCCTGAAAGGCTTTTGTCCATCTCTTTCTCCCATAGAAAAAAAAAATTCCACTCAGACTCCCCAATTACTTAGATTTAGATAAAACTAGAATCAGCAAGTAAAATCTATGCCAGGGATTCTCAAACACTGACGTGCCTCAGTCCCCCACAGGGCTGTCATGTCAGAGACTGCTCCACTCCATCCCCACAATGTCTCATTCTGTAGGTCTGGGGTGGGGCCAGCATGTGCATTTCTTAAAAGTTCCCAGATGATGCTAATGCTTCTGGTTTAGAGACCATGCTTTGAGAAACCCATGCAATTAGAGGTAACGAAATTGTTTAATTTACTAGTTCACGTTGAGTACTTATGATTCGTCATACCATAGAGGCAAACCACCTCTGCCCTTGAATGTGCCCTTCCTAGAATTCAGATCTTGTCTGCTTATATTTTTAGACTGTCTAGAAAGTCCCCAACTCACAAACACCATACTTAGAATCATCCACGCCTACAGGATGTCTGCTCTGGCCCCGAAACACCCCCGCTGCCAATAACACAAGAAGCATTGTGAAAATGGGCTCTATGGTAAAGGGAAGAAGCTATGCTATGCCTGGGATGACACTCCTACTTTAAGACACAAATGCTTTCTGCTTGGTGGGGGGCAGCATCCCAGGGGGTATTATGCAATTATACCCCAGTGTGATTTGGTTTAAGCAGGCTGGGTTCTTCCTCATGCTGCACTGAACTAGGGTGAGGGCAGAGAGATCAGGAATCCCGAGCATGGATTGAAGTACCCAGCAGACCTGTGTGGAAAAACACAGGGAACCTGCAGAAAATTGCATCCAGGAGAGAACTACAGATTGCGATTGCAGACGCAATGCTACGTGTGTGTTCGCCAACAATTTCTCTTGAGTCCTGAGCAGATAAACTACCTTTCTGGGCCCTTGCATCTAAAAGGAGTAAAGCACGTCTTAAGCGACCAGTTCTATCAGCCTATTAGAATATGAGTAGAAAGACTGGACAGTTCCAGGCCTGGCCCCTAAAACAACCCACAAATATGGACACTCTCCCTCCAGCTGACTCTGCAGGAGTCTCTGAGGAGGCCCTATGAGACACAGTGTGATTGGATGAAAGTCACCAGTATGTGCCACTTGGACAAGGGCCACCCATCCAGAATTCTGGCCCTGGGCTTTACAAGAGTAAGAAACAGACTTGAGAGCATTAAGCCAGTGAAGTTTGGTGTTATGTGTTACAGCAGCATAGCCTGGCCTTCCCTAACTAATACAGCTATATAAAAGAAGGCGTACTGATTGCCCCGTCATCATCTGAGCCAGACCAGACTGAATCCTCCCTCCACTCTTCTGCATTACGTAGAACCTATACTGTCTTTACCTCAGACCAGGGCCTCTCCAACTTGGCTCATTAAGAAAATCACTTGTTTGGGGAAAAAAAAAATCCTGAGCTCTCTCCAGACCCAGTGAATCAGAACTTCAAGACTGAGGCCAAGCCACTCCTAGACTCAGACTGCAGATTTATCTGCCTGGGGCTACACTGAAAAGGCCCTTTCAAAGATCCAGTTTGCCCCTATCCAGTGACTGGGTAATGGTTCTCCAGGTGCATAGTGTAGGACATTATGGTAGGTTTACAAATCTTTACCAAATTATCTTGAAGTGCGGATTTTAAATTATGCATTGGCAGGAATCAAACATTCAAGTATAATGGGTTTAATTAATTTAAAAGCTTCTCTTTTAAGATGATGCAATAATTGGCGTAAAGCCGAATGCCTGAAATACCTTCCAGTGAGAAGGATTTAAATGCTCAATTAAAACAATTTGAGTTTTATTGCTTCTGAGGGAAGTATTTAAATACGAAAACGAGATCAGCCCCCCACGCTCTCCACCTTGGGTGTAGCTTCTGCCCACTTCTCCCTACCTCCTTTAAAGGAGTTTCTATGTCCCTTGAGGATGGAGCTTGTTACAGGGGGAACTTGGGCTGTCACAGAAAGTCACCGAGGAAGGCCAGCCTGAGGGTCCTCTCTTGGTCAGAACAGAAGAGCCCCATCTGAGTTGTCGGAGACTGACACTTCCTGGTTGATCCTCAAATACAATACCACTACTCTACCTCAGGGCCTTTGCAAGAACCCCTCACTCATTACACACACAAACACACCTACACCCACATACATACACACTCCTTACACTCTATTCTGTTTTTCTCTACAGCAGTTTCACCATCTGGCATGTTAAATATTACTTGTTTATTTGTGTTTCATCTATTTCTCTCACTCACCTGAGTTCCATGTATTCCTAGGGCTTAGAACCTAGCACAGAAAGGGGTGCTTAATAAATGTTCGGAATGAATAAATGACCAACCTTATCCTCTCAGAGATTAGCGAATTTAAATAATCTGAGTATTGGGGGGGGGCTTTAACTAAACAATAAGTATGGACTGGGCCCTGATATCTTGGCTATACATATAAGAGAGGGTGTTCTTACGACAAGATTGAACAGTTTTCATTTCATACTGTCTATGTTTTTGCTTCACTGTAGGAAAATTTGCCAAATGACTTGATACTCCAAAAGAGCTGCCCCCAAAATGTTTAATTTCTCATGTCCAGAAAAATATATTTGAACTGAATACTTTGTTTTCTGTTTGCCAATGTATATTTTTAAATATCATACATACAGGAAGCCTGGAGCTTGCAGGTGGGCTGTGTTCTAAAAACATGTGACTCAGGGCCTGCTTCCCCTCAAAGAGATGTAATAACGTGGTATGGTGGCCAGTCCACAAGATCCTGGAGCAGCCGCACCCCAGCCCCTAGTCACAGTCACGTGACATGGGAAAGCACGCCCTGCTCGGGAGGAAAGATTAAGAGTGTCCCCTTCTCCTGCTGTCTCAGAGCAGGACTGGCTGTCAGCAAAACGGCAGAGAACTCTCAGTTTGTGTTCAGTGTCCCACCAGGATTCCTAACCTGCTCCCGAGGCCACAGTCGGAGCCCCTGCAAGGAACCTCGTCCCCACCCTGTAAGAGCCTGACCTCATCCTCAACCAAGCAGTTTCTCAGAGGGAGAAAGAGTAACCCCCAAGTACACTTGAAAACTGTGTTCACAATAAGAGGGATTAGAAGAAAAACATTCCGTAATTATTTGCCCATGAAATTATTGATACTTAAACCAAAAATATTATTTTTCTATAATAAAATATTACAAGAACATGAATTCCAAAGACTAATACTTCATTTCATTTCCATTTATATTGGTCACTTACAGGGCATTGCCCTTTTATGCTAAAAAGTTGCTATCACGAGATGAAGCATTTGGACTACGAAGCCAGTTGGCCAGGGCTTTGAATCCCTCCTCTGCCATTTTCTGGCATTGTGGCCTTGGATAAGCGCTTAAACTTTTTTAAGACTCATCAATAAAATGGCAAAAAAGTGGAACTCATCTCTCTGGATCATTGCAAGAGTTGAATAATGCCTGGTCAATATGAAGTGCTCGATTCCAATAAACATGTTATTGTCATTTTCAAAAATTATTTAATATTACGGTAAATAATTTTTCTTTGTCTCATGAGGCACTAACACTGGGAATTTTACTTCGGTTTAATTATTTCTCACTAGTATATTTCAAATATAAGAACTTTTTAAATAAAGAGAACGTAGTAGAAAATCCAAAGAGAAAAATGTGTCCAAATTTCAGATCTTTTGCTAATAAGCTGTGTGTTCCTGTGCCATTCACCTTGAACTCTATTTGCCTCAGTTCCCTCATACATAAAATGAGGATCAAAATTCCAGCTTTCAGGGTTGTTGTGAGGGTGAGAAACGAAAAAGCAAAAACCCCTAGCACATAGTGAGCCCCAGTGATTTCCTGAAGTCGTGGATGGCAAAATAAAGAAAATCAGAGAATCAATGCCTTTTGATTTAGGCCAGTCATTAGCTAACGATCAGCCCCGTGAATGAAAAAAAGTCTAGTAAAGTCACTAAAAAATGAAGTGAAGCCTAATTCATTTTTATAATATGACCTACTTTCAGCTATTTTTGACTCACACGAACGACCAGTTACAAGCAGCTGATTCTGCAAAGACGGTTCACTAAAAGCATCTGCTTTTCCTTACGGCTTTCAGCTTTGAGGGATAAGAAAACAAATTTTCAGTTACAAGTATCCTTTGAAAGACCCCTGGCATTCATCTTACAGCGTGATTCAAAAATCTCTGCCGTGTCGTGTCAAAGGTTGTTGCGGATGGGGAAGGGGATGAGGGGTGGGCGGGACCTGAAAGAAGATGGTTTTTAATTCCATTCAATTATGCAACTTCCATTAGGCAGCTCTAAATGCCCGAAATAGATGATTCAGATCTTAGCATTTGAAGGTTTGCAAAAACAGAGTTCCGAATGATCTTCTTTCTTAGGAAGTACCAGTAGCTATACCTAGGTTGACGCGCTGTGGAGGAGGCCTGGCTGTGCTGGTTTTTCATTTGGGACACAAATGTGCTTACTAGCTACTGACCTCAAGTCACTTAAATGCCACTGAATCTTAGAGAGCAAAACAGCTGAAGGAAAATATATTTTCAGCTGCTTTGGAGTATCTTTGTAAAGTGCCAGTGTCTTTTCATTCACGGACTACAGCTTTCTTTAACCAATTTAATCTACCCACTAACAAAGATGGAAGAAGGAAGGCTTATTTTCCCACAGGGCTAAACAAGGATTAATGATAGCCCACCAAATTGTCTCTTAATTGTTTTTTCTTCTCCCTCTCCGGCTGGCCTTTTAGAGAGAGCGTGTGTAGATTTTCCCTTGGTTAAGAATGTTGACTCAGAAGGCAGCAGCAGGCGAACAACCAAGAGTGGGGCTTTGGTGTTGGGGGTTTTGTTTGTGACACCCCAGGGATTCTGTCTTATAAACTGGAGGAGGGATGGGAACATTTTATAATTGGGGTATTTTTAACTAGGCAAATGGGGAGTTATCAGGGACAAATCCTTCCTGGGAGAATCTGATATATGATCCTTATATTCCCACTATATTCCCCAAACCACACCCAAATGAGAACCATTGCTCCATCCTCAGACCTACCATCCCCATTCCGTTGACAACAAACTTATTCATCACAACACACTCTTCTTACCCTAACAGACCCTTGAATTAAAACACCCACAGGGCTCCTACCCAAAGAAGAATAAATGGCGAGTGAAGGGATGGGACGGAACTGTTTGGCCTCATTTCAAAGCATAGGGACAAAAGACATAGATGGTCCTCCCATAAAAGAACAGAAAAACTGGAGCTACACAGGTGCCAATTGCGACTCAATTTTCAAATTGAACAATATAAGCCTTTGGAACTGTGCCACAAAAACAAGATTTGGTGATCCTCTGAAACTGTAGCACCTGTTTGAATCCCTGATTGGGAGAAAAGCACTGGGGGTTGTTAACTAGTTCCCAAACCCTCCGGTGAGCCAGCTCCTCTTCTTTCTAAGTGAAGATGGGGCCAAGACAGTGCCTAACACTACAAATTCAAAAACGGGCCACCCTTCTGCCCCAGATCCATGGCCACCTCCTGGCCCTTTCCTCAAGAGCCTCCATTCGGGAACAACATGGCAAAGAAAACCTCCTAAATACCATCTACTGTCATTTCTTAGTGTTTTCTGTGACGGCCTGACTTGCTAAAATGACAGCATTCATTATTTTTAGCTTTCAGCTTTGGTGAGTTGATCAGTGAAAACAAAGTGTTAAAATAGGACCTACTTGGTAAATTCAATTTCAGATGACTGCATCTTAAACTCATATCCAGTACACACTCATATAAAACTGACTTTTATAAGGTTAAGAAGTTTGAGAAGAAATCATAAATATCTAGCTCAAAGAGGCAGGATGAATAACTTCTTTCATCTTAAATATGTCTGTTTTGGAATCAAATCCAAAAGTAAGTCAATGATAAACAACAGATTCAATTAAATCTTTTTAGGACAAATAGCAAAGTTTAAAAGGGTTTCCCAATGTTCTAATGTGCCATCCAGTATGCGTGGAGTGCCTGAGATGTCACTTAAATGCAGCATTATAAGTAAGTAAGTAAATGATGGTCCAAGTCACACATGCCTCTTGATGAAGAACAGAAAATTTTTCATTATAAACTTCCTTTAAAATAAGCCTAAATAATTACGAAAAGCTATCTTGTGATAATGTAAGCCAGAGAAAGCTGTTTTTCATCATTGTAAAAATAACTTTTATTTTATTCTAATTTTAAAAAGTAATACAAGTATAGGGAAAACTGGGCAAGGTCTATTGGAACTCTGTACTGTCTTTACAACTTTTCTTTGAAAAAAGAAAAGTTATTCTAAAATGAAAAGTTTATTTTTAAAACAAGTAACACTCATTTTTTTACTGTAGAATATTTGGGACACAGAAAATCGTAAAAAAGAAAAACACCTATAAAAATAAATATACATAGGAGGCCGGCTCAGTGGTGTAGTAGTTAAGTTCACGCACTCCACTTCAGAGGCCTGGGGTTCACAGGTTCAGATCCTGGCGCACCGACCTAGCCTGCCTGTCAAGCCATGCTGTGGTGGCATCCCACATAAAATAGAGGAAGATTGGCACAGACGTCAGCTCAGCAAGAATCTTCCAGGGCCAGCCCCGTGGCCGAGTGGTTAAGTTCGCACACTCCACTTCAGCGGTCCAGGGTTTTGCTGGTTCAGATCCTGGGCATGGACATGCCACTGCTCATTAGGCCATACTGAGGCGGTGGCCGACATACCACAACTAGGAGGACCCACAATTAAAATATACATCTATATACTGGGGGGATTTGGGGAGAAAAAGCAGAAAAAAAAAAAGCAGATTGGCAACAGTTGTTAGCTCAGGTGCCAATCTTCAAAAAAAAAAAAAAGAATCTCCCTCAAGCAAAAAAGAGGAAGACTGGCAACAGATGTTAGCTCTGGGCCAATCTTCCTCACAAAATATAAAAAAATAAGTACACATATAACTATATATGACTTGGCATAAATATGTAGTTTTACATCCTGTTATCTTTGGATTAATATGGCATTTCCCAATCATTACAAATTCTTCATAAACATTGTTTAAAGGGCCGGTTATCATTATATCATACGGCTAAACCCAAAATTTGTTTAATCATTCTCCTACTGTGAAACATTTAACTTGTTTACTATTTTTAGCTATTGGAATTAGCTTTACAAACCATACAATTGTGCATATTTCTGATCATTTCTTCAGAGATGGATGTACATTTTTAGACATGGCCAAACTGCTTTCCAGAAAATTAACTTACTCTGGAAGAGCATGCATCACCAACCTTGGCTCCAAGTGCTGCCACATATGACAACCTTCCACAATGGCCGGAACGCTGCCAGTTGAGCACACTATGGCTCTTCCTGGGAAGAGACTCCGGACTGAATATCTGCTGTGAGTCAGGGCTTCTGAGCCAAAGAAAGGTGTGAGAGGCACAAATGTCTCCAGGTAAGCCTTCTGCCAGCCAGCCACTTCCTGACTCAGCTACAACTGAAAGCCAGGTGCATTTACTCAAGCAAAACCCAGTGAAATCAGAGGAAGGGGAAAGATGGCTGAGACAAAGAAAGATTTTACCAAGCGTATGAAGTGTCATAGTTGGCCCCAGATTATTCTCAGCAAAAGAAACACAGGCAGACATACTTGGACTCTGTCTATAATGATAGTGGAAAATCCTCAGCTCAGGGTAGGAATATCGTTTCCCTAGAAGTTATTTGCAAATTTGAGGGCATTTTTCTTTGACAGAGTGACAGGAAAGCAATATTGGACGGGAGCAGGTGTGGTACCAGAAATCTGTGATATGAAGCTGAGTCCCATAGAAAGAGAAATCTTTCTGCCCAAAATGCCAGTAGCACAGTGACATTCCTGAAGGTATTTTATTTGACGAGAACAGTATGGGGAGGGGCATGCATGTGTCTCTTTTTACTTTTAAATTCAAATTTAATCATTTGGAAAATCTGGCTTCTCCTCTCAAAAATCGTTAGACCTGGCAACACTGAGCCAAAACTCCCATGGTAACAATTGGTGGGAAACGAATAGTGGCTGCCGTCTTTGAGCTGAGCGGATGGACTGGTTTCACTCGTGAGAATTACCTGCCTGCCAAGTACCACCCTAGGGTAGTGCTTTCAAAGATTTCCCCAATTCCCTAGACTGAGGAGGTTCAAGGAAGGCCCCAAGTAGTGCCCCTGCCTCTTCCGCTCATGCTCAATTACCTGAGATACAGCACGTGGAGCTCCCCCTGCCAAAGGTGGTTTCACTCCGGGGCGGTAGGTCTGTCTTGTAACCAGCACCTCCCTTCTTTCCCTGGCCAGCTGAGCTGGACAACCCAGAGCCCTCTTCCTAGAGCCCCAGAGCAAGTCTTCCAGAGCTAGCCTCTAGTTTTTTCCCCAGCACCACCACCACCATCATAACCATCACCGCTCAAGCATCGGTGCCTCCTCCCCAAAAGAATCCCCACCCCAAGCTAGAGAGGAACTCTGCAAGGTCCATCAGAAGTTCCAAACCAAAAAGCAACAAAAAAAGAAGACGTAAATAAGGACGCTGTCAAGGAAGCAGATCCTACTGGATCCACCACCTCTGGTCTGGACTCAGCACTTATCTCTCGTTTGGCCTTGGCCTTGTCACTTAGTCCCTCTAAGTCCCAGTTTCCTCAGCTGTAAAATGGAGATAACAAGGCATCCTCCACAAGGTCGCAGGGAGGTGTGTAAACAAGATCATGAATGTGAAAATGTCCTTCACGGGTCCTGGCACGCAGCACAGGCTAGTAAATGTGAGGCGAATGTGAAGCTAGCTAATAATAATGCTTTTATGTCCTCTGCACTCAGGCTAACATATCCCTGTCTGGACAGCTGCAGCTGGGAAAATAGAATATCAACTGCCATGTGTGCCCCTGGGTACAAGGTATTATAGCTCCTTCCTGTAACTTCTGGTATCAAACGAGTTCATTTCTTTTATCATTGTTTATTCACTGATGCCTTAAATAAGCATTAACTGAGCACCTATAATGTGCTAGGGGCAGGGATACAAAGCAAAACAGGACAACTTCAAGAAAAACAAAGTATGGGGACAAAAACACACCATTAGCACTTAGTCTAATAAATCCTCCATCAGAGATATGAATGGAGCTCAGGGAAGCGAGCGTGACTGACTACCTCCACAGGAAAGAGAGCGAAGAGTTCAGGGAAGAAAAGCAGAGGCTTCAGTTCCACCTAAAGACTGAGGGCAAACTCACTCAGAAGACAAGAAGAAGAGCGGCATTTCAGACAGAAGGCCCTCCACGCACAAAAACAGAAGCATGGAGAAACCGTCACGGTGCTTCCGAGGAAACACTAGCAATTCGGCATAACTAATGCACCAGGTGTTAGTGGGGGAGTAGGGCAGGGGCTGAACACGAGGACTGAGCACTCCAAGACAGGGCTTGGATTTCAGAAATGGGAAGAGTCTGAAGAACTGGAAGGATGATGAGTTTTAGAAAGATTACCCAAGCAGCCTGTTTCCTGTTTGCTGTTTTAGTTTCTCTCTCTCTCTCTCTCCCCTCCTACACACACACAAACACCCCTCCAAGGTAGGACTGTAGGAATCGAAAGACCCCTCCTTGAGGCAACAGAGTGAGTGGAATAGAATGCTGAAAAGATGCATGGGGAGACGAAGGAGAATGATGGAGAAGAGAGGATGGCACAGAAGGCAGCTCATTTCTAGTAGGACCTGTGGGCACTAGAGATTTTTCAGGCCATAGGGTTGACTCATGCTCACACTAAAGCATCCAGAAATGGCCTTGCCTTGCAGGGATCGCAAAAGTATGACACTCAAGTGCAGTGTGGGAGAGCCTTCTAAAAATAGTCTAGAATCAAGCTACCTTCCGGTCCATTTCTTCTTCTTTCTTTTAAAGATTAACTACCTTAAGGCTGTGCCAAAAAAAGGGAGGGGGAGAGACTCGTGAAGTCTGAGCAGGTGCTGCTGTTTACACACCAAGTCTGACAGCACCATATTGTTTCCAGGGACTACAGCAAGCTTTGGGGCCTCAAACACGCCAGCAATTTCCTTAGGGAGAAGCAAAGTATGAAGGGAGGATAGCTTGTATTAAATTTAAAAACCTGAGTCCTGAATTGTTGATCTTTATAAGCTGTTTCTTACCATAAAGTGTCACAATCCCTTTGATGACAGAAGCTATTATTCTACTATTGCTCAGGACAGATCATTATTATTCGAGGTGACTTTCAGAGTCTTTTTAGAGATAGAGATGATTGACAACATGTCCTCCTCAAAAATGTTCTCCTCCTACAAGCCAGTCCCTAGCAACCGTCTAAGAGCTTGGCTAATGCTAGAGAATCTTTCGAATGCAAAAGGGTCTGGAACGAAGGGTGATGAAAGCAGGGTCACATTTTATTCAGATTTCTATCCCCAAGGAAAGCACAGTACCTGGCATGCTAATGACATGCAATAAAATTTTGTTCTTAAAAAAAATGAATTCATGGGTACAGAGAACAGATTGGTGGTTGCCAGAGGTGGGGGAAGGGGGTGGAGGAAATGGATGAAGGGGGTCAGGAGGTACAATCTTCCAGTTATAAGATGAAAAAGTTTTGGTGAGGTGAGTACAGCATGGTGACTACAGTTGACTCTAGTTAACAATACCGTATTGTACAGCTGCAAGTTGCTAAGAGAGATCTTAAAAGTTCTTATCACAAGATAAAAAACTATAACTATGTGAGGTGATGGATGTTAACTAAACTTATTGTGGGAATCATTTCACAATATACACATATATCAAATCATCACGTTGTGCACCTAAAACTAATACAATGTTATGTATCAATTATATCTCAAAAAAACTGGAAAAAAATTTTCATTGAAAAACTAGACCATTAAAGCAAAGGTGTTGATTATTTATTAATTTAGTAATGCAATTTCCAACTTTGGGGTTTTTTAAAATTGAGGTCAAATTTATATATAATAAAATTCACACTTTTAACATGTACAGTTTGATGTGTTCTGACAAATGTATATAGCTATGTAACCACCTCCACAATCAGCCCCCAAAAGTTCCTTCATAGCCTTTGTAGTCAAATCCCGTCCTCATAACCCTAGTGATTGATCTGTACTCCACCCTTATAGTTTTGCCTTTTCTAGAACATCGCATCAGTGGAATCACACTTCTTTCAGAAACCGAGCATAATGATTTTGAGACTCATCCATGTTGTTCTAGTATCAGTAGTTCATTCATTTTCATTGCTGAGTAGTATTTCGTTGTATAGATGTACCACAAATTGTTTCCCATTCTCCAATTGATAGGTATTTGGACTGTATTTGCAACAGAAACAGGTATTTCTAGCTTTGGGCCATTGTGACTAAAACGGCTATGAACATTCACATATAGATCTTTCTGTTGGCATGTGTTTTATTTCTCCTGAGTAAATACCTACAAGTGGACTTGCCTAGTCATACGGTAAGTGTATGAAAAACTTTACAAGAAGCTGCCAAAGTTTTTGTCAAAGTGGTTGTATCATTTTACATTCCTATCATCAATGCACGAGAGTTCCAGTTGCTTCATATCCTCATCAACACTTGATATTGTATTTTAATTTTAGACATACTCACAGTGCAGGGTGTATTTCACTGTGATTTTAATTTGCATTTGCCTGATGATGGATATTGAGTATCTTTACATGTGCTTCCTGGCCACATATAGCTTCTCTGGTGACCAAATATCTTTTAATGGAAATAACTACATTATTCATTTCGATTTCTCCAATCCATTTTGACTAATATTTGAAACTGTCAAAACAGGTTTTCGTTTTTCTCCATTTTTCATGGAACATTTCTAAAATGAATTGCACATTTCTTTGACTCCATAGAGTTCTTAATCTTTTTCTTGCAGAGATGACTGGGCATGTGGCCCATATCAGTTGACTGTGTTTTTCTATCTCCTTCCTCTCTCTCAGGGGCTACTACTTGCTCCCTGTGCTCACCCAAAATCACTCACCCCACCAGCCATTGTCATCTGCTGTGTAACCAGCTACAAAACTCTGTGATTATTTAAAAAATAAGCATAAATGGCTCTGAGTACAGGCCTGAAAGTCTAAGAATCAAGCCCACAGTCTCCTCCAAGGGACCCGATGATCCACATTATGGCTTATTTCCAGGTCCAGGCTCTGCTTTAGAGACAGGGAAAGTCAGTTAACAAATGTCCTCAGAATCCGTGAAAAGAATCTCTATGAGCATTTCCAGACATACAGAAAGTTTTGAGGGGACTTACCAAGCAACTCTGATGCTAATTTTTCTAGTTCTACATCCATAAATGATACCAAGTAAATATTATCATATGTGAGGCCAGCAAACCAGGCAGGAATAGTTCCTACTCCAGTGCAGTGTCCCAAAATAAGTTCCCAGCTTTCCTTTCTGTTCATTTAACAGCACAACCCCCTTTGGTGGAGGCCTCCTGCTCACTGAAACACTGGTAGGGATGGGACACGCGGGCACTGTCCCCACCTTCGAGAGCCTCTGGATTCTAGCGCAGCTCCACCCCTTCCCGCATTGCAGCCTCACTGCTCTAGGCCAGTTTCCTCGTCTAGAAAATGAGAATGATAAAGTACATACTGTCCACCTCAGAGCACCTTGTGCCAATCAAACAGGAAAGAGAATGTGAAAGTGCTGCATAAAGAGTAATATGACCACAGGCGACCAGTGTTACCACAGCTCAATGGGGATCCTGACTTATCAGGAGGCCATGACAGTTTCACACCAACGCAGAAAGTTCCTGTAAAGAGAAACAACAGCCAAGACACAAATATCCCTCTAACTAGACCAAGAGAAGGACAAGAGCTGCACAGTGAGAATGAAGCGACACACCATGCGGCCTAGACAGAGGAAGTCCTAGGAAAGAGGAGAACAGAAACAGGGAGGACGGACGCAAGAGACCCCAGAGAAGCAAGGACAGGGAAGGGACGTGGAGTCTAAAGGATGAATGAAGATAAACAGCACTGGACACTGTGGGAAACCAGTTTAAACCTGGGCATCCTATCGGGGCAGAGACAGCTACAATGCCATATTTCAATCTTGAGTTTGAGTTGGCAAGACTTTCAGTGGAACTTCAGCTCCCTTATTCCCACTTAAATGTTTCTTACTTATAAAAACAGATATCAATTACATATACTTCTCATCCCCTTACTGCATCTTCTGTGACAGCATCTTTCCTAACAGAATTTTCACCTAGTCCCAAGCTCCTTGATAGTCAAAGAAGGTAGAAGATCACCTGTTCAAAGGAAGTGCCTGGCCATTTGATTCACTTCTGGAAATATTTTCTCAAGATTGACTGTGCAAGAAATATACCTTCTGAAGACAAAAAGATTCCCAGAATCTTTCCAGATGGAGAACTTCAAAATTTCAATGAGGGGAAGCAAAACAAAAGAGGACCTTGAGAGTGAGCCCTGGCTCTGGGTCTTTCTTCCTCTTCTACCATACAGAGCATATGAGCAGAAGGGAGAGAAGCTGACCCCACCAAGAGCAAATGATAAAGCCATCTGGCAGCTCAATCTGCCCCTTCAACCATGGACCTCCGAGTCTCTAATTTTATCAGATTCTCCTATAGGGACCCATTTTTCTAATAATTTTGTAATTATTATCATAATGTGATTGAAGGAAGATATCTTCATTATGTGGCTCCCTCTCCACGTCTCTTATGTTCAATCAACCGATAATTAATGTTTTAATAATATTACATATGCTGATCCTATACTTCCTTGCCTCATCTCTAAGCCATGAGAAGCCTTCATTTCAGTCAGAACAACAGGTGACGTGTATAGGTGTGTGTGTATAAAATTACATCATAGTTCATCTTCTCTATGAAAGTGATAACTTTTCTCAATGTTCTAAGGTCATGATGGTGATAAAAAATAAAGTTGGACCGCACCACAGAATGTGTAATATGTTAATAACACTCCCCCAAACCATTTATTAAAAATATTATTGTTGTTTTTATTAACTAATATTAATTAAATACTTACTAATTGCCTTGCAACCCTTAAGTCTGGTTGGTGCTATTATTAGCCCAATTTACACATGGGGAAACTGAGGTTCTGCATAATCTCTCCAAGATCTCAAAGACCTTGAGAATGGAAGAGCTAAGATTTGAATCTAGGATTGTCTGTCTCCAGAGCCCAAGCTCATAGTGACTATGCTGAATCTATTCATCTTAGTTTCTTTATCCCATGCCTCTCCCATAATGCTCATCTTTTCTCCCAAATTCATGCATTCACTCAACAAAACTTTACTGAAAACTATACTATATGTAGACTATATACATGCTAAGCAGGAAGGTAGATGCTGTAATACATTCTTGAATTCTCCATCTTGGCTCCGGCAGTAAGTTAACTCCCATCTCCCACAACCAGATATCAGCATCCAGGTACTCATTGCTTGGACCAATATGTGACCCTAGACCAGAAAGGTGCACTTCCAGGTCTCATGGAGATGACTCAACGACAAGTCACCCTTGCTGTGAGTTTGGCTCTGGCCTTGTGCATTTTGATAGCAGCTCTGTTCCTTCCTCGTACCCGAGTCCGTCTTGGAACACACTCAATATGCCAGTTCCTCTAAAACCAGAGCTCCACCTTGCTTTTGTCAGTTCCCATCCAAGGAAGATTTTCCTCACTAGAATGTAAGCGCCATGAGGGCAGATACTGGTGTCTGTTCACTGGGGTATCCCAAGCTCCTAGCACAGTGCCTGGTACACAGCAGGCCCTGAATAATGTTTGTGGGTTGAAGAGACTGAGGTCCTTCAGCTGAATCCCAGGCTGACTGATGGCCACGCTACTTTCTGCTAACTTCCTGATACTTACCCCCTCTTTCCTGGTCTTGAGACCATCTAAGATTTCTTGGGGTTCTATACAAGCTCCCTGGGTTCCCTGATGCCAAGTGACTACCAGAATCATGCCTGTTGCTATAATTTTCAGACTGTGTGCCTCGGCCACCAGAGTAGGCCTCCTGGCAGCCCCTGCAAGGTGCGTTGGTCAGGATACATCAGCTCATGGGCCAATTTCCAGCCCCTCTCTGCTGCCTTATTTGGAAGTAGTAATTGGTCTTTGCCTGGTTATATCAAGAAATATTTTTAGATAATTATATACAAAAATCATGTAAAATTCTTAGAGATTTATGTTCAAAGATATGACAGCAAGAAATTGGAATGAATAATGAAACTGTTTAAGTATGGCAGATACACACAATGGGCTTTAATTTTGCCAACAAAACACTATAAAGAATTCTGATGACGTGAGAAAATGCTTATAATATTTAAAAAGTTATAAGATTTTACATATAGTATGATCCTAACTATGGGAAAACATTAAAAAAAAGAAAAGACCGCGGGTCAGCCCAGTGGCATAGTGGTTAAGTTCGTGTACTCTGCTTTGGCAGCCCAGGGTTCACGGGTTCGGATCCCATGGGGCAGACCTACACATCGCTCATCAAGCCATGTGGTAGCAGTGACCCATGTACAACACAGATGTCAACTCAGGGTCAATCTTTCTCAAGCAAAAAGAGGAAGACCAGCAACAGATGTTAGCTCAAGGCCAATCTTCCTCATCAAAAAAAAAGACCAGCAATAATAGTGGAATTATGAATGATTAAGGTTTTCATCAACATTTTTCTGCATGTTTATAAATTTCCACCACAAGCATATATTAGTTTTATAACATGAAAAAACAGTAAATTTCATGTTGCAAACACATCCTAAGGTAGATGTGACCATGCCTTGACAATACTCGGCTCAAGCTTCTCAGCCGTTAGGATCTGAATTACTACTAGCCTATACTTCTCAGTAAACCTAAGTAAATAAACAAGATGGATACAATTTGAATTTTAATTTCTTCCCATTTTATTTCAAGCTATTGAACAGATTCACAGATTGAAGTAGGATACAGCCTGATTGCACAGCCCGCAGCTCGAGTCTGGAATGCCCCGGCATCATGCCTTGTTAATTAGACTTGCTTGTGGACTTTACTCATTTCTCCCAATAAGCTGTCAGTTCCCTAAGGATATTCCTGGAGTGCCTACACAGAACCTACACATAACTGGTGTATCACTGATGCCTACTGAGCAAATTAATTTTCAGAGTGTACCAAGCTAGCTCCAAAGTAGTCAGCTCCTTCCAAAGTGATCATGGAAAAATAACGAGGCCGTCCGATGGCAACAATGCCTTCTTTGGTTAAAAAGCCCCTCCCCTAACCCATTCACCACAGTGGCACAATGACCCCTGGTCTTTCAAAATAAAAAACAAACCACGAATTCAGACATAGGCAAGCTACACTCCACCTCTAAGGCAGAACAAATTTCGGAGAGGATGGATGAAGAAAGCTATTTAAGAGGCAGGTGGGAGCACCTGAGGTATCTCAATAGTCCAGTTTATCAAAATGTTGAGTTAGTGAGAGGATAGGCTCAGACACGTATCAGTAACTCAGGCTATGCCGGGGCGATTTCAGGAGCCCCGGCAGATTTCCCTCATCATAAGCCTGCCACGACCCCACTCTCCACTCAAACGTTCCCCATCCATAATCAGAGCTTGAAGTTTCACAAGACAGTAGGCGATCCTTTCTTTGAAATGTTATTCAAAATAGCTTAGGTGTAAACATTTTAGGTGATACTATACGCACTGATTTTAATGTTGACTAAAAAATATATCACAAAGACTACCAAACCACAAGTTCATGACTATTAACATAGTTGTAAATCGGATAAAAAGCATCAATTTAAAGAAAAGGAGTTCGTATAGTGCAGGTGAATCTGTCAAGCCTCATTAAAGTGTACACTTAAGAACTGTACATTCCATTGTATATAAATTCCACCTCAATTCTTTTAAAAAAGTACAGGTCTGTGCAGCTGCAGTAGACATCCTAAGGTATTACGTGGAAACAAAAGCCTGAAAAACAATGGGAGCATTCCATAAACATTCACTGAGTTCATATCTTTAGGGACCACGCATCGTTCTAGGCACTGGTGACAGCTACAACCCAAACAAAGACTTTACCCTTATGGCACTTACAATCTCCTGGAAGAGCGGCCCAATGCAAAAATAATCCCGTATGTTCATTCGGGTTCACTAAGCACAGCTGAATCTGCCATCTTATTTGAAATGATTGAATAAATACACAAATGAGGGAGAAAAGACAACTCCCCTGTGCAGAAGAATTTCAAATAATTTATTCAGATACTCTGTCCTCAACTCCCCAATGTGGGCTGGGCATGGCAACGTCCTTCCAAAGAGGACAGTGTGGAAAGGGAGGGAGTAAACGCACAGTGGAGGAACCTACAGACGTGACCTCAGCCAGGCGATCACAGTCAACAGCAACAGGGACAAGTCATGTTGACAGTGTGTACCCACGAGATGATGTGATATATATTTTACTTCTATGGTCTTTCTCCCCAAAGTCCAATCTCACCTTGAGAAAAACATCAGACTATGGAGGGGCATCCTAGCAAATACCTGACCAGTGCTCCTCAAAAGTGTCAAGGGCATCAAAACAGGGAAAGTCTGAGACACGCAACTAAATGTAATATGGTATCCTGGATGGGACCCTGGAGCAGAAAAAGGACATCAGCAAAAAACTAGTGAAAACCAAATAAAAAATTAGCTTCATTTAATTAAAAACAAAATGAAATACTAAGGCTCACTGAGCAGCCACCATCCCTGAGGTTGTTGGTCACCTTGCTGAGGGAAAGAGAAGCCTAAAGACACTGGTACTAGTCATCAGTGCTCCACCCCATCACTTTCACTCACAACTCCTTGGCCATAACTAGTCACATGGCCCATCCCACCCACAAGGGGATGAAGACATGTGAGAACCACCACGTGCCCACAGTGGAGGGATGAATGGTACCAATGACTGCCACACTACTACTGACTGCCACAGCACCCGCATCCATCCTTTTGAAATGGAACCTTGTTTCTTTTAAGCTTTATTCTGCAGATTCTCTGGAGTCAACCTGCAGAGATTATTTAGACTGTATCTAATTTTTTTCTGCTCCTCCAAGGGGCTCCTAAAATTATGTGTCATAAGTGGGATTCCTAGTCTTTTTCTCCAAAGGTTCTTTTGATGTTATCTCAGACCCAGTGTACCATCACAACCAAGTCAGCTACTTAAGAGCTGTTCGGTGGTTTACTCAAAAGGCACAAATGAGTTTAAATGCCTCACTCATTTATTACAGTAAAATGAAAAGGGCAGCCCCTTTTTCACACACACCTCCTCAACCAATTTACAAACCAAGGCTTCAACAGGTCTAGTCAGAGCAGAAATCAACATTTCAAACTGAGTGTGTTTCCTCCTTCCCCTCGAGTTACTCAACTCGGTTCTTAGTCTGTCTCTTCCTAGAATTAGTACTATTTTATTTCTCGTATCCTCTACACCCTCTCCCCTTGAAAAATCACCCCCAAAAGACCCTCAAACCAAACAATTCTCCTTTAATGCCTGAATCTTGACTCTTTGCATGACTACAGCGCAATTTAAATTTTCATTTTGAATTCACGTTCTGGGAAGTTAAACATATGACCCTCAGTGTGTCATTTTGGTAACCTCCCTCCAAGGGCATTGCTTGACCTTGAGATTGTCTGCAAACTCTCTTTCAATAAACAAGCATACTTTATATTCTTTACAGGCTATGAAACAGCCACAAGAAGGTCTTGCTTCTACACAAAGGTTTTGTGCTGATGGTGGTGGTGGTGTGGTGCTGTGTGCGCGTTTGTGTGTGTTTTCATTTTCCTTTTTTCCGAATGCAGCAGTTTTTATGGCAGAGACATATTATGGCCATTCAGTACTGAAAACTGTGTAAATCATACTCAAGAAAGGAATTACTGATGGCCTCATTTCAGCAAAATATTAGATGATCAGACCTCTCTATGTATTTTGCACAGCTCAGAATTCTAAAAGTCACAGGCTAAGTTTTGTGCACATTGCCCAAAAAAAATAATCACACCAACATCCCACTGTTTAACTCACTAAGTGTATTTTCCCTAAAAAAAATCTCTCTTCATATCAATATTAAGAAATTCTCATTTTTCTTAACTGATTCCTGCTTAAAACTCTCCCCATTTCATTACAATAAATTTGCAAAGATGATTTAGAACCCTTAGCCTTGCCAAAATGATAGATTCTATTTTCTGGAGTGAGAGTTTTTAACTCTTTGTATATTTACAACATAGTTGTCACAAGGACCAAACAGATTTAGAAGCTGCTGAAATTAAGAACTCATCTGTACACATATCATGTACTTCGGCCCAGGCTCCAACACCATCAACACTTTTCCTAAATTGGTGTTCCAAATCCCTTTATTAGAGATAATGAATTCATCTCATGGCTGGGAGCAGATAGCGATTTCCACAGTCTCAACTGATAGGAATCAACCCCCTTGGGGTTGGGAATATGTCTTAATTGTATTCTTGTTCTTTACCAAAACTACTGCTTCCATTTGATTTCTTCCTCTTTTATGTGCCCAAATGATTTTCATTCTTACCTCACTCATCAACTTGTCAACGGGAGAACAGGAGCCATTTCCTTTCTTTGTTTGGGATTCTGGCCACAACCCAGGCACCATTTTCCAAGTAATTAATGAGCCCTGCAATGTCCTGGCTTGTGACCACCAGCCTCTCCCTTTGTCACATTACATCTTGCCGGGAGAAGGACTGAATGCAGGAGCAGGCAGTAGGCTGACGCTTAATGAAGAACAAGCTGCTATTTTTAGGTGAAAATACCCTAAGTTCTTTTACCTCTGCCACACAGCAAAAGCATGTTTATAAGTTAATCTTAGGCTCATGAAGAAAGCCCCAGAAGCAGAAGTACTTAAGAGTTAGAGATTTCTAATAGACTGTTGATAAAACGGAGCGCACAATCGGGTGGGGGGAGCTCGATCTTTGCTCCCGCCTGCCATCCCAAAGCTGCTCTTCCTGCATCAGCACCAAGGGACCTGGTGTTCGGCGAACGGCAAGAAGAGGTCAAAAGGTGAAAGCGGACTTTATCCTCCTTCCTTCTTCTTTAGAGGCATGGGGGTTTTCTTCACCTTGATCATTCACGCATTCAAAAAACATGCTTTTAGTGTCTTCTAGCCACCTAACATTGATCTAGGTGCTGGGACAAGGTACCATCAAAAGAATCCTTACCTTCAAGGAACAGTCTAGTGGGAAAAGACTGGAATGAATGAATGAAGAAATGAGTAAATGAATGAAAGGCCAATAGCAATGAGGGCTTAGGAGAAAATAAATTAAGCACGGTAAGGAGAAAAAGGAATGGGAGGTCTCGAGGATGGGGTGTTACGTTCTATGAGGTGGTCAAGGAAGGCCTCCCTAATAAAATGCCGTTTGAACAGAGACCTGCAGGAAATGAAGGAGCCAGCAACAGGCATGTCTGGAGGAGAGGATTCAAGGCAGGCGACACAGCAGGGAGAAAGGCACTGCGGTCAGACCAGGCTTGGCGCGGTCGATCACTAATTACTCTAAAAGCTTAACAATCTACGCAGAATTGAGTCATTGCAGGTAAATGCCTACTCCTTTAAGTCCCAAAACACTGATCTTACCATTTTTGAAGAAAAAGCGTTGAAAATGTGTTACGTAATCCTCTGCCCTCTTAGAGATATATCCATAATTAAATATTTTCTAATGACTCCCATGTGTAAGTATCATCCTTTATTCATGAACACATCAAGCACGTAATCTAGGTACCACATTCTACTTACTCTTTTACTAATCGCACATCTAGTCTTTACCACGTACTGTGTTAGTTACTATGATGAGCAAAGTAGACAAGTCCCTCCCCTCACGGAGCTTACAGTCTGATACGGGAGAAAGGCATTATTCAACTAATACACATGACCATAATCTGAGTTTAGTGCCCTGAAGGAATGTGCAGGGGCTACGACAGCACAAAACAGGGACTGGGATCTTCCAGGGCGATGAGGAAAGGTTTTTGTGAGGAAGTGACATAAAGAAGTTAGTAAGAGGAGAATGCTGAGGAAGCAGGAATAGCATGTGCAAAGGCCCTGAGATGGGCAGGAACAAATTGGCTTTGCTGTATTAAGAGAAAGTAATGTGTCTGGATCCCAGAGAGTGAGGGGGAACAGCAATAAAACTGAGTCTGGAGAAGGTGGCTGTAGTCATATTGTCTGGGCCTTGCATGCTAAGTTTGTTCTTGACCAAATGGGAAACCATCTGAAAGATTTTAGGCAGGAGAGAGACATGATCAAATACACATTTTCATATGACCCCACTGGCTACACAGTGAGAATGCAGGGGCTGCAGGGATAACATTAGGGGACAATCCACTGCAGGAGCTCAGATGTCTGATGCTCGTTGCCTGGACAGGGCAGTGGTGGAAGAGATAGAAAATAGAAGAGGGAATCAAGAACCATTAAGGGGGCCAGGCCTGGTGGCCTAGTGGTTAAGTTTGGTGCACTCTGCTTCAGTAGCCCAAGTTCGGTTCCCAAGCACAGACCTACACCACTTGTCTGTCAGTGGCCACGCTGCGGTGGTGGCTCACATACAAAACAGAGGAAGATTGGCAACAGATGTTAGCCCAGGGTGAATCTTCCTCAGCAAAAAAAAAAAAGAACAATTAAGGAAGTAGATTCGGCTGGACTTGGTGATGGATTCAAATTCACGGGTGACTCCTACTTGGTTTTTGGAGTCATAATGACGCCCTTCATTCATTTGTTAATTTGGTAGAAAAAATGACAAGACATCCTAGCTCAGGTACCTAACACACAGAGCACAGGACCTCTCTTCTCTTTGGCAGCCAGGCCGGTTCTAAGTAGCATCTAAGCCCTCGGTGGCCTGCAGGGCTGGCCCTCTGCTGAGAAGGGTCTATCACACAAAATGAAAGGGAAGCCAGGAGGCTACATTAGACTGGGGACACACGAGCTCCTGATCCAAATGACTTCTTCTGTCCCAGGGGGTTAAGTATCCTGGCACTTAGCTGCTCACACCTACAAAGAAGGCAGCACACTGGGTGACTCATTAGGATTTTCCTTTCAAGAGAGCAAAGCACCTAAATAAAGAGCCTCGAATTTAGATACAATACCGAGAAGTCATCTGAGCAGCGGCATCAGCGATCAGGGAGAAGCTCAAGTGTAGCATTTAGGTTTGAGAGGGGAAGTCGGAAATCAGAGAACGATCTCACAAACAAAAGCTTTTATAATAGCCTGTCCCGGGGAAGACAGTAATGAGAGGACAAAGACAATAGCCGTCCTCCTCTTAATACCAAGCAAACCTCGGGAAGTGACTTTTTAAAAAGGAGCAGGTGAAAAGAAGAATTTTAGGGTCATGAAGAATGGCTGTTCTTCCTCTTTGCTGGAAATAGCTAAGAGTCTCAGTCACTCACTCGGCCTTACGAAAGCAGGTGCTTGTAAATGAGCTTGAAACCAACAGCGCTGCATAGACTCTTCCAGGATCCTCTGACAATCCTCATGGACTTTATTTACCTTAGGGTCACAATGGCTTTAGGATAATATCTGGAGCTTGTTTTTGATAAGTAATTCCATCAAAAACAGGATTCCTTCCCTTGAACATAGGTTAAAAAATAATAACAAAAAAAGCCCTTCTAAGCCTTAAATGCTCCATGCCTGTGTTTCCAAACCAGAGAACAGGTACTCCAAGGGGGCGTGCCATCCTATGCCAAGTAGGGGCAGGAAGCCACAGAATTTTCTCTTGTTGTTTTTTGTGGTGAGGAAGATTGGCCCTGAGCTATCACCTGTTGCCAATCTTCCTCTTTTTTGCTTGAGGAAGATTGTCACTGAGCTAACATCTATGCCAATCTTCCTCTATTTTGTATGTGGGATGCTGCCACAGCGGTGCATAGGTCCACGCCCAGGATCCAAACCTGCGAACCTTGAGCCGCCAAAGCAGAATTAGCGAACTTAAGCACTACGCCACAAGGCCAGCCCCTGGAAGTTTTTGTAAGTCTACCTTTCTGTAGGAATTAAGTTCAAATAATCTTAAATGGAAGGAACAATGACTATTCCGAGGTATAAAAGGTAAAATCCACCTGAATTTTTTTTTTTTAAAAGATCGGCACCTGAGCTAACAACTGTTGGCAATTTTTTTTTTCTGCTTTATCTCCCCAAACCGCCCCGTACATAGTTGTATACCTTAGTTGCAGGTCCTTCTAGTTGTGGGATGTGGGACGCTGCCTCAATGTGGCCTGATGAGCGGTGCCATGTCCACGCCCAGGATCCGAACCCTGGGCCACCGCAGCAGAGCACGCGAACTTAACCACTCGGCCACGGAGCCAGCCACTGAATTTTTAAGCTAAAACACAAGATTCAAATACATTTCATTTTTTGTGGTTTCCCTAACACCACCTTGAGCGAAGCCCCCAGACCTCTCGATGGGGATGGAGCAGCTAAACGCTGGCTCCTCCAGTAGGCACGGAGGGCACAGCACTAGAGCCCACAATGCTTTTCGCAGCTGACAAAAATGTCCTATTAACTTTAAAATCAGAAGAAAACAATCAACTCTAGGTCAAAGAAAAGGTTTTAATCTCTAATGTCAATATATTTGTCTTTATCCCAAAGCAGTTATAAAATCTAATTTTAAATATTTTTTTATGGATTCAGGGGACCACGAAGGCAAAAGTGCCTAGAGCCCATGGGAGTCATCCTGTGACCCTGGGTAGTCACCCCTCCCCTCTATTGTGTGGGTAACAGCAGAACACGGTGACAGTGACATTTCTTAAAGGATGGTGGTCCAAAGACCTCCATGATTTGCTGGGACAACAGCAAACATTTAATTTGAAAAGTATGCACTGTATTTTAAAGTGTAGTTGAAAATATGGGGTTTTCCCATTTATAGTAGCAACAAAAAACTTCATCTGGAAATTCTTTGGAAAATTATAATTTTTGGATACTGGTCTGATTGCTTAACTCCACTTTAAATCACGCATCGTAACATTTTTCAGAATTAGTGGGTCACACTGTTAAGACAGCAAGAAATATGTGTTGATCGGGACAAAGCATCCCCTTTTACTAGCACATGAAATGATCTTACATAACTGCATTGTACGGACGGAGGCAGATAATTGATAAAGATTCCTCACAAGAATAAGACATTCATAGAAAAATGAGCTCAGCAAGGGCAGTCCTACCAACTGGGATAATTTCACAAGGGGCAGACCGCCCCGGGGCATATACTAATCACTCCGGGGTCTGGAGGAAGCTGACTCCTGATTCTCCGGAGGCAGCAGCCCACTACTAGATTGTTTACCCCGCTCAACACCAATTTGACACCTTTTCCCAAAACTGCCTGTCTGGGGTCCTATCAAAACAGGATGATGGAAAGTCAGAATAATTTTCCAGCCCAGCGTGTCTAACATTCCAATAATCCCTTCCATTTCAGACATTTTTTGGATGTAGAGAAGGATATTTTCCCCACTAATATTTGAAATCAATCCATTCTGGCATGCCTTAGTTCCCCAGAGCAGAGACACGTTGTTGAATCAGAAGCAGCCAGTGGCATCCATGACCTTCTAAAAGTAATATTCTAGAGCTTCCTTTTTCTTCTTGTATGTCTTAGAGTTGTTAACTCAGAGAGAAGGGACTTACCTGCTCCCAAAGCAAGAAGGCCTTATGCTGTTTTTAAGGGCCAATGAAATTTCTCCAAGGGAGCTGAAGAAGGGTTGCCCAAAGGAAAATACTCTCTATATTTCTCATGAACATTTAGAAGAACTATAAAACAAATAAGACAGACTACAACATTATTGCAAATATATTTGAGGAAAGTCAGTAAGATTCTCAATTGGTTCATTCACCTCTACCAATAGCAGCTATACCATCATCCTTACCTAATAGTTGCGCAAAATATTTCAGCCAGTAATAGCAGCATCGGGATTTGAACTCAGGTCTGCTGAGACGCAAGCTCATGCTCTGAACCCCTGTATTAGAAAAGCGCCTGGAACAGTGCTGATAGTCATACCTATTTTTGAATCTGAATCTGGATTAGGAACTGGGCTGTTTGATCCAGAATTCTGAGGCATTTTCTGGAGCTACTCCACAGCAAATCTCAACTCCCAGAATGAAAGAATTTCCTTAGAATATCCGAAGAGATCAGAGGACGGCATCTGATAATGTCTATTCAAATATTCTTTTAGGTCAATTCTACTCCCTGTTGAAATTCAATTAGGATGAGAAAAACTAATTATTACAATTAAATAAACAGGAGGAAGTGAAAGATTTCCATACAAAAAGTTTAAAGTTCTATTGCTTGAAAAAAAAGAAATGTCCAAAGAAACTCAATCCTTTAACTGGATTCCAGATAGAGCATACTACATACACAAAAACTAGCTCAGGGGGCCGGCCCCATGGCCGAGCAGTTAAGTTTGTGCTCCACTTCAGCGGTTCCGAAACTGGAGTTTCGCCAGTTCGGATCCTAGGGGCTGACATGGCACCGCTCATCAGGCCATGCTGAGGAGGTGTCACATAGCACAACCAGAAGGACCTGCAACTAGAATATGCAATTGTGTACTGGGGGGGCTTTGGGGAGAACAAAAAAAAGAAGATTGGCAACAGATGTCAGCTCAGGTGACAATCTTAGAAAAAAAAAACCTAGGTAACACTTTTTTTTGAGTATTCATTTGATTCTTAAAACTCTTCTAAATACATTTCATGTATTATCTCATTTAATCCTTACAAGACAGGTAGTACTATTTTCCCTATTTTTCAGCAGAGGAAACCAAGGTACAGAGAGGTTAAGCAATTAACCCCAGGGTGAACATCTAAGTAGCAGAGCCAAGAAGATGGACCCAAGCAACCTAAAGCTAAGGCCTACCCTCTTAAACACTTCGCTCTGCTGCTTCCTATAATACTCACTCTACCACTTACTGGACACTTTAATATATCCCATATATCCTTGACACACATAATTTCATTTACTATTCCCAACAACCGTAGGAAGAGTATTTATATGTACACGCGTGTAGGAATGCAGGCAGGTACAGAAGTCGGTATGTGTACATGTGTGTGTGAATGAGTCTATCTTCAGTCTCATCACTGCAAAACATCTGACAAACCTCTCCACCCTTGAAAGAAAGCCATCTCTGATACTCTGTGATCAGTCATGTGAGGTACTCACACAAAAAGTGCATGACCTATCATCCTTCTCGTATTTCCACTAGGTGTTTCCATCAAATCTTTGTTTTGAGAAGAACAGAATTCATTTACTCTCATGTCCTTATTCTTTCTTTCACTTTAATGTGAACTATAAGGGCACCAGAGAAACTTCTGCAATATCCTGAAGGACAGCGTTTCAGAGCTATCGCTGAATTTACAGAAGTTCAGAGGAAAGGCTCCGATGCACAGTAGCAGCCAAATGTTTCACATATGGACACACTCTCCGCGTAAGGATCCTGAGACTCCATCACACATCCTGGTCATTGCCAGAGCCAAGAAGATATGCCTTCTCCTCCTCCTCACTTGTTCAAGAGTGTGACTTACCTCTGCGGATTGTGACCAGCCCGCCAGCACTGGGCATCAAGGCCTTGCCCTCGCCTTCTAACCTTCCAGAGGAACAGTTCAACACAGAGGTTAAACGGCCCACTCAGGCACCCAGGCCATCCTGAATCTGGACTTGTGCCTTCTCTTCATCTAGGAAAGGGTTTTACCTAATCAAGGGATCTCCAGGTCTCAGGGCCAATGAGGTGGCCTAATTTCACGCCTCCCAAACTTAAATGCACATGTAAATCACCTGGAGAATCTTATTAACACGCAGATTCTGATGCAGTAGGTCTGGGAAGGCCTGAGACTCTGCATTTCTAGCGATCTCCCAGGTGGTGATGACCACGCTACTGGACAGCAGACTGTACGCCGAACGGCAAGGGTCTAGTTAACACACAAACGCAAAAGAAGAAAAGCATGTGTTTGAATTTTTAAAAGGTTCATCCTGGGTTCAAATCTAGAGTGAGCTATAAAATTTTCCATTATCTTCATGTGGCATTAAAAACTCTAGAAAATCCTTAGAATTATCTATTCACTTTTTAAGCCTTAGGACTCCACAAGGTTACCTCACTCCAAGGGGGGAAGGTCCTTATTCCCTGCACAATGTTAAAAGCATCCTGTCTCTTGGCCACATGTTCTCTTGTATCCATTTATCAAAAAAAAAAAGTAAACAACTACTGATTTCAAACTCTCCAAAATGGCGAATCTTTGACATAAATGTGTTTAATACTCAGTAGACCTCTCTAACTCAGACTACTTTGGATGCCAGGGCTGGTACCACTATGTAAATAAGAAACTATTTTACTGTATAGTTTAATGAACCAAGTACATGCAGTACAAATTCCTTGGAGGAAATGCTTTAATATTACAGAACAACTTGTGATTAGCATATCAACAGGGATAAATAAACAGTAGTTTTGAGATACCTGAGGGAACTTAAGGACCGAGGCTTTTCAACAAACTTCTTAAACTTCTGTTTATACTCTTAAATTACTTAGTGAATTCTTTCTTCTAGGGCACTTTAAAAGGTCAAGTTCAGCCCAGGTCTCGTCTCTGAAAATTAATAAGGTTTTAATGTACTCAGAAATGCAGAAGTGGTGTCAAGATTGCTTGACTGATCCAAGCCAAAGAACTTTCTAGAATAACAACCTATTTTGGCTAGCTTTCTACCTTTAAGTCATCTATCCTCTGAAGTGGGATATTTTAAGGAACATTTATTTCAACATATTGGCAGGATGACTAAGTCACTGTGAGCAGCCAGATAGTCCCCTTGTACCTTTTTTAAATGATCAGATAGGAGAAACAAAGCACGTAAACAATGCTGAAGGAAAAACGACTGGCCAGTGTGTCTCCGACTTTAAAAAGGATCCTAAGAACTAGAGACCATAGTTCTCAGTTAAACTAGATATGTTTTCATTAAAGTTTAGATCACTGAACCCTTGAGTCGGTCAGTAAGCCCCACTGTGCTTTCATTATTCCAATAAATTATATCTGCTTAAGTGTCTAGTGTCAGAAGGCTGTAGGTGGGTTCAACTCCAGGTTGTGCCACTTATTGTCAGTGTGTCCTAGGGCAAGTCGAACTTTCCAAGGTTCCGACTCTTCATCTGTACAGCAGGGATAATAAGTAGTAAGTATCTACGTCACGACCTTGTGCAACGGAGCCTTTCACACAATGGGCATAAGTACTATACGTAGACACCACACATACGCCTGTACAAACCAGTACTGCTTCCACTGTTGGCAGGACAAGGTTGGCCCTTGAGCTTCAAAGACACACATGAACCCAAGAAAAATCAAGAACTGCCACCTAAAGCACATATTAAATCTCTGAAACACCTGACTACAAGAGAGGATTCAAGGTAAAAAATATAAAGAGACTGCTCTTTAACAAACTACCAAGAGAGTTCTGAACACATCTTAACCCCTAAGGTTCAAGTCTAGAAAGATAGCAACGTTCCTCCTCAAGGTGACCTTCCACAGCACGGTAATAGACAAGGCCACAGGGCCTGCTTTCCCTGTAAGTCAGTTCTTAGCCTTTGGGCATTTCATTGGGATGCCCAGTCCTTCATGTGACCAAAGTTGATATTTGTTATTGCTTACAACTTTTACTCTGGAGGATTTTTTGTAAATATCCTCCACCCTTCGAATCCCCTAAAAAGTGTATGTTAGTATCAAGTGCCTTTATTCTAACAAAATCAGCTTTTCAGGCCACGTTTATCTTAGGGTGACACTGCACCACCAGGAGAATTGTCCTCAACTGCTGCCTCTCCTTAGGGAGAAATCCAGTTCCAATAAAGCACAGAACTCAGTCAACACCAAATGGATACACATGCACTATATAGCCACTCTTTTTTTTTTTTTAACTAATATTTGACACTAGTCATTTAATTCCTTCTACTCTAACCCAAAATACTGTGAAGAGGGGATTTTCTCCCCCATACTTATTTTGGAAAGAGACAAGACACCAGCCAGAGAGAAGCTGGTTGACCTCATGTGCCCACAAACTCACAGCACTGGGGCTGTTCAGCCCCATAAACTGTGTTCCTTGAGGAAATCTGGAAAGAAAACCTCTCAGCTTTAACCAGGATCTGGGAAAGCCAAAGGGCAGCTCTTAGCAGAGCTTTGTGGGCACAAGACTAAAGGCCTAGGAGTTCTGTGTGTCACGCCCTCGAGCTTCCCAAGAAGCAAGATCCTGAGTAAGACGCTGAAACTTTGGATGGTCACATTCTCAATCAGTAAACGGGTATCATAATCCCAACTAATCTCCAGATTTGACCTTTAGAATTACAACGTAATGACTACAGGCTTTGAAATGCAAAGATGCTCCCTGGAGACTGATGCACAGAATATGAAGTCCCTTCAACACGGACACTGCAGACGACAGAATGCTGGGGGTTTCTAAGTGGTGAGCGGGGTGTGATGGGAAACACTATGGGCACCTATCTTACTCTTAGGTATGCACAAATATATGGACTTGAACGAGAATGAACATCATGATGCAAAGCATTTAGGCCAAATTTCAAAGAGCACATTGACCATGGTATTACTCACCAGCTTAACCAGGTACTCATAAATCTCCTATGCTCTGCAGTGGAGAACAATATCCAAACAAAGAGCTTTTTGTTTTGGTGGTTGCTATTTTGTTTGGGGTTTTGTTGGTAGGCTTGGTTTTTTTTTTTTTCTATTTTGTGTTTTCCCCCATCCCCTATCAACACTGGTTTCTTGGCCACATCTTAAATGTATAACATATTTATATTCAGATGATTAACTGTAGACATTAGCCTTGTTCAAGCAAGTCTTGTCCTGAGCAACAGATAAACTGGAGACCCAAGGAAGAGGGCAACCGTTGACTCCTCATCAGCCACCTGCTCGTGCCCTCCCAGCTCCCATCTTGCTGTAGACCATTAAAGCTGGGCTAGCTGGATGGCTGAGTACCAAGCACCTCCTCCTTCAGCACTCACAGGGGGCATATTCTCACAGGAGGGGAGCAGTCTGGGTGATTAGCTACCGTGATAGGTTTCTTCAGGGAAGGAAAGGTTTTGAAAGTTCTGAAGTATCTCTCAAAGTGCCTAAGTGGGTACAAAATGGTAGAACAAAATGTACTAAACATTTAGGTAACAAAACACTACTCCTGCTGAAACCACTGGAAGGATTAGCTGGGGCAAACCAGAATCTGCTTCATTTGAAACTCCTTTTAAAAGAATATACAATCAACTCTGCCTCACTCCAAAGAAAAGGACACACTGGCCTGCGTTTTCACTAACTGAGACTGTTTTGACACATTAAGTGACAAGTTCGGGTACAACTTGCCATTGAGGCATCTGATAACAGCCTTTAGAGGGATGGCGAGTGTTCTTGGGTCATGGGTGCTACATACCTAAAATCTGTAGGAAAAAAAGTGAATAGTGTGGTCCTTAATGGAAGTAGAAATGGTGAGTCTTTGCACAGGTATTCCCAACTTGCATTCATGATAAATTAGCCAATAAATAGTTTGTATCCTGATACTGTAGCTGAGTCACTCTCAACTATATTACCCAGAAATTCTTTGCTTTCATCCCTGTTTCATTGTGCCTCCCCACCCTCCACCCCAAACACACAAACTTAGGCCCCACTAGAGGAGGAAAGACAAAAGCAAGAAGTAAGCAATTTGCCACAATGCCACACCAGGTTACAAGTAACTGGCCTTCCCTCTGCTTGGAACAGAGAAAAGTACAGATTATGCACCTGGCAAATATTTGCATGATCTCCAGAGCCGTCAGATTCATCCATTTGCTCACAAAAGTACACAACTGCAGCTGAGAGAATAAATCAATTCAATTCGACAAACATTTATCAAGCTCCCGTCTGATTGCCGAGTCTTTCTGAAAAAAAAAGTATGCACCTGGCTATTGGAGCGGATTTTTGAAGAAGTCTAGAAATATGCTATTTCCTCCCCTGTCCCACCAAAAACAAATGAGAAAAGAAGCAACTGCAGCATTTCTTACTGTAAAACCTAACTAGCCCAAGGCTTCCAGTTCCTTTTTTTTTTTCTCCCCAAAGCCCCAGTACATGGTTGTATATCCTAGCTGTAAGTCACTCTAGTTCTTCTATGTGGGATGCTGCCACAGCATGGCCTGATAAGCAATGAGTAGGTCCATGCTCAAGATCCCAACTGGCAAACCCCAGGCCGCTGAAGTGGAGGGCATGAACTTAACCACTCGGGCACCGGGCCAGACCCCCTCAGTTCGTTTTTGTAGATGGAAAAGAATTCACTTCTTATCTTTCTGGGGAAACAGCAATTTTGTTTGTTATATATAAATATAGCATCTTCACTTACTAAGAAATCAGTGGTTAATTACCCAGCCATCAATCACCCTTCACTGTTTCAGATACAAAGAGCAGAACTATATATTGAAACAAGTTAGGGCATCACAGCTTTGTATCATAAATTCAGACTTGTCGGGGGATCTAGTTAAAATGCATTCTAAACCTACAATGCAAGAGCAGGGCAAAAGCAATCCCTGCCAAACATTTAAGGAGATTCTTAGGAAATTTCTGAGTGGAGCTAAGAGAATGTAGGCTACTTGACCACGAGTCAGGCTCTATCACCTACTTGGTGACCTCAGGAAAGGCGTTTATAAACTCTCAGACTTCAGGTTCTTTATATTGAAAACAGGAGCACTCATACCTCCTCTGTCTCACTGGTGGGGTTATTGTGAAGGTCAAATGAAATGATGAATATGAAAGTTCTATGAAAACTGTTATAATCACCAATATCGATGTTTAACTCTACAGTCCCAAAGACACGGTGAAAGAAAGAAAACAACCTAAGAAAACTCATCTCTGTTATGAAAAGTATGCAGCAAAGTCTTCACAAGTTCAAGTGAGCTGCGGCCTGTGGTGATTAGCCACAAGGACAGTGTTAGAATCATATCCATGAAACCAGTTTTAGAAAGAAGAGAAAAAATTTTTATCCTATTTTTTCGTTATATTGGTGGACACTTTTTATTTAACTTATCAGTATAGCTGCTGTTGGCTATTAAATATTACATTTAGTATCAGTCTCCTTGATTAACATGCTTAAACAGTTACGATTAAGCAAAACACATATTCCACTGACATAGGGTGTTCCAAACTAGTAAAATGTAGGAGTGGTGTACTCCTCTTTTTTTGTGAGTTGATATTTTTAACCATCTACTCTGTATTGGCACTAGAGAAACAGTAAGATAATGTCCCAGACCTCGAGGAGCTCAAAGTTTAGAGTGGAAACAGCCAGACAGAAGATTACAAAACAATGAGGTCAGCGCAATGAGAAGAGATCAGCTTGTGGGCTGGAGTGCGGAGACGGGGGTGCTGCCTGAGCAAAGAGTTAAGGATGTAGGGTTGCTAGCATGAATAAACACAAACTGCATGCTGTGTGTATGAATGCTGAGCAATGAGGTACCACTGAAGCACATGGTGAGTAAGGATGGGCCGAAGATGAGGCTGGAGGAGGAGGCAGAGTCACGTCACGAGACGTGGGACTGGAGGACTCAGAACCTGAGTGTGGGGCTGCTCTGTGGATGGATGCAGGGAGGGGAGTGTCAGGGGAGTGAGCATTGGCGAAGGGACAGCTGCACGAGGGCGACCCCAGCTAACCTCTAAAACACTCTGCTGTTGTATCAAATACTGGAGTTTCCGATGAAAAAACATTTCCTGCTAAAAAAGAAAATAGTTGATACATTTCAAGGTAAAGGAGGATCTCATTTATAAAACTGTAATAAAAATAGCCACAGTCCAGAACATTTTAATAGAGAAAATATTAACAACACTCTTTTAGGATTCAAGCAAAATGCTTGCGCATTTGTTACTGACTTCCATCTCTACTCTGACCTCTACCTGAGAAGGATCATTTTATTTAGATATAAATGGTGGAAAAATCAAGGACTTCAGCTTCCCAGAACAGATGCAGCCTTGCAGGTGCTGGGTGCGCAGTCACCTAGAGCATAAAGCGGGTTGTCAGTGAGTCATCCTGAGGAATGCCAAGACATGGGCAGACAGATGTGCAGGACCATTCCAGGCTTGTTGGCGAGCCAGGGTTGTAAGAAACTATCCAGGAAACCATCACTTCTACAATTAAGTCTACTGGGAATATTTTTTAAAAGAAAGACCAGGAGCTGGGGGAAGACGGGGTAAGGACGGGAAATGGGGAGTTATTGTTTAACGGGGACAGACGATCAATTTGGGATCATGAAAAAGTTCTGGAGATGGATGGTGGGGACAGTTGCACAACAATGTGAATGTGCTTAAAGCCACCGAACCGTATTCATGGATGTACATTTTACCACAATGAGAGAGAGAGAAAAAAAGAGAGGCAAAACTAAAAAGTAATGAGATTTCTAGTAAATTCAACTAGGAGCCTAACACTGCCTCCCTGAATGTGATGCACAGACCAAAACTGAATTTCTCAAGAAATACTTTAAAGAAAAGCATCAGCTGGAACATGTTAGTGGCCTGCCAAAGACTCTACGTCCCACTGGGCCATATTACATAATTATGGGCAAGTTTTCTAAAACAAAAGTTTTCTCTCCCTAAAGGAGAACCAAGTTCTTCCCATGATTTAGTCCATAACGCTTCCCTGCAGTCTAGAAAGATGATATTGGTATTATCATCATGATGATGATGGTAGCTGTTTTGTATTTATTAAGAGTTCTCAGTAAGCCAGCAACTATCCCTTCTTTTGTTGTAGATGGGAACAAAACAGACACAGCAGTTCTGTGCATTGCCTTGGAAAGTAAGCAACAGGACCAAGATCAGAAGCAATGCCCAAGGCCACAACACTAGGCAGAACAGCTATACCCACCCCTATGGGGAGGCCCTGGCAATGCTTCATTCCTTCAATCCACACCCTCCCCACCAAGCAAGGCTCCTACTTAGCGGAGAGTATGTATTTGCTTGTGAAACAATACATATTTATTTTTGCACCTGCAAAATATCCAAGTGGATTTAATAAAATTCCATTTAAGGTTAGACTACAGAGATAAGAAATTCAATCTCAGGGCCCCAGTTATTGGTTATTCTTTTTAAAGAGTCTCAGATGTCTCTCATGTACAAAATAGTTAAAACTGTTCATGGCCCTAAATTCTGTGCCGGTAATCCTGGTGGAGTTTAATTTTACAGGTTACCAATAACCCTAAAATAATGGTAGTTACACAGTAACTATTGATTGTTCAATTACATGAGACTGCCTTATAATCACCAAGTCATTAAGGGTGTTATGTGATCTAAAAACTACAAGTCACCAGGGTGCTGTGCATCCAGCTATTTGGCAAATCACTGATATGAGCGGGAATGAAAGGATTTCAAACGAAGGCAATCTAAACTCTGCAAATGAAAGGTGGGCCCACAAGTGCCAAGCAGATAATAGATGCTTATTATGAAGGCTGATGCTGAACAAATGAATAATCAAGGTAAACCAAATCCCAGGATAGAGCCAAGAGTGGGGGAGGCTCCTGCCAAAGGAAAAGACACTCTTATACTACCTGGGACGCAATGCCTTAGCTCAGTGCTCTCAATTCTGGCTGTGCATTAGAAGCATCTGGGAAGTTCTAGAAACTTTCCAGACAAAGGTCCAGATAGCTATAGCCTTTCAAAGCTATCCAGATGATATCTATAAACAGTGAGGGCTGAGAACCACTGGTAGCAACAAGAATTCCTACAAGTACCCTGCAGCAAGTTTTGGTAGCAACTCTGGAGGTTCCACCACCTAGCTGAGAAAGCGACCCTTCCATATGGCATACGGCACACAGGCACTCACAAAGGTCTTCCTCTGTGCTCACAGGACGACCATCTAATTCATTACACCTGACAGATCATAGCATGAGGCGGCATGGTCTCGAGCCAAATTAGCTGCAAACATCACAGGGATCTCTGAGGATGAAAAGCTCATCAAGCCAACATATTTCAAGGGTAAATGATTCTTCTGTTTATTAAGGAGCAGGAGTAAAATTGTTACCTATAATTCTGGTCAACTGCAATTAAAGGATACTCTGAGACTAAATAATAAGAACTAGATAATCCTGAAGTCTTAGCTACAGTCAAATGAACCTATGACTAAGAACAAAGCTTTGCATGTGCTATAGCATCTTAGAGACATTTTGTCAATGTCTATTTGATGTTAATCACAGTTTCTGCACTCCTACAAAAATAGCGCTTGGGTATTTTGGCAGGTACAAAAAAATTTTTTAATGGAATGAAACCAACTAGTATCCTCAACTCATATCATTAATTGATTTTAATAGATAAAATCTATTACTATAAACAGCAAAAAAAAAAAAAAATCTTCTTAAAGGCAATCAATATATCAGGCCTGGCCCAAGAGCCTGGTTTATAAGGAGACAGGAAAGACAGCCCTGCAGCCATGTTTTACATAAAATGCCCTCTGATTCAAAGGGATAGGACAACACGGAGGTTGCAGCAATGCAGAGATGGGCACTCAGCCATCATACAGGGACATGAGCCATCCTGACCGTCCGTGTTCTGTGGAAGAGTTCCAAGAGGCATGAATGGGGGAGCGGGAGGAAAGGGGAGAGTCCACAGTCAAATAAACTGGGGAAATACTGGGTAAAACAAAGTAATACAAATGCTTATGTTCAAGAGGAAGGGATGGTTAGTAGTGCTATGAAATGTCTTTAGTCACTTTACTCTTTTTTCACAGAGCTAATCTTGGGGTTCCACTGAACACACTTTGGGAAATGTGACTAACTAGCTAACAAATGTCAATGAGGCAAAGGCAAAGCCAGAGAGACCTCCACTCACTCCAGTCACCCTTGTTTGCCTGAAGATTGCAAAACAGGAAACAGAAGGGGCATAAGAATGAATCTGTAGCTGGAGTCACACTACCCAGAGGGGAATAGCATTTACTTGGTAACACACAGCATAATGAGCATAAGGATGAGGAAGAGAAAGAACTACACAGGAATAAACTTCCCTGGACCCTGGTATACGGGACTCTGCCGCCTACCTTGTAATAAATGACAAGAGTGATAGTCAAACCTTAAGTGTACATACAGTTCAAATTTTTAAAAATATTTTCATAGTTCTTATTCGTTTCAACCCCACAGCAAACTGGTGGGGTATAACAGGAAAGACATTTTTATTCTCATTTTACAGATCAGAAAAACTGAAGCTCTAAGTGCTTACACACCAAGCTCAAAGCAACAGCAAGTCAGAGGCAGAACCGCAATCATTAAGACAGGTCCTCAACTCCTAAGTGAGGCCCTCACTACCCTCCATTCCTTACAAACCTCACAATAAAGCCTCTCAACTCATATCCTGTACTACCTTAAGAGGAAATACTGTTGATTCTCCACCCAAATTTGAAAAATACATAATTGAGGTCTTTTTTGAGGAAGATTAGCCCTGAGCTAACGTCTGCTCCCAATCCTCCTCTTTTTGCTGAGGAAGATTGGCCCTGAGCGAACATCCATGCTCATCTTCCTCTATTTTATATGTGGGATGCCACCACAGCATGGATTGATAAGCAGCACGTAGGTCCACACCTAGAATCTGAACTGGCGAACCCCGGGCTGCCAAAGTGGAGTGCGTGAACTTAACCACTACGTCACCGGGCCGGCCCCTATAATTATTTTAGCCACTCTCATCCCACTCAAATTCCAGCGTGCTACAACCAGTTCTTGTTACTTCTTCTAATAATCTACCTTCTCTTTATAAATTATTGAGAAATTGGCTTTCTTTTAACATGAAAGACAACTATAGTTATCTAAATGGCAATTAGATCACCAAATGCCAAATAAGTATTGAGAATTGGATTTAATGTAAATAATGCAATTCTGAGCATTCATAAACAGTAAGAAATCAAAGGTAGATGGCAAAGCACAAAGATAAGTGTGTTTCTGACTTCACCTTCCATGAATGTTTCTTTCATACCACAAAATCTTCTACAAAAACAAGACCATGGAAAGAACTGGTAAGCTAGGCTCCCATTGGCACACATGTTTTGGAAGAAGAAAAGGTTACTGAGTGTCCACTGTGTGTCAGGCACTGGGCTCAGGGCTTCCACATACATTACTCTTGAGTTTTCATAACAACCCTATGCTGTACTATTAATAATTGATGAAGGAATTCAGACTCGGAGAGAGTTGGCTATCTTCACACAACTAGAACGAGACAGAACTAGACTGGGAATCCAGCTCAGTCCTGCCCTGAGTCCTTTTGCTGCACTCCTTTCCACTCATCAAAATGCTAAATTACCCTCCAAGATGTGAAAATCCAAGGCCTCTGGGGTTTTTCCAAATCCCCCTCCTACAGTCCATTCAGGTCCCCACTCTGCCTGGACAGCATTAATAGCACCAGATTGTACACTCCCACTGTCTCTGTTTGTGTCTCAATTTTAAGAGTTTTACTATTTTGTCTTATCCTTAGAGAAGTGCTTCTCAACTAGGAACAATTTTGCCCCCCAGGAGACATTTGGCAATGTCTGGAGACATTTTTGATTTTCATGATTTGGGGAGTGCTACTGGCATCTCGTGGGTAGAGGCCAGGGATGCTGCTGAACACCCTACAATGCACAGAAGAGCTCCTCCCAACACAGAGTTATCTGACCCAAAATGTCAATAGTGCTTCAGTTAAGAAACCCTGCCTTGGAGTGATAATGTGGTTTAATAAATGTGCTTTAATTTCCGCCCCTGAAAATCATGAGGAATAACCAGACAATACATATATGATAACCTTTAGCACATAGCAAGCACTCAGAATCTTAATTAGATAATCTGATTGCACACTTCTGTAGAGTCGGAACCACCTCAGTAGACTCTGCATTCTTCCCACACAATGCACAGGGCTTTTTTCATTGGCACTCAACAAATGTGAAAGAATGTATTCTTTATATTGGAAATTCTCGATTAAAGAAACAAATGCCACCATTATCTAAGAAACACAACATTCTCCCATATTCACTCCTTACCAAACAAGACATGAATGGTACAATTCATGCTTCATTAGAACAGACTACGAAAAGCTACATTGCATGCTGACTATGTCATAGAATCACCTTCATATCAAGACTATTAATAAGCCTCCCATTAAAATGCTTTATCTTATTTTAACAGAAGGTTAATTAAGAGATCACAATACACAGATCTGAGGAAATCTCATGCAACAGGTTCATATTCTTCACATAGAAAGTCATTTTTGGGGCTGGCCCCGTGGCCAAGTGGTTAAGTTCACGCACTCCACTTTGGCAGCCCAGGGTTTCTCCAGTTTGGATCCTGGGCGCGGACATGGCACCACTCATCAGACCATGCTGAGGCGGCATCCCACATGCCACAACTAGAAAGACCCACAACTAGAATATGAACTAAGTACCGGGGAGCTTTGGGGAGACAAAGGAAAATAAAATCTTTAAAAAAAAAAAAAAAACGGTCATTTTTGACCACATCAACTCTCAGGTCTTAAGATGACTTATTCAGGAACAACCTTAAACTGTAATCACAAGCACCTCAAACAGAAACACGGAAAGTCAAATCTCTGAATGAGGACGTCACACTGGTTGACATCAGATCTCAGGTCAAGATCTTTATGTTTTTCACTTTTCTCAGTTTACGCAAGTGTGAGTCAGCTAGAAATCCTACAGCAAATGACCACAAAAAACATTAGCATTAGCATTCACTCAAGCGGCCCTACAACAGGGTAATCTACAATGACGTCTGCTGAGTTTCTGGAGGTGTGGCCTCAGGGCCCTGGACAGCAGAATGAACCCATATACTTCTGTGAAGAGCAGATCCCTGGACTCCACCCCAGACCTACTGAAACAAAATTTCAGACGTAGGGCCTGGAAATCTACATTTTTAATAATTTCCCAAATATTCATTATTCCCCCTAAAGTTTGAGAACCTCTGCCAGGAGTCTCAACCCCAGGAAACTAATTTGCCTTGTTTTTTAAATTTCCAGCATGGGTCTTGCTTCCACACACTATCAACAATTCAATTAGCATACATTCCACATCAGCCTCCCACCTTTAATAAAAGACAGGTAGAGCGTTTTGTTGATTACTTTCGTACAAATATGCACTTCTGGGAAATGCTGAAAAAACTGGGAACAAATGAAAAAGAATCATCAAGGAAAACAGAGCTCAATTCTGCCCACAACGGTCAACATCTTCTATGTGCCAGACTGCGGACATAGTGATGACAAGACAGAGGAGGTCTCAACCCTTATTTCTCCTTTGCTATTCATTTAAATTGTTTAACATACATAAACAAAGAAGTAAGACAATTTCAGACAGTGGCAATGCCATGAAGACCATACAACAGGTTGACATGAAAGAGAAAGTCTATGGAGAGGGAGGCGGAGGCGGTGGCCAGCTATATTAGACACAAGGATGAAAAGCGGTTTCCTTGAGGAGATTGCATGTGAGCTGAGACCTGAAGGAGAAGGAGCCAGTCATGAGAAGGTTGGGGGAATGTGTTCTAGACAGAGGAACTGTTACTATAAAGACCCTGAGGTGAGAACAAGGTTCTCACAAAATTATTGCAGAAATTAAATCAGAAATCAGGTAACAGACATAAAATGTTTTATGAAATAGAAAACTATTTTAAAATATAAAATATTATTTTTAGTAATATATTAGAATAGTTTCAAGTCAGAAGCCAGGCAATGAAGGCCCTCAGGTCTTCGTCATATGAAGAATTAATTAAGCAACTAAGGCTATGCTATATTAACTGGAGAACAGAAGACACGGGTATGTGTTTGCGGGGAGAAGTCTCCTTCAAATATCTGAAGGGCTATGTTCTTGTGGAAGAAGATTTAATTTCTTTTTTAAGACAGCTCTAAGGGCATGGAATGGACTTAAAATGGTAAACATTTTAGGAATGCAGAATCTCAGCTCAACATGATGACAAATATTTAAAGAGAGTTGTAGAAAAATGAACTGACTAGGAGATAGTAAGATCCGTGACTGGAGGTGATCAAGGATGGGCTGAACAGACAGGGGGCAGAGGAATGACTGACTAGATGACCTTTGAGGACCCTTGCACCCCTTTGAAAACACACACACACACACACACACACTTCCCTCCCTCACAGTGCTCTCTCTCACAAGGTCTACGACACCAAGATGGCCTCTTTACTTCACATTTTACAACCTTACTGAGGTTCCAAGAAAAACCTGAGAGATACTGAGGAATCTACCATATTCCCAATTCACATTGTCACGCTGGGATAGGGTATGTCTCCATCCCTGTAATAACCAATATATATTTCAAAAGGACAAATCAAGAAACAGGATAGACTACCATTCATTTGAAATCTGTGGCTAAGATTTAGTGGTGTTTAAGCCATAAGGGTTAAACAATTATTTCAACTTATTAAAATAATTATTCTATTTTAACAAAAACATTGTCTGGATTCCATTAGGTTCCCAATAGGTGGCATGCTAATAAACAGCCAAAACCTCTAGCAGACAGGTATGTGGCCTTTTGTTGGTTTAGTTTTTAATGGGAGCCATGGGCCCAGGAAGATGGTTTCCTCATTAAAAGTGCTCTTTATTATTTATGTATTCTGTCCAGTAAATAAAGTAAAAAACAGACAGTGAATTACCACTTGACCACCTGGGACCAAAATGCTAAAGATAAACAAATCTAGGCTTCCAAGGACAGACACAGCTAAACTTGGGAGCTCCCAAGCTTGGGAGCAAGACTGGAAGCAAATTTGAAAAGCTAAACATTATTAAGTGACCTTTATAAAAAATATTTATATTTACACATCCAGATGTACGTGGCTATATACTGACATACTTCAGGAAATATTCTCTTAATGTCTACATATACTTTTTGTTTATTCTATTAAGTATGTTTCTTAAAAACTACTTCTAAATAAAATTATATTATGATTCTTTTAGGACAACTTATAAAAAGAAAGTTACTATGAATCTTTCCATAAAATAAAGGCTATGTCCATATAGTTGTTCATAAAGGTATGCCTCATTTTATGCAATTCAGGAACACCAAAAGCTAGATTTACAAAAAATTTAAATCAAAGGTTTAATACTTAATGTAAAGAAAGTATTTATCATAGAATTTTTTTGTATAGAAATCTCTTTCAAGGGCTATAAAATTTGTTAAAGCATATATTGTTATATATAGTAACATATATAAAGTATATAAAGTTATGTTTGAGTTAAGATTTTGCTATTTTATTAAACTTTAATCTTTCAAAACTCAGTAAAAACAAGACTGGATTAGTGGCTCAGGGAACCCAGGTGTCCCTGTTCATGAGGCATGTCACCTAATATCATCTGCTTGTCTAGAAACCAAACCCTTAACTGCGTATGGAATTTCAATTCTTTAGATAAAGCATTACAACTCCCCAAAATATTTCTAACTATATTCTCATTTGACTAATGCACAGGAAACATACAATGCCACAAAACAATACATAGGGCTCATAAAAGACACCAAGCCTCTTGTCCCAAAGTTCAAAGCGTTCGCCATGACCATTCTTTGCAGTCTCCCTTCAGCTTGAGAGAGGCCAAAGTTTTGTATCAACCACTAAGAAAATGGCACCCTTTAGAAGAATAATGTTAACAACACAGTGAGTAAATATCTTTTCTCTCTAAAAAGATCTGAGACCACTTGCCATTTGTTTCTTTCTCTTTTTTTTAAGGTGACAAGAAATTAGGGATAATTCTGGATTTTCCAAACATCCTCGTCCTTAATTGAATCACTTTGTTATCTTCTCTGGCAAGAGTGCACAGTGCACCTCTTGGCTTAATGGACACAGTTATGAAGCGTCTCCCAAATGTGTACGCCACAGGTGGGAAGCATAGTACAATGGAGCAGGTCTAAGAAACGGCGCCATAAAGCCAACAGAATGCTACAGAGTTCTTTCTCCATATTGACAGCAAATCAGAAGTAATTTTCTACCTAAATCAGAGCTTAATTCATTAGGTTCACAGCATTTCACAAGTTCAATCCAATTTCTCAAAATGCAATAACACAATCTTCCAACCTAATTATCTTCATTGAAAGTATTTAAAAGCATTTGCTGAGACACATTTCCTTCTTGCGTCAGACAAGATCAATGTCAAGTGAAGAGCTCAGGTAGACTACATTCTGTCTAATAACAGGGGGTTGACATTTTAGGAATAATCATTTCTTGCAAGGGAGAAATATTCCCCTAGCGTGGACACCAAAGGTACCTCCCAGTATATAACAGTTTAAATATGTATCCATTTACAATTGTGCTTTAAAAACCAGATTCTCAAGAACACCATATATATACTTTCAACATTCTGGAGAATTAGAAATACTATAATTTGGATGACTTCTACAGCAATTTTAATCAACTAGGAGAAGTTTAGGGCTCAAAGATGGAATTTTTAAAAATAGAACAAGAGAGATAATTTGTAATGGAAATGCCACCCCATATCACTACCACTCAGGAAAATGATGGATATTTCCCTAGAAATAATCATGAGGAAACAGTTGGTTTGTTTTGAAGGCATTTATTTCAATAGCTCATTCACTAAAACCCTGAGTTTTAGTCCAAAAACAGTTCATTTCCATTTCCTTTTGATAATCAGAAGGGAAATCAACCCACATTTTCAAACAACCATTTTTTCAGATCATTTACTGGGGAAAATATCTTTTAAAAGCATTTCTTGAGTGAATTTGTAAGCAAAAATTAGTCAAAGGGCAAAAAGGACTTCTTATTCCTCAGTTCCATCTAAGCTCAAGTTTAACTTTTAATTATTTCCTGTCTTGTAAAGTCACTGCTGCCATTCGGCCTCTGCTTTCTGAGGTAGCCAGTGTTCTCTCAACACCGATCACTCAACTCATTTAACTCCTGCCCTAGGCCAATAACAAATCTACTTTTCCAGCTGCCATACATTAACAGCTTAAATTTCTGAAGTAAATGGCATCCTTTGCTCCTTTGAAAACCAGTTCTGGCAGTGATTAAAGTAACAGAAACTAAGCTCTTAAAGAGCTTCAAATATGCAACATCAGAATTCACGTGTCCAACATAAACATTGTAATATACAATGAAGGGAGATGCCCAAATCCCAGAATCCAGTTTAACCAATGGGACCACAGATATGTTTGAAAAGATGGAGAATTAATTAACAAATATATTATTCCATTTTAAATCTATTATGAAGCATATACGAGCAAGAATAAACAGCTCTGCTACTCAGCATTCATGAACCGAGACCACACATACGCCATGTTCAAACCCAATGAACTCACCTTATAAACTTGTCCATATGTTCCATTTCCAACAAGTTCCACCAATTCAAAGATCCCTGCAGGGTCCTGAAAGAACATAAACAAACAATAAAAATTCAAAACAATATTCTAGGCATTGTCTCAATCAGAAGCAAATATTTAAAATAAGCAAATAAATAACTTTAGCTTTGGGGGTTCTCATACGTTAATATTAAATACTATTAAAATGCAATTCAGCTGCAGCTATGAAATTAGTCAAAATCCATTCTGCTTCTATTTCACATTTCTATAAGATGTGTTTAAATCAGACAAAAGGAGACACGACTTCCATGGAAACAATAAAAAAGAATTAATATATTTCCCACTGTCAAATGGAAACACACAGGTCCATCAAGATAAAAGGAATGATTCATCATCCTGAGAGGGTTCTGACTGTTAAGATCTTTCTCTTTGAAATTTCTGAGCGGCTCACTGTGTTGAACCCTGGCAGTTAAGAAAGGGGTGTTCCTATACTGGGGGGCCCATCTCACCCAAGGGAGTCAACAGTTCCCCAGAGAAAACAGAATCTGACAGAACTACATCTCTCAGATTGCTTTTCTTTAGATTCATCTCCCCTCTGTACAACGCTGCCTCTCTCGTTCCCGCAGAACCCACAGGGTACCCGCAGGTTAGAATACAAACCAAATTGGAGTATTACGCAAGTTCTTAACAACAAACCGGTGTCTGCTAACCCTCAGAGTCAGCTAAATGTTAGAATGCCCAATAAATGCCCAATAATTACTGCTATTATGACCGAATTACCATTCCAAAAAGTTGAAAAGAAAAATCAAAGCCTATAAAATTCAACTCAAGGTAGAAATGGAATTTGACCTCTATTGATTCCTAACTGGACAGAAATTGTTTCTTTAAAGGCCTAAATCAAGAATCACAAACTTAGATGTCCACAGAGGCCAGGTAAGTAAAGTAAATGAGTCAAGTGTGGGCCAGCTGGGGCCTGGGGCAAACTGAAGAAGTCCTGTCTCCTCTAAGGGGAGGGGGCAGGGCTGTGACCAGACTGAACCAGTTGTTGTCATGTCAACCTAGAAGCATACTATTGCCAGGTCTAAAGATTTTTTTTAAAGAAAAACTGAACATTTTGAAACAAACAACCAGATCAAAAAAATGGGCAGAGGACATGAACAGACATTTTTCCACGGAAGACATATAGATGACCAACAGATACATCAAACGATGCTCAACATCACTAATTATTAGGGAAATACAAATCAAAACTACAATGAGATACCACCTTAACCTGGTCAGAATGGCTACAACCACCAAGACAGAAAACAACAAATGTTGGAGAGGATGTGGAGAAAAGGGAATGCTCATGCACTGCTGGTGTGAACACAAACTAGTACAGCCCCTATGCAAAACAGTATGGAGATTTCTCAAAAATTAAAAATAGAACTACCATACAATCCAACTATCCCACTACTGGGTATCTATCCAAAGAGCTTGAAATCAATGATCCAAAGAGATTTATGCACCCCTATGTTCACTGCAGCATTATTCACAATGGGCAAGATGTGGAAGCAACCCAAGCACCCTTCTACAGATGAATGGATAAATATACATACACACACACACACACACAACGGAATACTACTCGGCCATAAAAAAGACAACATTGTCCCATTTGTAACAACATGGATGGACCTTGAGGGTATAATGTTAGTGAAATAAGCCAGACAGAGAAAGATAAATACTGCATGATTTCAGTCATATGTGGAAGATAACAAATACATGGATAAAGAGAACAGATTAGTGGTTACCAGAGGGGAAGGGTGTTGGGGATGAGCAAAAGGGACAGAGGGACACATATACATGGTGATGGATAAAAATTAGACTACTGGGGGTGAGCACAATGAAGTGTATTCAGGAAGTGATAATAATGTACACCCGAAATTACACAATGTTATAAACCATTATAATCCCAATAAAATTACTTTAAAAAAAAATAGAGGCCAGACTGGTGGTATGGCGGTTAAGTTTGTAAGCTCCACTACAGTGGCTTGAGGTTCACCTCTTCGAATCCTGAGCGTGGACCTAGCACCACTTAGCAAGCCATGCTGTGGCAGGCATCCCACATATAAAAAGTAGAAGAAGATGGGGCTGGCCCCGCGGCCGAGTGGTTAAGTTCACGCGCTCCGCTGCAGGCGGACCAGTGTTTCGTTGGTTCAAATCCTGGGCGCGGACATGGCACTGCTCATCAAACCACGCTGAGGCAGCGTCCCACTTGCCACAACTAGAAGGACCCACAACGAAGAATATACAATTATGTACCGGGGGGCTTTGGGGAGAAAAAGGAAAAAAAAATAAAATCTTTAAAAAAAAAAAAGTAGAAGAAGATGGGCACAGGTGTTAGCTCAGGGCCAATCTTCCTCAGCAAAAAGAGGAGGATTGGCGGCAGACATTAGCTCAGGGCTAATCTTGCTCAAAAAAAGAAAAAGAAAAACTGAACATTTTATTTAACGTGAGATCTCCTAATTTTTAAATGTTAGGCACTGACTCACTTTAAAAAAAAAAAAAGACTTTGAGGGACAAATTAAAAAGACTGAAATCTCTGGTCTAAAAAGCATTTGCCATCTCCAGTCGACACTTTCCTGTGAGCACTGCCATAGATTATTACGGTGGCTGAGAGGCTGGAGGGGGAAGGCCTGAGCTTTGGCTTCAGACAGACCTGGGCTGAACACTAGCTTTGTCTTGACTGGCTGTGTGACCCCAGGAGACCCTGGAGAGCAACTTAGTCCCCGAGCAGATGACAGGGGAATGACATCTACCCAGCAGAGCTCTGGAGCAGAGTAAGTGAGGGCCCAGCACCCCGCCCCACACACAGTCAGCAATCTATTAATAGCTAATAGGAGTCATTTTTAAGCTGAGGAATTCCACACCACTAGCAGAATTTCACTGCTAGCAGCTGCTTCAGGGCTACTGTTGATGGGAAGAAGACAGATGAGTTTGATGTAACAAGTTAGAGTTCTTTAAACTTACAGTCTTTAGCAAATAGGCCCAAGAAAAGCCCTTTGCTATTAGCCTTCAAAGAGTCCACCGAGAAAACAAATAAAAAACAAAACAAAAACAAAAAACAAACAGTTGAAGCACTTAGTCACTGAGACAGATTGAAATTAGCATCATTCATTGTTACAAGGCCAAAAGGGCAGGAAATCACACTCCAGACTCATGTCCCGACAGATCTAGAAGTCCAGAAGTTCCAGCCACGCCCCACCCGGTCAAGGTGGTGTGGACAACGTTCCAGATGGAACCAGGAGACGGCAGAACACAGTAAGGGCCTAGAGCTCTGTCGACCGAGATGCCACAGCTAAAAGACACTGTCATGGCCACCTGGGAGGCCTCAGGATGGGAAAGAAAAATCGGGTTTGCTAAACTTAGAGAGGCCCTTAGACAGCAGGTTTTATTACAAACGGAATTAGAAAGAAATGAGGAAAAGAGGGAAAAAAGCACCCACAAACGGTGGCAGCTGCTGTTTGTGTCTAAGCCGTGCCTCCCAGTAGTTTGTTTGCTCAGTGGTGTTTCTGCAACAAATTTCGAGAGAGGTTTTACATTTGCTTGAAATATGTCAATTGTGTTTTCAACACTCATTTTTCTTGACTAAAAAGAAAAAATTAACGAAAGAGAGGAGATGCAGGACCGTGACTACTAGCTGCCTTAAGGAGCCTGGGAGGCAGAAGATGGGGGGAGGGGAGGGCAGGAGCAGAAACAGGGTGTAAAGTTCAGACCAGCTTCTACACCCAGGGCTCACCTCACCTCACAGACCCCTCCTCAGGCTAGGGTTTAATGGGTAGGTCTCAGGCGGAGCTGGACAGCTGACTTCTAGACTCTTTCCTGTTCCTGAAAAGTCCATTAACTCGCATATGGCCCAGCCAATTGGAGCAATTGGAGTGGGGGCGGGGGTGCTCAATGCTGAGACTTTCCTTCCAGCTGCTGAGAAAGACGCTCTTTTCACTGGACACACCCAAGGGGCTCAGAAGCAAAGAGCAAAGGGACTACAGAATTTGGTGACCCGCCTTGGGTAGGCAACCAAACTGGAAATAATCATCGAATCAGGGCAATTCCCCAGGAAAGGGACTCTGAGAATCGCTGAGATTTACACAGGGGGAATTTATTGGGGTGGGAGAATCCATAGGAGTGGGAGGGAGAGTGAAGGAAGAAATATGGGACTGAGCAGATGGAGAGTTCATCTGCAATACAGTGGAAGAAAAACTGCCTCTGATGCCACAGGAGCTCTGGGGCTGGGCGGACTCTTCAGAATTATCCCACCTTGAGGCAGGGAGGCCTTTAAACCCCACCTCCACTGACTAGTCATTGTATGCAGGCTATCCCCTGTCCCCATGCCAGAGGTTGTGATCTAGGGTGAAGCAACACTTTTCAGCTGAGGACAAATTCCCAGGCTAGAACCATCACTAGCTGCCTACACTCCCAGCAGATGGACAACGAGTGCTTCAGTAGTGGAGAGGGGATCTGAGTGACACACCACAGCATCCAATACAAGCATCATGGCTACAAATGAGTAGCAGCTCGGAACTGGAAGAGAAGTCTATAAGCATCTACTTTCTACAGTGTGCTGATAGTAATAAGACAACATGGCACAATTAGAGTCATGGTATTTGCAAGGAGGGGGTTCTTTGAGACCCTAGAAAGCAGAAGGCAGATGTATTGTTCAGGGACACTTCAACTTAGCACTGACCCTCGGCTTTCCTCTCCCATACCCCCAACCCAAGGACCTGGAGAGCTGGATGTTTGTGAATATCCCTTAGACAAATGCATGCAATTGTTAGCTATGTTCTTATGGAATAGTGATATGGCTTGAACATGGTAAGCTTTCAGCTGTTGCCTCCGCTCTTGCAAGACCCTAAAGTGATTTCTCCCAAGGGTCACCACTGACCTCAATTTCTTATTTGTAATGGTCACTCCTCAGTCCTGTCCTAGTGGTCTTCTTTGAGGCATTTACACTGCTGAGCACCACCACTCTTGTGGAAATATATCCCCTCCTTTCTCTTCCATCATACCACTCAGCATCTCACAGAGACTTTACTTCTTCTGTACATACCTTAAAAGTAGGCTGACCCCAAGGTCCCAGCCTCTTGTTCACTAAGTGCTAACGATTTTATCTCCGAATGTCCACCATAGCCATCTGCTCCACTCCATTCATACAGTAAGCCTCACCATTTTTTGCCGAGACTATTTACTTTCAATCAATTCTTTCCTTCTTTCAATCTATCCTTCACACAGATCTTTCTAAAATAGGTATTTCTTAATACAACACTCCATACCTCAAAATCCTACACAATGTGGTTCAAAATGAAAGGCAAGGTCCTGTCATTCTCAGGCCCGGCCTTCATTCCCAGCCTGGTGTTCCACTACTTTGTGCCATAACCCACCACCTCAAACCACCTGCCATTTCCCTAAGACACCACCCTCGCTCATATCTCTGTGCCTCGGTTCATGTCTATGCCAAGATTCTTCCTTCTACCGTTCTCTACCAGGAAGGTCCATCCTTGAAAGTGCAGTTTGCCACCTCCCCTGTGAAGCCTTTCTCAACTTAGTGTCACCACCTCTCTGTACCCGCAGCATGTCATGCACGGCTCTGTGATAACCACTTCCATATACTGCTATCCCATCTTCCATTCTCCCCTTTGAGGGATTACAAATGCCCTGAGAGCGGGACTGTAACGTATTTATCTTAGTATTTCCCAGCATTTAGCACAGTGTCCAACACATAACTGCTAGACATAATTATTTACTCAATAAGGCTGATGTCCCCGTCCCAATTCTCTACAACATGTGTAGAGGAAGCCACAAAAAATGGGATCAGCATGTGCCCCCAAAGGTCTAGCAAACTTATGTCATTTCTTTTTCAACCTAGACAAGCTGTCCTAGCCACTGCCCCCTCCATCCCCCTTACTCCACTCCCACTTGCACAAAAGTGTCACATGCATAAGCTCCTCTGATTTTCCCAGCGCTAAGGAAAATCCATAAAACCCGTTGGTGTAAGCCGTGCCTCAGGTGCACTGAGGAGACAGGCTGCCAGGATGTGGCCATGTGCAGTGCAACAGAAGATGCTGTACCTAATGATCATGTTACAAAGACAGGCAAGCTAAGAGACAAGGATCAGCTTAATTTTCCCTCTTGTGTTTGCTTAGCTACTCATAAAGCAGGATGGGCAGCATAGAAGAAGGTTACACACACCAAGGAGAAAAGAGCAAATCATTGACATTTACCAAAGTCAGGAATCCCTGTTGGCTACACATGCCTTTATTCAGATCTTAACCTTTGCCGGGAGGCTGAAAAGGAATTTAATTCTAAGGTAGAATAGTTTACATTATTTCATAATGAAATATAACTACATTTCAAAAGGCAAGCTGTTCCATGAAAGAAAACGTAACTTTTCAGCAAATACTGATAAAGGCAAATTTGGTTAGTCACGATAATAAAAATCACATTAATAGCTAACAGTTCGTGAGTACTTAGGTGCCAGGCACTATTCTAAGCATTTTCTATAAATAGCTCATTTAATTATCACAACTGTACCAAGTGGCTTGCTATTGTTATCTCTGTTTTACAGATGAGGACACTGAGGCACAGAGAAATTAAGCACTTGGTCAAGGTCACACCAGCCATGGCAGAGCCAAGATGGGTGTTCAGCTGGTCAGACCCCAAACCCTGAGCTCTTAGCCACTCACTGCTCCATCAGCTTCTTGGAATCAGAATCTCCAGCCCTTGATTTGCCACTTGCTAGGTCTCTAACCTTGGACAAGTTTCATAACTGCTATGAGCTCAGTTCCTTCATCTTTAAAATGGGACAGTATTACTTCCCTCACGGGGTTACTGTGAGGGCTGTGAAAGGGTCTGGATGAGCTCAGGGTCTGATACATAACAGGACCTCAATAAATATTACCCGCCTTCCTTTCCTTTTTTTCTCTTTGAAAAAGAGTTCATTTAATATACAAGGAATATGCCACAGAAAAATTCAGTCTGTATTTCATATATTTTCAACTAACAAAGCCAATAAAAGAAAGCCTATTGTTTTTTAACCAATATCACCACATGCTTAGCAAACAGGGTCAGATATTTACGGACAAAGAGACGTCTCTTTAGAAATTAGTGAGACACTTGGGAAGACACATTAACGTTTTGGGCTCCTGGGATGTTGGAATAAATTCTCTGTTCTATCAGCTGATGAAATTCAGGCAGCCTTGGCAGGCTCGAGCCTGACTTGGCAGCAGAGTGGAGAGGTTTAAGATCTAGGGGTTAATATTCCCAGTCACTGAGCTGTACTCTAATTTTTCCAGGTCCTCTGAACGATACTGGATTTATCAGAACACTAAATAACATCTCTAGACTACATCCCAAAGACTGAAAAAGGCAAACCTCAATACACGAGCAGGATGACTGCTTCCTTATCATCACAAATGCTGACGCATATGCTTCCCAACCCCTCCCCCTTCTCTGAAAACGAAAGTAAGACTGGGCTTGGGAGGGATCCTGAGCAATGGCTTAAACAGACTCTAGACACCCTTCTGCCACACTCCTCTTAAAGACATAGCCACTCTGTGACAGATCTTCCACCTGAGGTCACCAGCTCTTTGGCAGGTGAAATGGACCCCAAGAGAACAGAGACGGCTGCTGCGGCTCGCAGCATGAGTGCCTACCCCAGATTCCCTACTGACATCTGACAAACGACTGTGCTCACTCTAAACCTGCGGGCCTGAAAAAGATCAAAATGTTATTCCTCTTAGAACCATATTTAGCAGCTGTTTTGTTCAGTTTCAACCCTAACTGACAAGCATATGCTTACAAAAGCAAAACAGAACAAAGAAAACAGGAACAGTAGGAGAACTCTCCATATTTATCTTGAGCCGTCAGGCTTTCCAACACCATCGTTCTCCCGAAGTCAGAACAGCGCTAGGAAACACTGCGGACGCAACAGGCCCCATCCCAGCCGGTGCTGCACGAACAGCCAGGCAGCGCCCCTCAAAGCTCCTTTAACTGACCTTCCCTCCTTCTAACGCAGTGAGGGTCTTAGGACCCGAAGGTCATGCCTTCCGCAATGGGGTCCTCTCAGTCCCTGGGTGCTACCTGCACCCTGCACACCCACCTGCTGTCCGAGGTAGAAGCAGGAGGTGCACCGGCCCCTGCCTCCCGGCGCTTCCAGCCTGATGAAGGTGTAGACATGAGCACAGACGACATATACACAGTCAACAAATTACAATTCAATTACAATGACAAGCAGCATGCAGGAAAAATACAAGGTGCTCTGAGAGTATATACTTGGGAGATAGAGAATACAGCCCAGCCCTAACTCTATTAACATACTGCCAAGCCATGCATCTCTACTGGAAAAGGTAATTCAACTAACAAATACATAAAACAACAAAGATAAAACACTGCTGAATTTTCCCACTTGATCATCTGTATAGAACAAATTAAACTATGTGGACCTATCAGAGGACTGGTGCAAAAAGGTTATGGTTCAAGAGGGGATTCTACTCCTTGCTAGCGTTATTTGACCTCTCATATTCTGGTTTCCCCATCTGTAAAACGGGATAATCCCGCTTGACCTGCCTTCCTCATAAGGCTGCATCCTGCACCTCCCCCCAGCTCCACGTGTCCCGCATCGTCCTTTGGGAAGGGCAGTCCTGCCATTACTGCCATTGCTGCTGGTGTTATTAAAAGTTGTCCAAGGGGCCAGCCCCATAGCCTAGTGGTTAAGTTTGGTGCACTCCACTTTGGCAGCCCAGGTTCAGTTCCCGGGCACAGACCTACACCACTTGTCGGCGGCTACACTATGGTGGCAGTCCACATACAAAAAAGAGGAAGATGTTAGAGCACAGATGTTAGCTCAGGGTGAATCTTCCTCAGAAAAGAAAAAGAAGTTGTTCAAGGTGACAGCATTGGTCAATAGTAGAGCCAGGATTCAAATCCAGATTATTGGAAGCCAAATCCATCATTACTCACTTCTCAACAAATGGCCAGTGCTGAAATTAACTTGCTATTACGGGGATGAAGAAGGCCATGCGGTTTAAGAATGGAGCCAGAGAAGGGCTGGTGACCTCAAACCAGGCAGATGCAACCAGCCAAGTGGCTGGGAAACCAGAAGTCGAATGTGCCTTGGGTGCTCTGTGCCCCGGCCTTCCCATCAGAGCCTAGCATCCCAGAGATGGAGACCTAGCAGGATGTCAGATTTCTATCCAAAGCTACAATTTCTTTTCTTTTTCTACTTTGTTATCAGCTAGGATGAATACTGATTACTTTAACTTAACCAATCAATTGACAGTGAGAGACATATAGCTAGTGAGTGAGTACACCACAGCAATGTTAAAGCCACAGACACTACAGCCCAAAAGCCTGATTTTGATCCCAGCTTCACCATTTACTAGCTACGTGACCTTGAGCATGCTATTTAATCTCCCTGTGCCCCAGTTTCCACCACTGTCAAATAGTGATAATAGTAGTACCTACTTCATAGGATTATTTGACCAAAAAATTAATATACATAACACATTTAAGGCAATGTCTGCCATATTGTAAGCGCTCAAAAGTGCCAAAGACCCTTCATCCTCGACACAAACTCCAAGAAGGAATGCCTTCTACCGGCTTCGTTCGCCACAGTATCCCTGTTACTTAGATCAGCGACTGGGACATTACAGACACTCAAAAAATATATTTGCTGGATGAATCAAGTCCCCCACATCACCAGTTCAACTAGTGACAGGCACAGTGCAGTAAGATCTCTGACATCTGGAGCAGGGACTTCTGAGACCGTATCAACAAACTCCCTCTCCCCACTTTACAGAAGAGCAAGGTGAAACCCAGGCAGGTGCTAGATACTCATAAAATCACAAGTTTTTCCCAACAAGGGTATTTAGGAGATCTGTCAGGGTCTCATCTGGTTAGAGGTAGAATTAGGTCAAGACCCTAAGACCTTGACTTGTAATTTTTCCCTCTGTCCAATAAAACCCTTTGATAAACCAGAGGACTCACTCACTGTCTTTCAAATCGTGGGGCTGGAAGGGAAGGGAGCCGGGGCAGTGGGAGGCGCAGGTGGAGAGGAAGGGAGGCACTAATATTCAATCCTAAATTCCAGGTATTTGAGTTGAGAAGTGAATTTAATTCACGTTCAGAATCGATGTAACAGGACTTATCACACATCCCCAACTCGAGATCATCACGACAGTCAATTCAGGATCTCACAGGTATACACGAGCATAGGAGATCAATGGAATTTTTCAAAATATATTTTTTCAGTTTGCAGACTTTGCATATTCACACTCATATTTAGCTCCATTCTGAATTATTTCCTTACAGGCGAAAATGAAGAATTCTACAACAACTGATTGTTGTCCACTGACTTACACTGGGAAATAGGCATATATAATTAAGAACACAAAAGGAGAACAACCCAGGAAGGACTTATAGCAGGAACTTGAACATATTTTCTGATTTGGGTACACAGGTACTTTAACCCCTTGTCAACACGGGGATTCACCAGCCAGCCCCTCTCCTGCTTCCTGACCGGAGCTCCCCAGCTGAGCCCACAGAGCTGCCTGTGCACATGTGGAACACAGAAAACCCACTGCTGCCTTCAGGGGCTACTTCCAACACATCCACCACCGGGAAAGGCACACAAACTCCATAAAGCAGATGGAGAAAACTCTCCTGGATACTAGGCCACAAGGCAGCAATTGGACAAGGACAGGGATCTCCACCTTCCAGAACTTTCCTCAACTCTCCCACAGTCTGTCCAAGTCAAACATTGCAAGTTGCTCTAAAGGTCAGTCTGTACATGCAGGCCCCCCAACCCTGGCCCCTCCCTTCCATCATCAGGTTGTGGCAGAGATTACACAGCTGTTTCGGGAAACGTATCAGACAGTTTAGAGAGATACAAACATGGGATCTCTCTGGGCCTGTCAGGACAGGGTAACTTCCCAGCATCTCCAGCAACACGAGGTCAAAATGATGGGAACCAGACTTGCAAAGGTTTTGGCATTTTGCCTTTTCAAAGATGCTTAGATGAAGAAAAAAGATAGCCACTGGAGCAGATGGACTTTAAAGACAAGAACTGATTACCTAAATAAGTAAGAAAGATTAGGAAACCATCCAAGGTTCTATTTTGGAAAGAAGAGCCTTAACCCCTCCCCAAAGGTATTCACTCACCACCTGCTTACAGCGGACCAACAACACTAACATTTGCCTGAACACATTCTCAGCATTTCTCCTACACCTACCAGCAACCATGCAGCTGACGACAGGCCCTCTCTATAGGGAGAGGAGGTTAATATTGGATGGCTGGATCCCCTAACACCCTCTCCCTTCCAGAGAAGGGTGGGATGGCGAAGAGCCACATGGGAGCAGCCAAGAGCCCATCAGCATCTACCTGGGCAGGGGCCTGTCATCTGGCAGATGGCAGCACGAGCCCACCCCAGTCATCACTTGGTGTTGCCACTAATGGTACAGATGGCTGCTTAATACAAACTCACATACAGACCGTTTGTAACAGGCCTTCACTGGCATCTGATCTATTTTTTTCTTCGAGGCTTTTGTCCCTATGTCTAGGCTAGCACAAAGGATACACAAGTTGCTTGGTTGGTTGGTTTTACAAGGCAGATGATTTCTGGATTGGGGCCTTTATACCATCTGTTCAAGGGTCTAAAAAGTTTTTTTGGCAGATTCAAGAAGCTAAAGCTGAATTTCTCTGCGTCCCTCAAAGCTTCGTGTTGGATTTCTGTTGTCAAATAAATTTGGGAACACTGGATGAAAAGATTAGCAATTCAGCTCTTTCTTTACTGCTGGCCTCCCAGGGTCTTTCATGTCCCTGTTAACCTCCGAGGGAGGGCAAAGCTTCCCACATTTCCCAAACGAGCCTGGCGACTGAACACTTTCCTAAGGGAACTTTGTATCTCTCTAAACACTGGTGTTCTGGGGAGCACAGGATGGAAAACGATAGTGTAAAGAACAATCTTTCCCTTCTCATTCCTACTTAACCAAAGCTTGCCAGTGACTGCTCAACACCACCCAACGTCCATTCTCCTGTTGTTCCTTAGTAACAAAAATTTCAATTTCATCTGGGGGGCAAGGCACCCAAGTCAAAAACCACATGCCCTACCTCACTGAAGCTAGGAGTAAATACATGACTAAGTCCTGGCCAATGATAAACAAGCAGAATTACTGTGTGGGACTTGACAAGGGCTGCTCGAATGGAGCTGCCTTAGCTGAGAGAAGCACTCTTTTGTCCTCTACCCTCCTCCTTCCAGCTGCCTGGAAATGAGAAGTAATGGCTGGAACTCTGCAGCCGTTCGTGTGCTCTGCTCTAGCAGCCCAGGGTTTTGCCAGTTCAGATCGTGGGTGCGGACATGGTACCGCTCATCAGCCCACATTGAGGAGGTATCCCACATGCCACAAGTAGAAGGACCCACAACTAGAATATAGAACTATGTATTGGGGGGATTTGGGGAGAAAAAGCAGGAGAAAAAAGAAGAAGATTGGCAACAATTTGTTAGCTCAGGTGCCAATCTTTAAAAAAAAAAAAAAAACACAAATGGAAGCCTCATGCTAGATTGTTACAGAACAATAAAATGATCCTAAGCCTCTGATGACCATGGAACTACCGTACCACCATTGGACTGCTTATGCCTGGACTTGTGTATCATAAAAGAGAAATAAACCTCTATCCTTCTTAACCCACTAATACTTGGGGTTTTCGGTTTGATGCACCTGAATTCTAAATGATTTGCTTTGAAGTTTACCGGTCAGATATTTTTATTTATGTTTAACTAAGAGTGTTTCTTTAAAGTACTCGTCTCCATCAGCCTTTTGATCTTTAATAGAGGTGGAATCCACTCAGCTGTTCAACAAATATTCCAGTTCTCTTCCTGCTTCTTTGTTACAGGATGGCACTTCCCGTCCCTCTTTAAGCTGGGTGTGGCTGCACTTCATTTGGTTTGGCCAACGCAGTGTGAGGGGAAGTGATGCGCCACTTTCAGACGGATTATCTGCTTACCCTGTGAGGTACTGTGATGACCATGGAAGCACATGTGGACATGAGGCCTTCTCTAGTCCGTGTCCTGGGTAGCGGATGAACAGAGTCCTCTCCTGACCGGCTCTGGACGTGTGGCATGGTCACGAAATAAACTTTAGTTGTATGAAGTCTCTAAGGTTGTTTGTGATCACAGCATATCCTAGCCTATTCTGACTGATAGAACAGACATAACCAAAAGGTGGGGATAGTAATCATCTCACAGTCTAATGCTTTATGATTTCCGAAACAATATTTGAGAAGAGCTACTTTTTACTGAGTACTTCCTAGGCCCCAGACACTGTGCAGGGCATTTTTGCGAAAATTATTTTATTTAATCTCTGCATGGATCCTGTAAGGTAGACTGTTCACAAAAGAGAAAACTGAAGCTAAGAGAAAAACTATGTAAGATCAATGTCCAACGCCAAAATGCACATTCTCCCCACTGTCTCCAACCTGCAAGAGCTGAAGGCAGTCCTGGAAGCAATAAAACCCTTAATAGCTGGCTGGTGACACAGGAATTCTGGGAACCCTTTCTTACAAAAGAGAGCAAACAAAAAACAGTATTACAGCAATAGAGTTCACTTTTACATGGCGGACCCCGCCCTAGACGGACTAAACCAGGGCATGCTGGGGCTTGTAGTCCCAGCAGCCCATGGAGGTCAGCAGGAGTGCAAGTCCTCTGACTGCTCATTTGCGTGCCTTTGAACTCCAAACCTGCTTTTTGAGCCACTGTCAAGGTAACCTAGCAGCTGAGAATAACTAATTGGGCAACATTCTCTGACTGCTGGCATGAACGGTTATAATCTCCGCATCACCGTGGCAACCTGACTGGAATGCTGGTTATTCACACAAAGGAAAACCAGTCTCCATTCAGACCAGAATTGCATTTTGTCTCTATTCCACTTTTCCCATTACAAGTTGCTACTGAAGGAACAATGCCTCTTTTAAGAAGAATGTTTATTATGGGTCTGTGGAAAAACAGCATTTTCTTAGCCTGGAAAAATTTGGAAAGGGAAGAAAAAGTCATATATCCACTATTGCCACAGGCAAAGAGATTTTATTAAGACAGCCTCTATACAAACAACGGTAAAGGTCATCATGGAATAAGTGACCTATAACCAAGCCACGGAATTCATGGAGATGTCAACAGTGCAACATGGCAAGGGATTATTAGTAACTGGGTCACATTAAATTGACCAGTGCCTATTTCCTGGGCACCTACAATGTGCTATTGTAAACCCCTCTCCCAAACCCCCCAGGGGCTCCCCTTGGCTACTCTATGCCACCATCCAACACCAGCCTTTATCTGTAAAGCCACAGTGTACCCCTCTCCATGCATCAGCTACAGCCGACTGCTCACCAGGTCCGGAAGATGTCCTGTACACCCTTACGTTTTGTGTCCTTGTTCCTGCTCTCCACAAAGTCCTTTGCTCCCATCTCTGTCAGTCAAAGTCTTACCAGTCCTTCGAGGTCCAACTCAAATCATATTTCTTAACTAAGATCCTCCCATTACACTGCATTACAGCAAACTGCCCATTAAAGGGCATCCCATAGGCTGCCTTGAATGTGTCTGTCTTACTGCCCTGGGAGGCAGTTCTCTAGGGAGCAAAGGCTACATCTTTATTGTCTGAATCCCACAAGCTGTCTGACAGTAATGCCTCACACATCAGCAGTGTGGCAGGCTAGGATGAGCAGCAATTTGGGTATCAACTGATCAGGGTTTGAGTGAGGCTTTGCTACTTCCAGTTGTGTAATCACTGAAAGATTACTTATCTCTCTGAGCCACAGTTTCTTCACCTAAAACAGGACGCTACTCAAAGTGCAGTCCATGACCAGCGTCCACGGCACCTGGGAGCATGTTAGAAACACAGAATCTTGGGCCCCGCCCAGACCTGCTGAATCAGAATTAACATTTTAACAAGATCACCAGGTGACTGAAATGAATATTAATGTTCCAAAAGTATTGACAAAACCTATCTAGCAGAGGTACAGTGAGAGGGAGGGAAAGGTTATGGAAAATGCCAGCAAGGAGTGTGATACAACATAGACCCTCATTGAATGAGGAAATTATTACTAATAAGTCCCAATAAATGTGTAAAAAATTGAATTGTTCGGTGTTCTAGAGGATTCAGATATAACAGCATGAGTTTGGCCTCAAGGAGCATGGCTAATTAGTAATAATAGAGGAAAATAAATGAAACATAAACGAAGGGAAATGAAACATGATGGTTTACAAGAGCAGATCACTGAACTTGACTTCATCATTTACAATTTTCCTGACATTGAGCAAATCCACTGAAATTCTCCAGCCCTCAGTTTCCTTTCCTATAAAGCAGAAAGAAGAACACCGGCAAGTCGCCTGCCCCTCAGAGTTGTACCGACGCTGAAATGAAACAAAAGCATGAAAGAATTTTGTCAAATGTAAGGCAATGGTGAAGTCGGTTTTTACCAGTTAATACAAAAATAAAGCATGCCCATCACAAATTCCCTGGTCCTGAACTCATGCTCAAGGATGGCCACCCCTGAAGGACACACGGAGGCCAAAATGGCATATGAAGGCCACTACGAACAATGCTCAGCCAATCCCATTTTACAGGATTTGAAGATGGAGTTTTAAAGGAAAGAATGAAGAGCAGAAAGGGGCAGCTGGCTCTGCCTTCCTGGGCAGCTGACATGGTAGGAAAGGGGCTGAGGGTCTCTCCTGCTTTGAAAATGCTGGGGACGGGAGTGGGAGGCATGACAGTGTGGGTCCCAGGAGAAAAGGCATGCAGAGTGGACCTAGGGCCTTCTCAGCTCCAGAGCTTAGAAGAGAACCGTGAAGAGAGTCCTGAGGATGCCAGGCTGCCAGGCAAGCCTACCAGGGCAGGAGCCCAAGACGGAATGAGCCATGGGGCAGCCACTCTGAGCAATAAGGAGGGAGCATATGCCAGAGGAAGTGCTCTAGTCCACTTCTCAAGAAGCTTGCTCAGAAAGGAGAAGGGATGGAGTTTAGAAACCCTGCTCAAACCAGCCAAACAGGCAGAACACAACATAAATGCTAAGAGAGCTCAGATGGGTGGAATCAATACAGACTGACACAGCTAAGGAAGGCTGAGAGGAAAAGGTGGGCAGAGGCTGGGCTTGGAAACACAAACTGGATTTGCCTAAACAGAGAGAGATCAGTATAGGGGGAAAATTGCTTTTTTAATGGTATTATTTTAAAAGGACACATGTTAATCATATGTATCACTTCTGTCAGGAATAATGGAAGTCTGGAAACACGTCATCATAGAACAGCACCTTTAATCAGCAAGCTTTAGATTATTTCCAGAAACCATGGTTTCATAAGCATTTCATAAGGATGGCTATGACAAAGTGGCAGACACACATGGGATAAAGAATATATAAAGCCACTATATTTTTTAATAAAATGCTATTTGTTGCAGGCAACAAAGAAACAAGTATATAAATTACATTGGTGTAATAATTTGTTTACATCCACCTTCCCCACTCAACATGCTCCATCCTCACAAAGCATGGGCTAGCCTCTCTTTATATTAATATACTCAGCAACTTGCACACTACCCAGGCCACAGAGAATACTTAATAAATGGTGGTTAAGTAAATTAATCATTTTACCAACAGTGACAACAAGTAAACACATATAAGTCATTTACGTTTTCATTGGTGAAAAAAGAGGTAAGGAAGGGAAGACTTTATAGTATATCACGAAGATATGGATACACACTCCTCGAGAGTACAGAGCTGGGCCCCAGAGAATCTGTGAAGCCACATTCAAACATGGTGCATCTTCCTGAATAGCCTATTTTCCAGAAGGACTTAAGTGTTAACGTTTGTTTTAATATACTAAATTAAACATGGATACGTCTGTATCAATTTTTTTTCCAGTGGAGGCACCATCGTCAACCCCTATCTCTAGAAGTTCAAATTTACTCTCCTTCACCAATAGGGATGTTTTGATAAAAACATTCAAAAGTATCTTGTTCACCTATACCACTTATGTCCCTAACTTTCAAAAACAGTACATGCTTTTAATTTCACCTCTATTCATTCAGAATTTGCAATTGCTTAGATTAGAGCTGGACAGTAGTTGAATTTTCTATTGCCCACACAGAGTAGGTTTTAAGAAAAGTAATAATGGGTAAAAAGATAACAAAAGGAAGACATCTTTTAAAAAACAGTTCAAACAGTCAAGCGCCATTCACATCCCATTGCCAGCTAACTACAATCAGACATCTCTACTGAAGCAGACACCCTAGGACCTCTCAGGATTGTCCAAAGTTAAAAGGGAATAAGACACTTACGAATCATTATTAAGTCTTACTTTTCACCAATATAAAAATGCCCCCTGTTCCTCCCAATTCTTTGGATTAGTGAGGTTGTTCTATGAGGCAAATAGGATCATTCTAGTTCTCCAAGAGAGAGACGGTCACACTGATGCTAATTAAAGGAGCTGAATATCTTTGTTTTGTGCACTTTCAGTATATATTTCACAATTAAAAGGGTTGAAAAATAATTTAATCACGGGGAAGGCAGCTTCAATGGAGAGAACGAGGGAATAGGCATAAGCAGCAACCCAACCATGAAAATATCAGTTCCCCGTGCCAGGAGGGCGTCAGGGCTCAGGAACTAAGGCTCACCTAAACCCAGCAGGTCAAGGTCTTCTGTGACAGTGCAGAAATTCTCACCTGTTTGTTGAACTCGACTCGATAGTTAGCCATGCAATACAGCACAAAGCTAAGAGTATTATACTTGCAGATACAATACTGACTTCATTGACATACTGTTTGCCAGCAAATGTGTAACTAAAACAACCCTATGGCCACATCCCCAAGACCTGCTATCAGCTCTCACATCTTCCACATTTGTTCCAAATCTTTCTAGGGACAGTTCTTTCAAATCACCCTCTCGTGTGCCCTTCTCAGCCACTATATTCAAATGCTTTCTTGAGACAAGAAACTTGGGGAGTATGTGGCTAGAGATAGTGTTAGGAAGAAGCAAGATTTGGTGCAGCTGATTAAGTCAAAGAACGAATTAAGAATAATAACAATAGGGGCTGGCCCCGTGGCCGAGTGGTTAACTTCGCGCACTCCGCTGCAGCCGGCCCAGTGTTTCGTTGGTTCGAATCCTGGGCGCAGACATGGCACTGCTCGTCAAGCCACGCTGAGGCAGCGTCCCACATACCACAACTAGAAGGACCCACAACGAAGAATATACAACTATGTACCGGGGAGCTTTGGGGAGAAAAAGGAAAAAATAAAATCTTTAATTAAAAAAAAAAAAAAGAAGAATAACAATAATTGACAACTCTACACGTTATTAGAGTAAACCTTCTCTCTTGAGTAGAACCATGGGCTTGGACCAAAGCCACCCAGTACTGAGATTCTAACCACTAAGACTGAGGCATGTGACGTTCTAGCCAACATCAGCAACGGGACACTGGTTCTCCCCTTTGCAGCACCTTATAGATGAAGGTGGAGTAATTCTAAGTTCTCCACAGGAGAAATGTACAGTTAAAATGGCTCAGTGGGTCAGAAATTGGATGCCAGCGGAACCAAAGCAATGACTGTACAGTCAATAGTACTGGCAGAGGAGGGGGAGACGGGGCGAGTATTTCCAAAGCAGAGAAAAGATTCCTGCCAGGGAACCCCTTGGCCTTTTGATTGCTAATTTTACTTTAATCCTCGCCAGGAATAATAAGAAATAATTAAACAGCCTGTATGGATTTTGATGATTTCCACATACTATAAAGTATTCCATGCAGACACTGACCTGGGGGAGCTGGCAAGCCTGCCCTCAGCCTTCATCTCTCTCTTTTTTTTTTATTTTCTTTTTTGTTATTAACTTTATTGGATTTCCTCTTTTTTTTTATTGAGTTCATAATAGTTTACATCCTTGTGAAATTTCAGTTGTACATTATTTCTTGTCTGTCACCACATAAGTGCTCCTCCCTTCACCCCCTGTGCCCACCCGCCCACCTCCCTTCCCCTGGTAACCAATGAACTGTTTTCTTTGTCTACATGTTTGTTCATATTCCACATATGAGTGAAATCATCTGGTGTTTGTCTTTCTCAGTCTGGCTTATTTCACTTAGCACAATACCCTCCACGTCCATCCATGTTGTTGCAAATGGGATGATTTTGTCCTTCTTTATGGCTGAGTAGTATTCCATTATATATATATACCACATTTCTTTATCCAATCATCAGTTGATGGGCACTTGGATGGTTTTCATGTCTTGCCTCAGCCTCCATGTCTTAGCACTGTCTCATCCCTCCCTCCCCGGCCAGGTCTTCATTTCCTCCTCAAAGAGCTGCCTCTTGCCTTGCTGGAGAAGGTACTGGATCTCACTTTACCCAAAAGACCCACTTCTGAAGGGCTCGGCTTAGACTCTCATTTTTATAACAAAAACCTGCCATTGACGCACATGATTAACTAGAGATCCTCTCCTGCTGAAAAAGGTTAGGGCTCTAAGAAGAGCTGTCAAGTACACTCAAGACTGTAATTTACATATTTTTTTAAATTAGGTAGGAAAAGGTCGACAGAGCACTGGCGCTGTAGAAATCATTTCAGTTCAAACTTCAGGCCCTGCTACTTACTAGCTGTGGGACTTTGAGTGAGTTATTTTACTTTGTTGAGTTTCCTAAATATCTTAAGAATGAAGTGTCTCCCCATGTAGTGCACTTCCTCCCCTACCACTTCTGCACACGTACACACCCTCACACACACACCTGCTCAACTTTACTTTCAGTCAGTCTGTTCACAAGCAACTTCCTTGTAAGCTGGTTTCCACCTTCAAATCAGATTAAGCATCACATCCGCCAAGCCCTTCCTAAAACCCACTTCCTTCTCCCCAGAGTCTACTTGCTCCTCCTCTGTGTTCTCACAGTATTTGTTCTAGAAAACGACTAAAGCACCGGCCATGTATTGTAATTATGTGTTTAAGTGTCTGACTTCTCCCTCTAGACTGTGAATGAGCTCCTGGAAGTAGGTCTGAGTCATACTGGTATCTCTAGTTTCTAACGGTGTCAAAACCCCCAGGAGGTCCTCAATAAGTGTCAAATGAAAGAATGAATGACTGACATAAGTGTGTTCGTTTCTTGAGCACTTACTATGTGCTAAGCACTTACCTGCATTATCTGCAATCTTGACAAGAACTCTATAAGGTGGACATGAGTATTTTAATTTTGTAGATGAGAAAACTGAGGCCCAAACACAGCAAACAAGTGATTAAAGTCAGGATGGACCAACCTACAATCTGCCTACAGAGAATCTAGCACAACACCTAGCACTTATCAGGGCCTCAAAAAAATGGCATCTTCCTTCCTTCTGCTCAAACAATAGTGGGAGTGTGACTTCTGTAATGGAAGTATAAGAAATTAGGTTCACTGGTGTTGGTCAACACTGTAATTTAGGAAAATTGAAACAAAAGCTTCATTTCACCAAAGTCTGCATCAGCGCTCATGAAGTTTTTCCAATCACGCATTAATCATTTCCAAAATATTTTCTCAGTGCCTGCTCTCTGCCAGCTCTGTACTGTGCAAGAATGAAAAGCCACAATCCCGGTCTTCCAGTAACAGACACTGGGAGGTTCTGGCAATTGTGGAGCGCCTGCTATGGGAACTTCTGAGTGCCTCAGAGCACGTATTCTTAATGGGCAGGTGTTACACGCCCATTAAGTCTGCCATTAGGGAACACATTTAATGGAACACAGAGCAACCTGCTCTGTGCAATGTATGTGGCCACAGAACATTCTTTTGGGAAGATAATGTTCATGTTACAACTGAAGAGCAGCCCACATGTGGACTCCTACCACCAGGATAATGAAGTGAATCCTTAGAGAATTCATGAGGGTTTCCAAAGAAATTGTAATATGGCTGCCACCTAGCAAAGTACTGAGCATCAAGAGAACAAAGCCATTCATCATCGAGACTTTACCACACATGTCCTGCCAACCTCTCTCTGGGGGAGTCCCTTGTTTCCACCAATCCCTTATGTCCATCTTGAGGCTGGCAACCTGGTGTGCCTTTGCTCAAAACCCCAAGAGGCGTCGTTCACATAGCATCCTATGTGCAAGGCACCCCAGAGCACAACACGACAAGACAGGAAAACACCATGAATGGTGTGCAACAGAAGAGGTCCTGACTACCAAAGGAACTGAGGTCCCCATGCACCTTCAATGGCCAAGTCATGATCAGCAAATGCAATTTTCAGGTAACATGTGTGAAGTGCGCTGTGCCTTTCTGGCACTGACTGACCACAGAAAAGCAAAGCCTAATGCCCAAAAGTGCAGGCACACAATCAGCCACATATAAGAGACCCTGAGTAATTGCTCTCAGCGCTTTAATTTAGCTATTAAAATGACACCCAACTGAATATACTCTTGTCACATCTCCACTCAGTGTTCATTAACTTCCATACCATCTTTGAAAGCAACACAAATAGGACTGAAAGTGGATAATAAAGAATAATGGTACAAGATCGCGGCCTCATTTCATGCCTTTTGTCACAGTAACCTCCTCTGATCTCTTCTCTAGGCCTTCAGTTCCCACCATCCATCCCTTGTGGACTGAGCAATTATTGTTTGCAAACTGCCAGGGTCGCCCATAGCCACTCAATTCATAGAATCAAATGCCTTCGTTAGGTTCACAGAAGCTGACAACAAACTGTCACACTGCACTTGACATTTGCTTCTAAGGAAAACGTGATGCCAGGAGATGCTGGTGATCCATCTCTTTCAGGTGAAATTCTGAGAACATCAACCCGCTTTGCTAACCAGCCGAGTGGATGGGTGTTAACCTCACACCTAACCTTTTCGAGATGAGTATGCTGAATTGTTCTACTCTGGGACTGTAGCTATGGAAGGGGCTCAGAATATGCCAGCCCAAAATACATCACTTTGACATTAGGATTATCTTGAGCTGCACACAACTGAAAAGACGTGGACACACCCACACACAAAAAAAATCTCTCCACCCTCTCCCTCTCTACCTGGAAGGGCAGAATGATTCTTACCAATGCCCAGAGATGACTCTAGACTCTTATGGGCCAGAGATGGCACCAGAGGAATCTACATAACAAGTCTTACTAACAGGCCCCTGTCTTCCATTAGTTCCCCCATATATTTACCTTCCCACAGTTTGCCATCTTTGGAAGACTAAAACCCTTTTCCTTTGTCTTATCACTTCTCTACAAATGTACTGCTTTTTTCTTAAGATATATGAGTCCAATTTCTAATGACCCCTTTGAGTACTCATCACTGAGTTCTCCTGTGTGTATGCACAATGTACGTGTGGAAAATAACCTCTGTTTTCCTCTTGTTAATCTGTCTTTTTCAGTCTAATCTGCAGGGCCCCAACCAATGAACCTACGATGAGTAGAGGAAAAAGATCTTTTCCTCTCCTACCTTATATTCTATCAAATAGTTCTTAACCTGTGCCCATTCAGGTCTGTGAGCCTCCTGAAGCTAGATCCCAGGTTTGGTGCATGTGCATTATTTAGGGAAGAAAATCCAAACATGATCATCTGAAAGGCTTCTAATATCTAGAATGTCAGCTGACTCTTCAATAATCCTTCAACACAAGCTAAGTCGATGGTACACTGGCCCCCATTTCATACGAGAAGAACAAATGCTGAGCTGTTACTTGCGTAAGTCACCTGAGGATAGGCATGGGAGTGCCCCCTCCCTGGCTCCTAATCCGCATCTTTCCACGGGATGCCTCCACCGTCTCTAAGACTCATCCCACACAGACCACCTTGGCTGGGATGACTTCTCTCTCATCTATACTCTAAGTCCTAAGGGCAGAAACTAGTTTTCTCTCTCTTGTATCGCGCGCGCGCGTGTGTGTGTGTGTGTGTGTGTGTATTAGAGGGAGAGAAGGTGTGTGTATTGTAGAGATTATAACAATAATCATGATCAGTCAATTGATGCCAAGCACCTTCTCTTTTCAGAAATTTCTGTCAAAAGACACTTGTAGTACAAATTTTTTTAATGAGTGTACATAAGGCCATAAGATGTAAGGAGACAAGACTTGGACAAAACTTTCTAGATGACTGAGAAAAGAACTCCAAGATCCAAAAGTTCTCGATATTCTCTAATTGATAACGATTCACTGACTAAAACTTTAACAAAGTAACAGCTCAAAACCTCCTTTCACGTCCTCACAAAATCAACTAATTCATTCCAAAAAATGTTAAGCAACTACCAGGAGTCTTACAGAGAATACAAAGATCAGTTGGGTGTGGGTCCTGCCATCAGTGAAGTTTTGGACTACACTTTAGCGCGAGAGAACACTGCTAAGTGAGAATAGACACGGCCACAGAACATCTCCCTCCTTAACAGCTTCCCAGAACACCTCTTGGTTTTCCATCCTAAAGCCTCCGAGACTGTATCCATCTCTCCATAAAATACTATCTGGCCAACGTGTACAGAGAAAAAAATTATATTTGACTCCAAAACTCAAAACAACATTTTAAACCAAAAAAATGATGTGAGAGAAAAGCTTCAAGCTACACTTGAAACTCAGTTGGTGGAACATCAGAATGATGTATAGATGATTTTGAAAAGCGCCAAATTCAGTCAACAAAGAAGGTGTGGTCTGGGCTGCTGCTGGCTGCATACCTGCGCCCAAAACAATCCTCAAGGATCAGGAAACTAAGGTTCTAGGATTTTATATCCTAACAAAACAGCTGACGTATCGGTATTTTCACTGTGTTTTAGCCACACTTTAGGAAGCTGGTTGGGCTTTGGAGTTTACACGTAACATATTATCATTTTTTTGATTGAGGGAAAAAAAGTGAGAGAAATCTTCCCCAGGTAGTTTTTCAAGAACATCTGGTTTCCAGGAAAAATTAATGCCTGTATCTGTGACACAAGGTAGAAAATAGTTAAGGAGCACCCAAAAAAGTAAAAACGAAGCCAGAGAAGGGAGATATTCTTTCTGATAAGCAAGCAGCAAGGAATACTTTGTTTAGGGACCTGAGTTTGAGGCCAGATGTTGAAAGGCAGAATTTGGACAAATACAAATAGTCGGAGTCACCCAGCAGAAAGACTGAAAACTGGGCTGTGAAGTTCAGGGCAGGGGGAGCGGGAAGGGCACATGAAAGGCACTAGTGGAGAGCTGGGTGTTTCAAGCAAGTTCTAGTCACAGCGTCTAAACTGGTGGCTGTGGGAAAGGGGAGGGGAGGGCTGGAGTCAGCAAGACCAGAGAAAAAAGGTAACAAGGGCCCATGGGAGGGAAAGGAACACTGGCACAAGTAATGTGCAGCATTTTCAGCCTAAGAAAACAGCACGTCCTTCGTCTGTCCAAAGACCATCAGCGCTGATTCTAACTTCTTGTTAAGAAAATACAGTTCTCATCCACAAGGATCTTTTAAATGCATTCTTTTGTCTCCTAACAGAGTAAATTTTCAACCATTTTACTGGGCATACGAATAACCATCCTAGTCTGTCCCAATGAAAAAGGTTGCACAACTTTTCTGTCTTATTTTTCCCATAAAAACAGCGGTCTTCTCCCTTCGACACGATGTGGCATGCCCATGTAAGTCACATGTCTAGAAACCATCATAAAAGGACCACTTTATCACCATATCTAAGGGCCGACAGCACTCTCAACCACCTCCCTCAACCCTGCTCTCCTAGCTCGGTGCACTTTCTCAGGTTGCACAAGTACAAACACATGGAGAATGCAAAGAATGCATCCAAGTCTGGCAGAGCTGGCTGCATTCGGCCTGGAGAAGTACCCCCAAAGGGTGTGAACTGAGGCAAAGAAGCCACAGGAGCAAAACCCAATGTCCAGGTCAGTGCAGACCCAGCTGCCCTTGTCTCTTAGACATTCCTGGCTGGAATCCCGCTGAGCAAATGTGGGGGAAGAGCAGACAAGACAGACCCAAGGATTAGGAAATACCCAGCTGCAGCAGGAGAGAGCAATCAACAAAAACTTAAGCTAAGCAAACAAACAGCAGTTTCCCTCCAGGAGTGCCCCCAAGGGCAGTCCTGTAAATTATCCCTGGGTATTTCTTTTCAATTATGCCATGAGCCTCGCTGATTTTTAAACCCCGTCTCTTGAACCATATGATGGTCCCATAGGGGGTCAGTAGGTCCACAAACACAGCTTCCACTATTTGACCTGAAATCTAAATGGAATAATGTCATCCCTATACAGCAGCTTCCTCATTCAGCCACTTTTGAAATTTTTCCCCCCAAAATTCTATCAAGAGTAATTGTTACACCCAGAAAAGGACAAGTGTTCAAGGAAAACAATCAGGTATTTCATTCGTAATCTTAATCTATCAACTAAAGGAAGCTATCCAATTTAGAAACCAAAGGTAATGTCCATTTCTCAGGTGTTTGCTCCATTCCAAGTCCACACAGACTCTTGCAGGAAAGACTCATTCATTCATTCTTTTGACAAATATAAATTAAGTACTTAAGACTGCATTTCATCAATTCTAAAATACATTTTTTTCACATTTTATCATCCCTGGAATTGAGATACATCTGAAAATTAAGGTACTGGTTTCCTTCTTTTAGTACATAAAATAAAACAGCATCTTACAATCAATTATACATGCCACACAGGAACTGCTTAATACTTCTCAGCTGAGTAAAATCATCTTTTCCCTTCAATTGGTCCTTCCCTCTGCCATGCATCCTTGGACACTGCTACCAAAGTAATCTCTCTATAGCAAATTTGGTCATGTCACTCTGCCCCCTTTTTTTAAAAAAAAAAGATTTTATTTTTCCTTTTTCTCCCCAAACCCCCCGGTACATAGTTGTATATTTTTAGTTGTGGGTCCTTCTAGTTGTGGCATGCAGGACACCGCCTCAGCATGCCCTGGTGAGCAGTGCCATGTCCATGCCCAGGATCCAAACCGGCGAAACCCTGGACCCCCAAAGCAGAGCACGTGAACTCAACCACTGGTCACGGGGCCGGCCCCTGTGCCCAGCTGTGAATGAGGCAATAAAAAATCCCTTTAGCTGTGGATCATCCTGGAGTAAGAGGACCTTCATGATATGTCCCAGGACTACTTTCTCAGCATCATCTCCTCTTGCCTCTGACCAAATTTCGAGCATTTTCCTCAACGTACCAAATTTCTCTCAATTCCACATAATTTTCAGTATTCAGCTCAAGTATCAACTACCTGAAATCTCTTCCTCTGACACCTCTTCCTCCCCAAGGTTGAAATAAATGTCTATTTTCTGAGGTCCCACAGCCTCCTATGCTTTATTATAGCATTATCATACTCTAATTTGGGCTTCTTTATCTATATCCTCCAATAAACCATGGTTTCTGTGAAGCCAAAGGCTGGGTCCTGCTGCAGAGCCCTTGGGACACAACCCAGCACGGAGTTGGAGACCAAACATCATTATTGAAAGGATGGATGAACAAACCTCATGACATTCTCTTCCTCAGTTCACAAGATGACCCACAAGTTCACAAAGTTAATGACTTTTAGGGGTCATCAGCAATTAGGTAGGATTTCACATCTTCTTGGTTACTCTTCAGTCTCAGGTCCGCCTTATCTGAAAAATGACCATTCTAGACTGACAGTCTCTAAGTTCCCTTCCAGTGTACAATTCTGTTATTTATACGCCAGTGAAAACTACCGGCTGCTCTACTCATCTGGCATTGAACAAATACTACTTTCCACCATGAAGTACCTTTTTGAAAATGGATTCTCAGATTGGCAAAAGAGCTTAGCACTCAAGATTCTTAAGGTTGTATGTGTGTTAGGGGCGGAGAGCATGTCTAAAACTCTGGGGGAAATATGTCATTTGAGAATGCACATTCAGGGTAATTTTATATCTGGAAAACAAATACTCTCTTTCTTCAACTAAAGAATAAAAATCTTGACAAAGTGATCTCGGCAGATGGAGACAAAAAAGATACTGATTCTCAGTTGAAGAGAGGGCATGATATTTTTATAAAGTTTATCAAAGGGGGGCATAGGTTTTAGAAGTTCACAAAACACTGTATAGTAAAAGCTAACACAGCATAGTCACCAAGAGTATAGACTCTCGTATTACTCCAGGTTGAAATTCCAAATCTACCCCTTTCTAACCAGCTCTGAACACTTTACTTAATCTCTCCAAGCCTTAGTTTTGTCATCAATAAAATAGGGATTATTAAACACATCTCATAGGTCATTATAGGAATTAAATTAAAAATTTCATCTAAATCTCCTCTAACAATGCTTGGCATTTAACAGGCCCCTAATAAATGGTTGCAATTATTACAACTATTACTAGCATCCCTTCTCCAATCAAATGCAGAGATCACATTACGTGATCCATTACACTGCATAGGACACTCGAGATGTACACAGGCACTCAAGAAATATTGGAAAATGGTAATGGTGATGATGACAATGATGACCATGACAATGAGATGAAGCAAAGTATCCACAGAATGTCATTTGATTTTTAAAAATTATATATTGAAAAGTGATATTTTCCATGGTTCAACAGCTTTTTTCTTTTGGATCAGAGATATTCTTACTTATGAAATATAGATGCCAAGAGTGCTTATGACATATGTGCGCAGTTTAAATAAAAATTATAATAAACTGAACACAGTGAATATCCATGTAGCCATCACCCAACGGAAACAGAACAGTACCACTCACTCTGAAATCTGCCGGATGCCCCTTCCTGAGGTGCCCTCTTCTCACTTCCCATGGTAACTGCTACCTTGAATTTTTTGTTTCTCATGTTTATCATTTCTTGTTTTTTTGAAAACAGCTTTCTTGAGATATAATTCACAAACCATACAATCATCTATGTGAAGTGTACAACTCAGTGAATTTTTAGTACATTCACAGACATGTGCAACCATCACCACAGTCAACTTTAGAACACTTTCATCACCTCAGAAAGAAACCCCATCCCTTTGGCTATCACCTCTCTATCCCTTCATCCTCCCCACCCTCAGCCCTAAGTAACTACTAATCTATTTTTTGCCTCTGTAGATTTTTTTGTTCTGGACATTTCATACAAACAAAATCATCCAATATGCAACCGTTAGCATAATGTTTTCAAAGTTCATCCATGTAGTAACATGTATCAGTATTTCATTACTTTTTACGACCAAATAATATTCCATTGTATGGAAATAACAAATTTTGTTTATCCATTCATCAGGTGTCAGACATTTGGTTGTTTCCACCTTTGGTTACTATGGATAATGCTGCTACGATCACTCACATACATCTTTTTGTGTAGACATATGTTTTCATTTCTCTTGATCATATAACACCTAGGAGTGGAATTGCTCAGTCATATAGTAACTCAGTTTAAGCTACCTTCCCAGAAGACAAAAAGACAAAAGTACATTAATGGCTTAGGGTGCTAAACGAATCTTTTTAGCCAAAGGTAGACCCTCAATGCCAGCAGCAACTCTTCATCAGCCGTATAAATAGTTACACATCAATTATTCATATATGTCCTGGTACCTACCATCTTATAAGAAAATTGGTATTTTTCTAGCTGTTAAAGATACCCAGTAGCAAGAAGAGAAGTGGACTTCATAGAATCAAGGTATCCCCACTTCCTGCTCATCTTGGTTGACTCCTCTGACTCTCAGAATGTCATTTTGAAAGCATTTCTCTTTTAGACCCAGTCCACTATTTTTCTGGATGGAAATTTTAATGATGAAACCAGTAAAGGTGGAATATAAAAAGGGGCCAACACTGAAGACCTACTGAATTATCAACCCATTAGGCACAGCCTTTTTCTTTTTTTGCCCTGAGTTAACATCTGTTGCCACTCTTCCTCCTTTTTTTGTTTTTTTATGTGAGCTGCGGCCACAGCACGGCCACTGACAAACAAGTGGTATGGTTCCATGCCCAGGAACCAAACCCGGGCCACCAAAGTGGAGCACGCCAAACTTTAACCACTAGGCCATCCGGGCTGGCCCAAGCACAGTCTATTTTTTCAGACTTACTTTCCAGCAAGTATATTTATAAAAATTAAGATAAATCTTCCTACCAAGAGTGTGAAATGCCAGGAACATTCTAACATTGTATGATGTCCTCATATGATGACCAGAAAGTACGCAAGGGACGGCAGGAAAGAAATTAAGGATCAGAGGCTTCATTTGAGAGCCTCTGAATGTGGCATCTGGAAAATCTATTCATACCCTCACAAATCACTGCAGGTCTGAAGCCGTCAATACAAGAGTGTTAAGGGCATCTGTCTCTGATTTTCCTACTGAATGCCTGCCTTGTTTTGCACGGTCTGCCGCACTCCCCTTTTGTTAGTCGTGGTCAGATTGATGGACAGAGAGGTGACAGACCAAGGAGTACATTACTGACCTTTACGTTCACTATGTTGAGGGGGTCAAGAAGTTGGCCACTACAAAAATGCCTCTGAATTTTAATATGGTATTTCTGAGTGTCATTGACTCACGTTATAGCACTGCTCAGAAAGATGTTGGGTAGGCCCCAGGAAGCCAGGATTTTACACACTGGTGACTGGCATGAAAATATGCCAACTGCTCAGCAACCCATGTGACCTCTATATTCCCCTAATCTTGAAGTGCAATTAGTTAAGAACAGAAAGAAAAAAACTAAAATTCCTCCTTGCAATAATGACTGAACTTGCACAATAACAACTTACAAAAAAATCATATTTATACTTGAAACACGAGATATCACTGTAATATATTTATATCTCCAAGGAAATATACATACAGACACAGGCTTGCATAATTTCCTAAAATCCAAATACATTCATACAATCCATATACACCAGACACTAGTATGTAGAGTTTATCAATAAAACTATTTCCATAACACAACATAAACACTTTTTTTTTCTTTTCTGCTTAGTTCTATGGTCTAGATTTACAGCATTTACAAAACAAAGCAAAAAATAGTAAAGCAAACTGCTATCTAATATCTCTCTGGGAACGCTAACATTTTTATCTTTTTCTTAACCTCGCTGCTAAAGAATTCTCAGACCTCAGATAGTGAGTGATAAGTAATAAAGAGGAAATGCAGGAAGAAAAAGTACAGTGAGATATGTGGAGTTTAATTTATGTTGGCCAAAACACAATTTTCTCTGTTACTGATTCTTTTCACACCAGTCACAGTAAACAGCACAGAACTTTCGGAGATACCAAAATAACTGATGTTTTACTATTAGCACTTTTCAAATCTTTCCTCCTTAGACTGTCACCTTTTGCCAGCTCAAAACAGACTTTACAACTGCAAGTTTCCACTGCACAGTTCCAACATTGCAATATTTTCCCCAAAGAGCTGTGAAACAGGTCAGTGTGCAGAGCTAATAGCATCAAATTGTTATTCGGGGGAAAGAAGGCGTACTGTGGAATTGTTAAGATAGCAAAAAAGGACGCCAGCTGCTTGTGTTTAGAAGGAACTTGAGGATCCCTATCTTCTACCTCCACAGTGGTCTGTAACAGAGGGACTGTCCCTAAATAACTGACAAAGGAAGCCAGACTCCTCCTTGCACAGCCCACACAGTCCTTCATAATCGTACCCAGTCAACTTTCCAGCTCATCTCCCTTCTACCATGTGCCAAATCAGTGTGACCTAAACTTCTTCACATGGTTTATTGAGGTAAATGGATAAACCTTCCCTGGGACGTAGGGGCTGAGGCCCCAGGACTGACAGGGTCACTGTCTATGCAGACCTGTCTCCTTGTATGGCACAGAGGTTGGGAAGTTTGACCTAGACGTCACCTATGGGAATGCATTCATGGTTCTCTTGATTTGTTATGTCACCATCACAATTCCATGGTTTTCCACAAGCCCTTCCCTCCCACTGGAACCTCTTCCCCTCTCTGCAAAAATAAATATTTCTGAGGCCGGCCTGGTGGCCAAGTGGTTAAGTTCGCACACTCCACTTCGGCAGCCCAGGGTTCACAGGTTCAGATTCCAGGTACTGACTGACATACTGCTCACCAAGCCACGCTATAGGCGGCATCCGACATACAAAGTAGAGGCAGACTGGCACAGATGTTAGCCCAGTGACAATCTTCCTCAAGAAACAAGAGGAAGATTGGCAACAGATGTTAGCTCAGGGCCAATCTGCCTCACAAAATAAATAAATAAATAAATATTTCTTGTTCTTCAAGATTCAGCTCAGACAACACCTTTGCAGCACAGGCCCTTCCTTGCCTTCCTGGCCCCCTCAGCCCCAAGAACTAGTCGAAGACTCTCTCTTCTGTGCTCCTACAGAGTCTCGCCCACAATAAGCCTTTTCCCTGTCTGTCTCTTGCACTGCAAGTAAGCCCCTTGAAGGCTTATTTACTTTAGTACCCCCAGAGGTAAGCACAATGCCTGACAAACAGTACGTGCTCCACTGTGATTCTTCGAAATAATTCAGAACTCATCCAAAGCACGCAGAGAACAGAGAAAATTCAGAACCAGCCTCCAGCAAGTAGGGATTTATTCAGAAGCACATGCCTTCAATTTCACTGGTGGCAAGGATTCTCAATTACGGATTCCTGAAGAAATTCTTTAAAATCTCCTTCCGAAACCCAGCACGTGGTCTAGAAGATCTCAAGCAGATGTGAACAGCAGCAGGCAAATTCCCTGGGCCCCTGAGCCTCCCTCCCGCTTGGAGGCTGGTTTAGCTGGAGGCCAATCAATCACCAGAGGCCTGGTCTCACCCTGGAACTCAGCGACATCCAGCATCCAGAAATATGTCCTCAAGAAATCATCAGCAATGCATGAGCAATTAAGTTCAAGGTTATTAAATGCAGCATTATTTATAAGAACACAAATTGGAAACAGCCTAAATGTTCAACAACAGGGGATTAAATAAATTATGAACATCTCAATGCTAGAATACTAGGCAGCCATTAAAAAAATCATGTTGATAAGAATTTTTCATGACATACTAGAGATCATTACAAAAAGAAATAGAACAGACAAAACTATATACAGTTTGATCTCAATTTAATTTACAAAAACATATATATGAGTGTTTGCCCAAATAAGAAGGCTGGAAGGGAAAATACTAACATGTTTAGTGGTGTCTATATCTAAATGATGGAATAATCAGTGATAATAATCTTTATTTTATTCTCCATTCTTTTTCAGTATTTTCCCAGTTTTCTATACTAAGCATGCTTTACTTTCGTATGGAGAGGAGGGGGATGGAAAGAAAAAAAATCAAAGCGGAAGGAAGTGAAGAGTGCTAATTGATGGACTGTTCTGCTCCGGGCTGCATGTAATTGTCCAGCCAGGTTCTGGGAAGCAGGGCCATTGCCAGTGTCCCAGGATGCATAAGTATTAAGGCTCTTCGATGAATGGACACACAGGGTGCTCTAGTTCTGACCCAGCTTCCAGTAAGTTTATCAGACTCAAAAATAGATCTAGGCATTGACAGGTTTTTGTGAATTGGTAGAAACCATACTCTGGGCCCACAATTCTCTTGCCATCCTAGGACTACAACCAAAACCTAAAGCTGTAGTTTTCTGATTTTGATTTACAGGAGTTTTAAGAAATCACACCAAATTCATCCCTGATGTCCTCATTTTCCTCATAGAAAATGCTAGATCCAGACTCCTTCCTGAAAGACATTTCCTTCCCGAAAATACTCTTCCACTACCCGTTTTGCAAATAAGGTAAAAATCTGTTTTATTCTTAATGTTGCTGAAAAAATTACTTTTTAGAAACATTCCAAACGAGGAAGAGATTGAGCAGGAGAACAAGAAGAACTAGCAGTAGACGGTGTCACAAAGGCAAAGGAAGAAAGTCTCCTGAGCACCACAGGCCCCCAAGAAGCCAATGAGACAGAGCCCAACGCACCCTCTGGATCTGGCGTCCAGTGAGCGCTGATGATCTTTACCTCAGGGACTCAGGTAGGACAGACCAAAGTCAGAATTATACAGGGTAAAAACTATAAACTATTCCTTAAGGGGCTTGTCTGAGAACGGCAGGAGAAACTTAGGCCCGTGGTCACAGGGTCAAGAGAAGAATCTGAATGTGCCTCTGAAGTTACAGTGAAAGACATAAGGAACAGGGAGTCCAGGAAAATCCAGGACAGAGGGAATAACAGTGGAGCAGGTCCAGTCCTGGAAGAAAAAAAGGAGGGGCCAGGAACCAGGGCCCAGGTGAGGATCACTCTCAAACCAAAGGGCATTTTGTCTTCTGGAGAGATTCTTACCCAGGGAGCACATCAGAATCTCCTGAATCAATTTTAAACCACTACACACCTGGACCCCATACCGCACTTGCTGAACTGTCAACTTCGGGCACAGGGACCAGGCTGTGTATTTTTTTAAAGTTTCCACGTGATTCCAACACACAGTGCTTGTTAAGAATCACTAGTTAGAAGGGATGAGAGGATGGGTACAGAGGGAAACACATTCATAGGCATTAGGGCAGGAAACTGAAGCAGGAGGGAGTTCAAAGTTCTTTCAACAAGCGGTAAGGTCATGCCGAGAGAGGAGGCAGGAGTAGAGGGCTCCAGGAGCAGTGACGTCTCAGCGCAGTCTCTGGACGGTGCTCAGAACAAGGCATCTTGGGGCAAGAGGTGGGGCCACCACTTTAAGGAATGTACAGGAGCACGAATGTACACCATGGAATCATTTTTCCCCTCAGGGCTCAACAATGCAGAGACCAAGCAAGAAGCTGATGGTCAATGAATCTAAATGTGGGAGTTTCAGGGGGAACTGGCATAAATGAGCAAGGAGGCAATTTAATATCAACCTCATAGGGCTGTTGGAAGTAAATAATGCATTTAAACACAGCCCAGTGTCCCACACAAAACAAGAGAACCATAAATGTTGGCTGTATTGTCATTGCTGCTAACACTGTTATTAATTTCTAGAACCAAGCAAAGAGATCCCTGTTTCTTAGGGACCTGTAAAATATAAATCAGCAGTTACTCCTCAATTAACAGGAAAATTCACAAGCTATGTGGGGTGCGAAACCCCTCAAACAAGAGATGCTAATGACCATATATTTCTATAGGTTTCCATTTATACTTACTTTCGAATAGCTGGTGGTTGAGCATTCTTGTGATAATGACTAAAGATAACCGGTAGCATTTTTACCATAAATATGGCAGTACAAAAGACTGAAAAAAAATGAATGGAAAATAATGCTTTCTTTAGAAAGCCCATGTGAAGCTGTTTTAGGGTAAGACATTCTGAGCTTGTGTATTCCATTATGGCTGCCCCCACCTCAATTAAAAAGGATTTTGTGGAGGCTGGCAAAGACACATGCAGAACAGAATTAAGAAAAGACAGTGAGGCAGTTAGTCTAAAGACAACTAAAGGGTAGGGAAAAATATGTTTAGTGCCCAATGGAAATGAATGGAAATGCAAAGAGCCCCTTTTCTTGATGCTAGTGGTGGGTCTCAAGTCTGGCTGTGACCCACCTGGCTGTGAATGCAAAGAGAGAAAGGGGATTGGGAGCATAAGTGATGGGTTCCAAAACTAAGCGGAAACGCTGGTCTTGCTGTTACTGAAGCATGAACATTTTTTCCTTTATAAATTGACAGTAATACAATAAACAATGTCTACAATATCATCCTTACAGCAATGCTTAATTACTCACCTTATTAAAAGATATCCTTATTTCATCCTCAAAAAATACCCTTAATTCCTGGTAGAAGAGACAAGGTACCAGAATCAAAGAGAAATTCTCCAAAATTCAGGATTCTTTTTTTCTATATTTTTTATTAGTCCTTTTTGTACCAGAGTAGGCAGAATAACTTTGAAATATATCCAGTTCAAATCAATTAATATTCCGATCTTTTCGAGGAAATAAACCCACATACTTATAAATGACCTGTATGATCACTTGTCTACAAATACAGTATCTTTTCCAACCTAGAATTCTTTACCAAATAAAACCATCAAAAAGCTGTGAGAACACGATAAAGACATGTTCAGAAACGCAGTGTCTAAAAATTTTCCACCCTTTCTCTGAAAGCTACTCAAAGACATACTCCTTGAAAAAGGGAGTAAACTAAGAAGGAAGAGAAGACATGGGATCCAGAAAAGGAGATCCAACACAGAGGAGCAGAAGATGGCGTGAAAGGAAAGCCCAGAATGGCAGGCGTGGGGCGCCGGCGGTCTAGACCAGGAGTGATCAAAGGCTCCAAAAGAAATGACTCCTAGCAGATGACAGAGCTGAATACCTGCTGTAACTAAACATAATGTGAGAGGGCAGTTCATACGCGGGCAATAGTGTAGAAATGCACCAACGATGAGTATATAAGAAACTCAACAAACAAACAAGAGCTTTGCATTACAAAGGGGGGTGAATTCCTTTATATACACACATTTGCTCGCATAAAGAAACAATGGAAGGCTACTAAGAAACTAATAAAAATAGCTACTTAATCAGAGGCAGACAAGAGCAATGGATAGATTAGGACAAGAATAAGAGTGAGACTTTTTAAAGTATACCTTTTATGGTGTGTGAATTTTTGAACCATGTGAATGTATCACCTGTTTGAAAATAAATTTTAAAAAATAAAAAAAGGATGCTGTTTCCATTGAACAGGGATTAATGGGCCTGCAGCTTCACTTGTTCTTGTTTTTCACAGCAACAAGTGCCGACCCAGACCTGGCTTTCTGTGTCGCACACATCTATGGAGATGCATGACGAAAGGTCACAGGGCATGGCTACAGCCTTGCAACTGCAATCAATGAAGATGAGAGAAGTGGAGAAGAATTTCCAATTTACCAAAACATGAAGGTCGCCGCTGGCTTTCTCTATTAGTAGTACTGGCCATGTCCCTGTAGCATGACCTAGGTAAGTGTACAGAAGTCAGAAAACAAGCTGTTTTTCATCAGGGCACTATTAGAAGGTTGAGCAGGGCAATTCTTTGTTAAGCTGGAATGCCCTGCTCGTTGCAGGGGGTTAGCACCCCCAGCCCCTGCCCACCGAGGCCATTATGACTCCCCATTCATGGTGACAACCAAAAATGGCGCCCGACACATTTCCAAAAGCCTCTACCCCTGACTGAGAACCACTATAAATGAGAAGTAAAAAGAACAGAAATAAAAAATTGCCAACTTTTCTCCCTAGCACTACAACTAATTTTCATCAGTTCATTAATTTAATGAATTTTGATAACACATCCCTGAAGAAGTCATGAGCAATCTGATGTTACAAATGCTGCACTGTTACTAAAGATAGTTTGTGCCTTGAGTTTTAAAAGAAAAAAAAACCTGAGCTAAAGAATATCTGAGGAATTTAGAATCTTTGCCAGCCTTCAGTCAAACCTACTTCACAACTCAGAATGCTCAATATAATTAAAAATAAAAAGTTCACATATATTCTCTCATTGATTATGCTAATTAATTCTCTTAAGAGTTCTGTAAGCTTGGCAAGGAAAATATTATTTTCCCCATTTTCACAGACAGGGAGTCTAAGGCTCAGAGTGGTTAAGTGATTTTTCCAAGCTCATGATTGACAGAACTTGGGGCAGAAACCAGGTCTTTTGATTGCCAGGCTGGCAGCTTCTTCACTCCACCGTAACACTTATTCTTGATAGTATTTCCTCTATGCCAAGCCGGTAACACATCCGCTCAATTCAAAGCTTTAACATGATAATTATAAATTTGAAACCCATCATCTTCTTTTTAAATCATTAGGTTAGACACAATGGTCCTCAAAATGGTACAATTAGAAAATCAATAAAGCTGACTTTATAAACCCACGTGGGTTGGAAGAAGTAGGTACAGTCATTATTCCATCTTACAGATGAAGGAATGGAGGCAAAGAAGGGGGTAAGCAGTGTGTTAACAGTCACACGTTAGTAAGAGTGGGGATTTGAATGCAAGCAGTCTAACTCTGTGGGGAAAACCTATAATCAATTAAACTAAAAGACAAATCACAAGTTGGGCTGGCCCAGTGGCATAGTGGTAAGTTCATGCCCTCCCCTTTGGCAGCCCAGGGTTCACAGGTTTGGATCCCAGGTGTAGACCCAAACACCACTCATCAAGCCATGCTGGAGTGGCATCCTGCATAAAAAATAGAGGAAGATTGGCACAGATGTTAGCTCAGTGACAATCTTCCTCAAGCAAAAAGAGGAAGATTGGTAACAGATATTAGCTCAGGGCCAACCTTCCTCACCAAAAAAAAAAAAAAAAAAGATAAATCACAAGAAAAACTGGTAGGTAGAAGGCTTTAGATAAAGAATGAAATGTTCTCTTTGGCTTTGTAAATAACATTTAAATCAGCATCCTTCAAAGAACTCTTTGTGGATTTGTAAAAGTGATCTCACAGTATAGAAACAATCACATAACTAGTCCTTTGTCAAACTAGCCGGTATTTTACTTACTCAAGTAGTGGGCATTTACAATAAGTTGTCAATTTCCTACTCCAGTAATAATACTTCTGTGGAACAAGGTAACCCTGAAATAATCAGAGAAGACTCTTGGACATCTTATTTGGTGACATGAAGGACTTAAAATTTTTCTACTCTTAGTTTACCAATTTATATCTTGAAAAGACTAAAGAAGTAAATGCACAAAGAACTCCCAAATCCCCATTTAGTAAAAGATTACAAGAAAAATAAGAGATGGAGGCAATACACTGAGTAAAACAGCAGTCTGGAGAAAATAGAGCCATTTAATTCAAACCACTTCAAACCAGAAAAAAAGAAGTTAATGCAGAAGACTGATACATTTTCTCCTTTATAATTTCTACAGAGCATCCCAAAATTCTATTTTTTTAACCAAATTTAATCTCCAGAGGTAAGAGCATGATATCCTGGTAGGAAATATTACTTAAAATAAGAAGTCACAGTCGTCAAATAGCACTAGTTTAGTAGAACACTGAAAGGGTCAAGCTCATGCCTGAAAACCAGACCATGTTGAGGGCAGGCAAGAATTTAAGGAAATGCCTGAGCTATAGCCAAAGAAAGCATTCGTCTAAGTCTTTAGAAGAATTATAGCTTTACAGAGGTAAGAATGGAAAAGGCTGGAGAAAACGCAGGGTTAGTAAAATTAAACTTTGTCATAAGTGATGCTTGATGCTACAATACAAGCAGACAAGTATATTGGGTCTATAATACCAGGACCACAAATACACAATCGAGTTAAAAACTAGGTATTCAGTGATCAATGACCACAGAAGAGCTAGAAGAAAAAAAACACAGCATCTACTTGTAGTGGTTCTGTGGTGGTCCTTGTTGCCAGCAGACAGTCCTTAACGGCAGAGCTTTACGGCTGTTCCACTCCACTACCTCCCTAGATGACAGAAATCTGAAGGCAGGGCTCATTCTAGGAGCTGCCCAGCAGGGCTCTGGAGCCAGATCAATACAAAGTCAGGGACTGAGAAGAACCCAGAGCTCTGAGGGGCGCAGCAGACGCTCCACATGCTCAGAGCAAACATGGTCCAAGGCTCTCAAGAAAAGATCACACAGATTAACTAGCCAGAATAAGAGACCATGTCCCCATTTTACAGATGGCAAATAGAGGCATCCAGAAGCGTGATACTCCTCAGTTTACTGAGTTGACAGTGCACACCTAAGATAGCAAGCATAGTGGTTGCTGACAAGGATCATAACAGATCCCGTAAGACTCTACTTAGAGGAAAGGAGGCGAGAGGCAGAACAGCAGTGGAGGACACCCTCCCAGTTGTGCTTAGTGGAGGGAATGGACACGAGGAGAGGTAGAAGAGGACAGGAAGAGACCGCTCCAGGAGTGGTCAGGGGAGGCAAGGTCAGGAGGAGTTCAAAGGGGACTGGAGAAAGGGGACTGGGCAGGAGGGGGTCTCCACTGGTGTTTAGTGGGTCAAAGGGGACAAGGAAAAGTAGAAGGAGCTGTTGGGCAGGAGAAAGAAGAAGAGAGAATTAGGGTGGCTTTCTACAATGGTCAGTGATGGAAAGAGGTCCGGGAAGGTGGGCACGGGGGATGATGACAGTCTTGGTAGGAATGTCATAAAAAGAATGCACGCATCCATCTAGATGACCTTCAATAATGCTAAGATTCTATTAACTCTCCAGAGCCATCTGTTCCAAATTTAGAAACTCTTCCACTCGTAAAATAAAAACTACCTTGTTGCTGTGGTTCATTTTCTCCCATTTTAAATGGAGTGCAGTTGGGGAGACAGTTGACCGCCATTATTAAAATAGCAATTTACGGTGGGTTCACAGCGCCTTAAACAGTCTGGGAGGTAAATACTCCCCCTCCTCTGTTCTACACTGGAAAGGAGAGACAAGACAGGCACTTAAGCAGTACCTACTCCCCACAAATCCACACTCAGTAAATGCCCTTTAGAAGGACAACAGAACTTCTGTCTCCGTTTCCCAGGGGAACCGAAACATCCAAGGGTTTATTGTTTGTAACTTTAATCTAACAAGTGTTTTGAGGTTCTTGCTACTGGTTAGGCTTCCCTAAGTGCCTCGGGAAAAACACCAGCATCTCACAGTAAGGAATGCACAAGAGCATCTCACAGCTGTGAGCTGCGCCCATCTGTGTCATCAGGCTCCCCCAGGCATCAGGGTATCATCGAACAGTCCAGAAAGGAAGGAGTTCAGGTGCCTCATGGCTGCTTCCTGTCTCTAATCCCTTTGGTAATTACGGTTCTGAGTCAGCTGTCATAACCCGCAGTGAAAGACACACCTACTCCAAGCACACATTCTGATATAACAATGCCCATAAATGGCTAAAGATAAAAGGGAAAATCCTAACAGTATGACGGGAATCATAACAAGATACAATTTCCATAAAAATCATTTTGGCGGGAGCTTCTTCTAAAAAAAAGGGACAAAGGAACATAACATCTCCCACATTATGTTTATCTTCTGTACCTGGTATAAATTCTTTGTCTTCATTAAATAGAAAGGAGAGAAAAAGTCCACGTAGAAAACTGAAATACTACATTAGGGGTTTTTTCCACATTCAATTTAGGAAATTTTGCAAAAGCGGATCATTTATTTAAGGAAGCCCTAACTTTCTCATCTTACTTAACAAGGAAAGCTTTAGCTTCGAGGAAGAGAAAAGACCATAGTGGCTCATTTAGCCACAAAGGGAAGCTTCAACAAAGGTGGGAGTCAAAACTTGTCAAGGAAGGTCCCTACAACAAGGTGGCTTGGGGAAAGGGCTATCTGACTCATTCTGCCACTAAGGACCCTCAGGCCTCAGAAGACCCAGATTCGCTACTCTTTGGGACAGAAGACACCGGAAAGCAGGCAGATCTGAATCAAACCCGGGCTCTGGTACTCATTAGCTGCCTCACTTGTGTTACTTTATCACCCTGAGCCCCAGTTCCTTCAACACTTAGCTGAGAATGATACCAGTACCTACCTCAGTGAGTTGTTGTGACAATTACATGAAGTGACATGTTAAAGAATCTGGTACACACCAGACATACAATATGCGCCTTCTTCCACCTCCCCCCCGGCTGAACCCCAGACCAGCAGTATAGCAAGCTAAACATCTCTAAATATCATTTTCCTTGACTGCGAACTGACGAAGGCTAAGGTATGTGAAAGCTTTAAATTGATATACGAATGTTAGGAAATATTGTTATCAGTGCCAATCAGTACTCCTCCTCCCAACTGAACCTCATGGAGTAAGAGTAAGAGGTATGTCTCAGGCAGTTTCTTTCTACCCCACCTGTTTACTGCTGGATGTTGAGACACTTTTATATTAGCATCCCCTGAGGAGGACTAAACCGTGCTTTAGAGTTATTTTCATTTCCATTTTGTGCATTTAATTAATGCTTTTATTTCTGTGCTCATCCTCTGGGGTAAAATTTGAGAAAACCAGAATTTGAAATGCTAAAGACAAATCTCAGCAGCAAGCAACTTGATATTTGCTTAGCCTTGCGCCAAGATCCAAAAGGATTTGGATATTTGGAAAACAGGTAGTGGGATAAGAACAAAAAACCAAGCATCAAGAACAAAAGCACTGTGAGTTCCTCTGGGGTGAAACTTGCCTTAGAATCCTCAACACTCAGCAAGGGCCCAGCACTTTCTCTGTCTGGAGAAACAACACAACTTCAATCTATCACGATCCATTAAGGAAAAGAAAAAGCTAAACACTAAATCTGAAAGGCACTAACATTTATCTACCGATATTTCCACTGACTAATTGATTTATAGAAGGGCCACATGCAGACTATAGATGTATAGTGTCTTCAACTCCAAGCTCTTTAAAATAAACCGACCAAAAAGAAGGGTTGTTGAGAAGATGATGAACTTGATGGACGTAGACAAAGCCTGGGATGGGACCTTATCCTATGATCTCCTAGACACCACACACACCACACGGGGTTTCAGAGGAACACCAGTGCACCCCGTCACTTTGAACTGTTTTCTCATTCGGGATGCCAAATGTTAAATAATCAAAACCACAACCATTCTTAGTACAAACAGCATATTTTGTCTCTCTCCATTTTCAGTACAAGCACTATTTTTCTTAATTTCTAATCATTTTTACTCTCTCCTTTCTGCTAATTTCTAGGTTCTTCCTACCTGTCCCAGTGTTTTTTCTGGCCAATGCAACACTAGCTTTGCATGGACACCATGCCAGAGGAATAGAAGTTTATATTCACCACAATTTTGTACAAAGGAGTAAGGTGAAGTTGAAGAGAAATTAGAATCCAGATGAGGAGCAGCAATTTATAGAGGGTTCTTTGGTCTCCTAGGAATCTTAAAAGAACCCTGACAACATCAGTCTAAAGGGGTCCCAGTAGCTGGCTATAGAAACAGAAATACACAATTCTAGATAATCACAAGCATCTTCTCTCCTCTGACAGTGAAGAATAAAATGTCTCCCTGTTCTAGTTACCTAGCGCTAGACAAGTAACCACCCCAAAACTTAGTGGCTTCAAATAATATCTTATTATCTTTCACGATTCTAGGGGCTCTACTCCCCAGGTGAAGCTAGAATCATCTGAAAGCTTTTCACTCACCTTCTGAGTGAGTTGGCACCTTACTGAGATGGTTGGTTGACATCTCTCTCTCCACACAACCTCTCCAAACAAATATCTTGAGCTTCCTCACAGCATGGCTGTCTCAGAGAAGTCACACTTCTTACATGGCATCTGGCTTCTCCCAGAGTAAGTGTTCTAATACACAGGAAGTGGAGGATGCAGTCTCTTAAAGCATTTGCCCAGAAAACTGGTACACAGTCACTTCTGCCATATTGTATATGGCAAAGCAGTCATCGAGCCCACTCAGATTCAAAGGGAAGGAGGTATCACAGACCCCACCTCTCATTTGAAGCCAGCATTAACACACTACACTCAGATATCCTTGTGTGGTTTCCACCACAAAGGGCTGATGGCAGAGTGAGCTCCAGTGGATCAGATTTGTGCACACGGAGATGCCCCCTCCCCCAGGACATCATAATCTTACTGATGGGAAATAGAAAGAGGTAATGGTCAACTGTGCTAGTTAGCTATTTATAGTGTTTCCATTTTACTGGCAATCTCCAAGGTTGGAGAAGTTATTAGAAAGAAAAAGAAGTAAAACACTTGGCTTTGGTCACTGACACTCATCAAATTTACATATTTATTGCATGCATAATAATGTCTTCTGGGTGAAAAAAAAACCATTAGTATTTTCATGGAGGTGCAAAGGTTTAATTTCAAATTTTGATCATGGAAAGACTCTACTGCTCATCTTCTTGTACTGGTCTTCCAAGCGGAAATGAATGGATAATTAGTCAGTTACTGGACAAACAGATTTTCAGAACATTAGCAATGCAAACTTGTGCTTGAATTCCTGTTGTGAATATTCATTTAAATGAGCAGGAAAGCTTCAGGTTATTTTAAATTAGATCCAGAAATCAATATGGCTAGTACTGGAGAATACATCTGTATATAAAACTGCTCATTAAAGCCAGGCAAGAAAGGAGGACTCCTGGAAAGGCCAACTTAGCAATTACACCAAAGCTTATCCCCACCAGTGACTCGTTAATGAGTATCTCTGGTGTTCTAGGCCCTAGAAGAACACACAAAGGACACGGCGAGTTTTCCGTTTCAGATGACTATTAAGCCCTGCAGGAACTGGTTCTCTCTGAATCCTTTGTCTGCCCCTTTCCTGATAAATGCAACCAAGTAGGTGGCTTTTTTGTCTTGCTTGTCTGGTTTTATAACAGCCTGTTTCAAATTTGCTGAGTGACTTCTCCTTCAGAAATCTCAAACCATCAATTACTTGAGTTTGTCCTTGCCCACAAAGTCAAACTAAGGTAGGGCAGCTCTGATAACTTTCTCACTTTGGGGAGAGGCTGTTCTTCCCTGGTGAGGACAAGGCAAGAATGACAGTGAGGCAAAGGCAAGTTCCTTCCTCCTTCACCATCTTTAGGCATCCAGAGTCCAACATGGGGCAGCAGCCACGTGCAGTGGGATGAGTACAGAGAAGAGGGTGAGCAGCATCGACGTGGAAAGTGAGGTAAGAAAATCCCGGGGCAAAAAACAGATAGCCAATTAGGGTTTTCAAATGAATACGCACAAACTGGAATGAATTTTCAAAGGTGTCCCTCTTTCCTTTGTGCCAGAATTTAAGCCTTTTTCTGAGCCCCAGAAAGTTATCGCCAACAGAAGGATTTGTGACAGAAAATAATGATTAAAAATATTAATCATAAAAGAGGTATTAATTGAGCCCTTATAATATGCCAGGTTGATACCAAGACTATGTCCATTTTACAGATGGGGAAAATGAGGCACAAATATATCTAACAACCTACCCAAGAGCACTTAGAGCAAGCAAGAGGGCAGAGTTGGCCAACAATAAAGTCTATACTCTAAGTAGCACAAGTATAGAAGAAGAAATGGGTTTTCTGTCTAGACAAGACTAGTGTCTAATCCCCAAGTCCACCAATTACTGTGCTACTTAATGATTTTAGTTGTTTACCCCTCTGAGCCTCAGTTTCCTCACCAGCAAAACAGAGATATCACTTAATTCTTCCAGTTGCTGTGAATTCGCAGAACATAGTAAGTTTTCAATAAATGATAGGTATTTTTATTATGCAGGCCATGTTGGCTGACGTGGTCAAAACAACGAAAATGAACCACAAGAATGAGAAGGAAACGCGTCAGGAACATGAACACCCCAGGCCCAGCTCAGGAGGAAAACTGTACCTTAGAAAGGGCTCCCTCTCCACAGCCTTGAGCCCCCGCTGTAAACATGGACTGAGCATAACTCTGAGAGAGTTTGTATAGTCTGTGTTCCTAACTCAAGGAATCGACATGCATTCTCCTTCTCCCTTTTACTTAGAGATACATAAGTATATAATAACATCACACAAAAATATTTTTTGACTCATATCCAATCTTTTCTAACTCCAATAAGCTCTAACATCTGATTCCAAATTAAGTCCTCTTCAGACACAGCTCTGATTAAATCACTAGCTGGCTTCAGGGCCATCTAAGGATCTTTAATGCTACTGGAATAAAATCCAGTCTCCGGGGTCTGGCCTCTTCTACCACATGGCAGATTCAGGCTTCCAGTCTCATCCAATCTCTCCTCACGCCTCATCCAGAGCTCTCCTTCGAGGAAGGACAGTTCCGCTTGTCTTAGCGCACTCATCCCTGGACCTTGCTCATTCCCGCTGTGTATCTCTGCACGGGCCGGTTCCCCTGAGCTCTAGCTCCTGCTCATTTTCTCCCGTTCAAGTCCCCTCGATCTTTAAGACCCCACTAAAGGGCCTCCTCTTCCAACAGGCCTCCTGATACGGTATGAATGTTTGTGGCCCCTCCAAAGTTCATACGTGGAATCCTAACCCCCAAGGTGATGGTAGTAAGAAGAGGGCCCTCAGGAGGTGATTATGTCACGAGAATGGGCCTCATGAATGGGATTAATGCCCTTATAAAATGAGAGCTCCCTTGTCCCTTTTGCCTGTGAAGATGCTAGAAGTCTGTGACCCAGAAGAGGGCCCTCACCCAACGGTGCTGGCACTCTGATCTCACAGGAATGAATTTCTGTTGTTTATATTGTACCCCAGCCTGGGGTATTTTGTTATAGCAGCCTGAATGGACTAAAACACCTCCCACAACCAGTTCAGCCCCCAGAAATCCATTCTCTTCTTCCTCTAAATTCCTATATGTATAGCGTTCTACTCCCCACTGGATGTATACAGGGTTCAGAATTGCTATGTGACTTCCTTTAGAGAAAATTCTTCTCTCCCCAATGATACCATATGCAACTTGAGAGAGCATATATGGTTAAGGGTGTAGGTTTGTTGTCCAGCAAATCTTAAGTCAAATCCTAGGTATGCAATTTTCAAGCTATATGTCCTTGAGCAAGCTGCTTAAACTCCCTAAATAGTATTTTCCTCCCCCTGTAAAATGAGATAATAATATTAGTTACCTCCTATGGTTTGGGGCAGGATTCATACCAGGCACAAAAAAGTGTTTATAATGTCAGCTATAATTATTATCAATATCCATTTCTCACACATTTTGCTATCCCTCACAGTACCAACTATCTAATCTATTTATCTGTCTACCTACCTACCCATCCATCCAACCATCCATCCGTCTTTCCATCTATCTATGTTAGCCACTCAATGAATCTTTGCCAATTGCCTAATTTAGATGCACCAATCCTTCTCAAATTTCCATTTCCCCAAGAAGCACAGGCTGTTTCTAGTTTATTAATCCAGCATTGAAACTCAGGAAGACTCTCCAGATAGGCTCTCACACAGAGCATGCTGATTTCCAGGAGGCTGAAATGGAGTGAAAAGTGATCATTTCCTTAGTTCAGATATGCTGGTTTGAAGAATAGCTGAATAATTCATTAGGTCCTTTAAAGTGCACTGATCAGATTCTGCTCTTTGAGAAGTATTTTACCTTGAAGTAACTATTTGTCATTCCCCTTTCAAACGAGAGGTAGATAACAGACTGCCTCTGTTTAGCGAAACCATAATAAAAGTCTAAATGATAATAATACCTTCGACTTGCAGACTGCATCACAGTTTATAAAGCACATTCATCTCCATCATCCCATTCCATCCTTCCAGCAGCCCCATCAGACAACCAGAGGGCTTATCTCAGTGTGATAAATGGAAACGCTCAGGAAGCTTCAAGAGCTTTCCCACATGCCAGTTTGTTGGTTCAAATCTTCCAACTCCTAGTTCAGTGCTCCTTTTACGACACCACAGGATTTAAAACTGTTTGCACATCCTTACAAAGAGACACCCAGCTGGAAAGAGTGAAACCTGCTGCTAATTTGAATTTTGGCTGAAGGATTTGTATTATCACCTTGGAGATAAGAAGGTAATGCAAAACTGTTGAACGGTATTTAACGCATTTCTATACTGCATGAGACTAAGTGAGAGACCTCTGTTTTCACATTTTCAGGGTCTTTCGTACTTGTTTTCCTAGCGATAAAACAGGAGTGTACAGCTAGCTCCAGCCTCCAGGGATTTCCTGTTACCATACTCAGGTGGACCACATTTGCATATTCTTCTTCATCCAGTTTTCTACCAAACCTTCACTCACTGCCCTCCAGCTGCCCTCCAGCTGCCCTCCAGCTGCCTGGCTCTTCCTCAGACTTAGAGTATGTTCCATCTGAATACCTGTTCAGGGGCTATTCCCACAGCACAGCCCGCTCCCTTACTTCATTCACACTTCTGCGCAAATATGACCTCAGAAGGGCCTTCAGCCCATCGTATCCCATTAACATCCCCGCACACACTCTGTAACCACTTTCCCTCCTGCTTCATCATGGTATGTATCACTGTTTCACATTTTACAAATTTTGTATCCCTCTGTTTATAACCAATCTCCGCACTAGAACGTAAGCACCGTGAGGACAGGGCTTTGTAAAGTTCACCACTAAATTACCAGAACTTAGAATAGTGCCTGACAATAGGAAACTCCCAATAAATACTGTTGAATAAGGGAACACAGCCTGCAAATTTCTCTGTTTAAAATCTCTACTTCCTCCAATTTGAAAAGATTCTTCTACATGAAACCAAAAGAACAAAAGAAATCTCACAACTAGGACAAATCCAAAGAAAATTAGTGCCATGGAAGTGACACAGAAAATGTGGATAGGATCGCTGGGACCAGAACAACCATGATTTCAACTGTTACAAATAGGTTACATCATTGGAGCTAATGTCATTCAGTTGATAAAAACAGATTAATAACCAACACTCCTCTCCCACCCCCAACCAAGTGGCCTCCCATTGCCTAGGACAATTCCATCACATGCCTCAGGCTATCCTTTTGGAAAGAGGTCCAGGTTATTTCTTGAATTTTGCCTGTATGACAGTAAATTGGAATTGATCAAGTGGGAGTAGAACAACGTGACATCACGTGCTCCAATCTGATGCAATAAGAAGTACTCGACATCAGCCATGAAGTATTCTTGCTAAAAATATTTAGCCTGAATGCAATTATGAGAAAATCATCACACGTCCACAATGTGGGACATTATAAAGTCAACTAGCCAGGACTCCAAAAATGTTAATGTCAGGAAGGAAAAAAGAGATAGGAAAATTCTCATTAAAAAAAAGAAAGAAAGAAAGAAAAAACAAGGTTGGATCTTCAATTGGGGAAAACATAGCTACAAAACTGAGAAACTGGGAAAAGCTGAATATGGATTGCACAGTTTACAAAAGCTCCATCAGCTACACTCATTTACTCTACTCTATTTGAAGCCAAGATCCAATTTACCATTAGTCACCCCTACAAGTAATCATCATGCATTTTCCACACACATCATGTCTTTCTCCAGTTACCCGCATCTGATCACGAAAAGATCTATATCCTGAGTTCAACAAGGCTTAGCCTCCACAGAGTATCTTTAATGCTAATTGGAGGAGACAGGGTTGGTAAATCTTTATTTATAAGATGATTACGAAAACCGTATTTCCTAAGCCTACCTTTTGCACATCTATTACTCTCTTTGTGTATTTCTCCTTCTCTTTCTCTCTCTCTCTCGTTTGCTTTTTTCTTTGGCCATCAATATTTAGCAAAGTTATTAAATACTACTTCAGCCACTAAATTGTAAATTCCTTGAGAGTAGAAATGATACCTGGCTAATCTTTGCATTCCCCAAACCTAACACAACACCTCACACAGAGGACATAGCACAGAAGTGGTTGTTGAATTTTAAAAATTACTATAATTTAGACTACGTAATGACTATTTATGTGTTCGAATTTTTAAATGACCCTGAATCTCTCCATGCCACAAAATGTACTGAGGAACTAACACATCTTTCAGATTTTGCAACTTTCATTCAACTGCCAAGCCTCTTACACATTTCATGAAATGTTTAGCAATAAAACTACTCTTCACATCTCAAAAAATAGTTTTTGAAGAAACTGGAAAATCAAGATATTCTTTCCATGTATAAAAAATTCAGTAAGCGATTCACTAAGTCAGTATCACACCTTATTTCAAATTCAGATGGTATTAAGAGCATTTAGGAAGATCTTTTGAATGCTCTTACCTAACTCTGCTAACAAGGCTTGTTCACCAAATTGTCCTCGCACATGATTTGTGCACCTTTCCTCATTCACGTCAACTGCATCTTCACTCACCCTCTTCAATGAGAAATTTTACAGTTGCTTATTTCTTTAGTACTGATTGAACTGATCCGAGTATCGTAGAAAGTGTTATAACATTTAAAAATCATTTAACTTAATGCTTTCCATCTCACACCTTGCTTTTTAATTTCCATTTCCATTTGTGAATCTTGACATTTGTAAATGTGCTGGGTCCTCAGGCTCTGAGACATTCACAGTCTACTTTACTGAAACCAGACTACTCACCGAACTTCAACAATTACAATTCTTTTATGCTAACACTCTCTCATGCGGATCTCCACGGCCACTACCTCTGCTGGGCCTTCATGCACCCCCTTCCTGTAACCAAAATGCTTTGCAAGGCCACACAGCATATCCCAAAGAATTACCTGACCTACTTCTAGAATGTCACTCCAGATAGATTTCGGCTGGCAGCAAACAATACACATAGCATCTTTACCTCAGCAACTGAGCCTCATTTCTAACAACCGCTCCCTCTTTGAGAGGCTAAGCGGTGGAAATCACCCCCTAGGAGAAAAAGAGACCAGGTGTCTGGTCCAAGTCCAGCCACTGCCCAGCTGCACAATCTTGGGAAGTGAGTCTCTGAGCTTCAGTTTCCTCATCCTTAAAACAAAGCAGTTCGACTAGGTCACCTCTCACTTGCTTTTCAATTCTAAGATTCTGTAATTCCACTGAGTGTCCTTGTGTGAGACAGAAGATAGAACATGATTATCAAATTTCAAAAACACAGCATAAACCTTTGGGTAGCTACCTCAATGTATTTTGTACTCTGGCAATGTCCAACAGGACCTCCAAAACCTTAGAGATTAAAACATGGCCCAAATCATATGACCCAGCAAATCCATTCTTGGGTCTATACCCAAGAGAAATGAAAATAAATGTCTACACAAAACTTGTACACAAATGTTCATAGCAGCATTATTCATACTAGCCAAAAAGTGAGAATGACACACATGTTCATCAACTGATGAATGGATAAACAAAATGTGATATATCCATACAATGGTATATTATTCAAAACGGAATGGAATACTGAAACATGCTACAACATGGATGAAGCTTGAAACTATTGAAACCACTATGCTAAGTGAAGGAAGCCAGTCACAAAGGACCACATATTATAATAACCTATTTATATGCAATGTCCGGAATAGGCGAATCTATAGATACAGAAAGTAAATTAATGGTTACCGAGGGCTAGAGTGGGTTGGGAGTTGGAGGGAAATGAGAAGTGACTGTTAAAGAGTAAGAGGTTTCTTTTTGGGGTGATGAATATGTTCTAAAATTGATTGTGATGATGGTTGCACAATTCTGTTAATTATACTAAAATCCATTGAATTATATACTTCATACGGGTCAATTGTATGGTATATGAATTATGTCTCAATAAAACTGTTTTTAAAAAACAAACAAACATGGCCCCAGATTACTGCCTTTGGATGAAAGAATAAAGATCTTCGAAGGAGCCCTGGGTTCAAATCCCAACACCTCCACTCAACAGCTGTGCGACCTCCAGCCAATCCCTTAACCCCAAGTTCCACCAATCTGTGAAATCAGGAGAGCGTTGCAATCTCTCTCAGTTGTGTGAGAATTAAATGAGCTAATGCACAGTGTTCACAATATACTAAGCACTTCATAAATGATGGCTGTTGATGATATTACTATGATTTCATCAGTAGAAGACCAGACTATCTATTTTTGAAATGAATTGATTTCAAAGCTCGGGCACTCAATTTGACTGCAAGTCTTTGGCAGCTAGTACATAAACAGACATACTCATTTTTCATTTTCTGATAACGGAAGTCATCACTTGCCCATAGGCTGACTATCCAATGACTGTGTTTTTGACTCAAGAGGTGGCAGGTCAGTAAAATCAAAATGGCTTTTAGCATAGGTAGTTCCAATGGAGAATTACTTCAGATTTCCAGGTGGTCAAAATACTTCAATGTCTTATACCCAGAAGTGGTTCTCAACATTTGCTGACTGATTGCCTCATTCATGCCTGACTTGTGAAGATTTTTATTTCACCCAGCATTTAATAAGTGTTGGTGAGATAGGTCCAGTGCCGGCCTCTGCGGGTGCACAGAAGGAACAGAGCTGGTCCCTGCCGCCTTCAGGGAGTTTGCAGTCTAGCATTCAGTCCTAAACTGATCTTAAAATTTACTGTCACTTTAATTTTGCCACTATTCCAGCTCTCCACGTGAAAAATAATAAAACTGAAGGCAGGGAGTCAATCAAAAAGAGTAGCAACACTCAAGGTGGAAGCCACCTCTCCAGGCATTTCCGAGGTCCAGCTCCACTCTGAGCCCAGAGAAAAGAACTCCGCACCAAGAGTTGAGAGGTCGGAGTTCTAGTCCCAGCTCCACCACTGAACAGCCATGAGGCCAAACCAGTTCACCCCTTTGTGCCTCTGTTTCCATCACTAAAACATGAAGAGCCTAGCCTAGACAGTACACTAAGTTTTCCATCACTTAGGACAACAAAATGCTTATACTAGTTGCACATAAACTTTTTTCCAGCTTTACTGAGATATAATTGACATATATCATTGTATAAGTCTAAGGCGTACAATGTGATGACTTGATATACGTATACACTGCAAAATGATTACAATCAGGTTAGTGTATCCATCAGGATAAAATAGTAAATTGGTACAACATTCCATCCAAAATGCAGAACGCTCCCACAGACATGCACATACCCCAGAAAACACAAAGTGAGCCTGCATGGTAGAAATGACCCAGGACAAACTAACTGACCCATGTGAGAGGTGTCCTCTGGGGAGACAACCTACCAGCCTATCATCTAGAAAACACACACTTCCCTCCACGGCCCGTGCACGGTACTGTGTGTAAAGTGATGCTGTGGTTCAACTTTGAAGCATATTCTCTGTCTGAGGTCACATTACCAGCAGTCCTTTTGGTGCCCATGGTTGTGCACCACAAATACACACACATACATCATCTGGTTGTACACAAAAATATACACACACACATTTGCATATACACATTCAAATATGCACACTGTTTACAACTGGGCCATTTACTTTTGTGAATTAGTAAATTAGATTCTAAACATGAAGATAATATCTATATAGCTTTAAAAAACTAGCTAAATTTTGTCCACTTTAACTCAATAATTTATTCCTTTTAAACTCTCTACTTTCTCAAAATACCTTCTTTTGTTTTATCACTTTTTTTAAAAACTACTTTCAGAAAATGTGAACATAAACTTACTGTTGGTAATTAAACATTCATCAAATACCTAATATGTACCAGAAATTGTGCTATGCACTCAGATACAAAGACGAATGAGTAATGTGGGACCCTAGTCAGGCTTAACCCTTGAAGAGCTCACAGTCCAGTGAACTGTGGTTAAAAGAAAAAACACTGAATTTTTTAATATTTTTTTCAGCTTTATTGAGACATAATTGACATATAACATTGTGTAAGTTTAAGGTGGACAATGTGCTGATTTGATGCACTTATAGAATGCAAAATAGTGACCACCGTAGCATTACCTACCACCTCCATCAAGTCTCATAATTATCTTTTCTTTTTCGTGATGAGAACATTTAAGATCTACTTTCTTAACAGCTTTCAAGTGTATAATACAGCATTGCTGACTATAATCACAATGCCACGCGTTAGATCCCCAGAAATTATTCACCTTCTAACTGGAAGTCTATACCCTTTGACCAACGTCTCCTCATTTCCCCCACTCCCAAGCCCCTGAAAAAAAAATATTTTTAATCAACGAAACTAATTCTCTTCATTGATATCAAGGAGCGAGTTCTCGTCAGTGCTCTTACACTTCCCAGATGGGGTGGCTTTGAGCAAATGAAATCTTCGGAACCTCGGAATCTTCCTCCACACAAATGAGAAGGCGGACTGAGAAGCCTATGACATCCTTCACAAATAAAAATATGTGATTCTAATTGCCATCTTTTAAGCCAGGTTGAACTTTCTCTCTGTGTTTATAAGGTTCCATGGCTAAAGTGGGAGACATTTTGGCCAATGTGCAAATCAGTCAATGTGTGGCACTGCATCAATATGTGAATAGTTATTTATTGCATAACTATAGAAAGCTGTGCACATGTTACTAAATAGAGGACTACAATCACCAGAATCATTTAAAACCAAACTCTTCACATTAAAAAATAATCTGAATTCATATAAACTGATACATTGTACTTATGTGCACTCCCATTCAATTTATGTATGATTAATTAGTGTGCTTTAGAAGAAAGCAATGAAATTAATATTTGCTTTAAATATGCATGCACTAATTTCACAAACCACAATTTAAGCTACCTGCCAAATATCAAAACATGGTATACAAACTAACAATTCTTCTCAGATAGCTGTTAGTTATGTCACAAACAGTAACACTAATTCACACATATAAATGCCAACTTGTTAGCACCTCTTTGGCTAAATATAGACAAGTATGCACAATTTGACTATCTACAACTTCTAATTTTAACAAATTATATTTATCACTCATACTATATTTATTACCCATACTTACATGATATTTACCCTTAATTCTATGCAGATGAGACCACATAGGTAATTTTTTCCACATTAAAAAAAAGTTTTAATGTAAACAATATGTGTTCTACTTATCAAAAAGAAAGGAAGAAAGGACAGCACTATGAATGTAAAAATGCATATTTTTTAAACATCAAAATCACCTTGGAATACATACAAAACTATTTTAAATAGCAATGACTTTTATTCAGGTCTACTTTGCCTCAAATCTCTCCCCACTTTGACTGGAGCTCCATTCTCACTAGAGCCTCCAAATCTCCCTCTTCTCCTTAGTACCTGTCCATTAATTCCTTCTCACCATATCCTGCCACTGTCAACTCTTCACTGCTTTCCTTATAAGGCCACAGACTCCTCAAGTCCAGCCACAGGTCCCCGTGACTGAGGAGGGAAGAAGTTAAGGTCCCTGGAGTTGGGGAGGACAATGAAGATGAGATCTAGGTGCTGAATGGTCATTTACCTGGACAAATAATTCACTCAAGAATGATAAAGACAGGTGCAGCCACCATGGAAAACAGTATGGAGGTTACTCAAATTAAAAATAGAACTACCATATAATCCAGCAATTCCAACTCTGGGTATTTATCAGAAGAAAACAAAAACACTAACTCAAAGATATATGCACTCCCATGATCACTGGCAGCATTATTTACTATAACCAAGATATGGAGACAACCTAAGAGTCCATCAATGGATGAAGAGATAAAAAAAATGTCGTATATATACAGTCATGCACCGCTTAATGATGGGCATTCTGAGAAATACATTCTGAAAAATGTGTTATTAAGTGATTTTGTCACTGTGAAAACATCATACAGTATCCTGAAGGGGCACAAAATTTGCCACCCCAAAATGTGTCTTCAACATGAGGATTATTTTAGGCTGATGATTTTTAAGAAACAAAAGACTCAGGAAGTTTTTCTTGTTACCTCCCCTTTAACTACCTAGAAAAATTCAGATAAAGATAATCCATCTCAAGAAGCAACCTTAGCATAACAGAACTAGGTGGTAGACAGGGAGGAACCTAGAAAAGCCTGTTTGTTGGGCTTCCTTCTGTGTTCTTCGTTTCTGTGTGGCCAAACAAACACTTGCTTTCCAAACATTTGCTCCTTTTCACCTGCCTGTGAATTGCTTTCCTTCCCTTTAAAGTCTCTGAATCTCCCCAACCCCAACATCTTCTTTTGTCCTTAGCTGAGGATGTTATTTAAAGTGAGGGCTTCAGCCATTTGGTGAATTACTTGGTTTTCCTGGGTTTCTCCCATGTATACATGTTAGTAAACTTTTGTTTGTTTTTCTCCTATTATTCTGTCTCATGTCAATTTAATTCTTAGACCAGCCAGAAAAACCTAGAAGGGTAAAGGAAAATTTCCTCCTCCTCTACAGTACTTACATAAACCTAGACTATATGGTAGTACTCTTATGGGAACACTGTATACACACAGTCCATCACTGACTGAAATGTCTTTATGTGGCACATGACTATACATACAACAGAATATCATTCACCCACCAAAAAGAAATCTTGGCATCTGTGACGATGTGGATAGACCTTGAGGACAAGGGAGAGACAAATACTGTGATACTGTATGATCTCACTCATATGTGGAATATGAAAAATAAAAACAAGGCTCATAGATACAGAGAAGAGACTGGTGGTTACCAAAGGCAGGAGGTGTGGAGATGGGCAAAAATGAGTGAAGGTGCTCAAATGTAGAAACTTCCAGCTATAAAATAAATAAGTCATGGAGATGTAATATACAGCATGGCAACTATAGTTAACAACATTGGATTGCATATGTGAAAGTTACTAAGACTTAGTTTTAAAAGTTCTCATCACAAGAAAAAAATTTGTAACTATGTATGGTGACAAATGTTAACTAGACTTATTGTGGTGATCACTTTGCAAAATATACAAATATCAAATCATTATGTTGTATACCTGAAACCAATACAACGTAATATGTCAATTATACCTCAATAAAAAAAAATACAGTGAAGACAATAAACAAACCAACAACCAAATAGAAAACATATGTAAGATCTTCAAAGATGAGTGGAAATGACCATGGTCTTGACAGATAGCGAACAAAAGAGATATAGTACGATAAAGCATAAAATTTGAGAGCTGGATTAAATGATCTCAAAGATGTCATCCATTGCTAACATCCTTTCATTGGTTGCTTGGTCACTCTAAGGCGGCCCCAAAGGCATCTCAAGGATCCCACTGTTGATCTCCTGGAGATTCTTCCTTAGACCGCCCAGACAGATCTATTTCCACACCTTCCTAGCCCTCCTAAAATCCCCAATCACCTCCTCTCTTTCTCAGTGGATAAGCTGGCTTCCTTCTTTACTAAGAAAAATCAAGCTGATCAGAAAAGAGATTCCTCAGAGACTCTCCTTTCAATCTCAGCACCTACATTTCTTCACCTATCTTCTCCTGAAGAATTTGAGAAAAATTCTTGCTGACTCCTAAGATTAAATCTTCTCCCTTTGATCCCCTTTTCGTAGGTATGTTGGAAAGGCTCCATCATCTAATAGCTTGAATAAGTTTATGAATACCTCATGAGTGTTTATTAACCTCCCCAATACTCAGCTTTCTTAGCTATGAAATGGAAGATAATGCCCACTGTGCAAGGCAGTTGTAAGATTTAAATACACTAACATATTAAAGCGTCTGCCACAGAGTAGGGTGCTTAACAAATAGTAGGTATTATTATCACCCTCTAAGGCCTATCTCCCTCCATTACCCTGCACACTGTTTCTCACATTTATTAAAAATTCACTTAGAACCAACTTTCCAAGAGGGATTCCAGACACTGGGAAGATAGCAATGAACAAAACCAAAGGGAAGATCATTGCCCTCATGGAGTTTGCAGCCTAGCAGGCACAGAGAGACAGGCAATAAATAAAACAGAGAAGTAAATTATATAGTTTTAGAAGATGCTAAGTCCTGCAGAGTTGGGATTGATGAAAGCACGTCCTGGGAGGCTCCACTTAAAGGATGACGTGTGTGTGAGCAAAGTACCTGAAGGGGCGAGAACTAAGCAAACATCTGAAGAGATTCCTGGGAGGGCTGAGGCAGAGGTATTCTGTGGGGTTCGGGGAAAAGCAAAGAGGCCAGTGTGGCTGAAGCCAGTGAGCAAGGGGGAAAAGAGTAGATGAAGGCAGAACAAGGAGGGAGGTGGCGTGGAGGGTGCAGGACTGCGCTGACAGGGCCTTGGAAGCCACTGGGAGGAATTCAGTATTTACCCTGAGTGAGTTAAAGAGAAGGAGCCCCTGCTGAAATGCGTGCAGTGGCACGATCCGACTTACCCTTTACTAGGAGCACTCTAGATGCTGTCGAGGACAGACTCAAGGTCAAGCAAGGAGGAGAGGGATCAGTTAGGACACTATTTCAATAATTCAGGAGAAAGGTGATAGTGGTTGGCTGATGTCAACAGAGATGAGAAATAGTTGCGATTCTGGATCTATTTTTGAAGGAAATATAGTACCAAGAGGATTTTCTGATGGATCCACTGTGCAGTGATGAAAGAGGGAGGAGCCAATGATGACTCTCAAGGATTGTGTCCTGAGAACTGGAAGGACAAAGTGGCCCTTTACTGTGATGGGCAAGACTGCAGGGTGCTGCCTTTATCTGCCCTTGACCATGGCTTCCTGCATCCTATCGTCAAGTGCCCAAAGGTCCTCCTCACTTTAAGAAGAGAGAAGAAGGCACGTTAACTTTCTGCCATCCTAATCTCTCCTAGTGCTTGACGCTGAATTTCCTGCACAATTGCGCTGCAACCACTGCTTGCACTTCCTTAAGGACTCTCCCTCACCTCCCTACAAAAGGCCCCTCCCCATCCCTTCCAAACAACACTCTTGCAGGGCCCCAGGATGTTCTAATCATCTAGCCCAGCAACCAGAATTCTCTGCTGTAACCTTCTTGCTTCGCTGTAGCATCTGACAGTGCCTAAGTACCTCTGTCTTCAAATTTTCACCTCGGTGGGAATACCTAGCGTCCCGACTTACTGTGATGGCTGGGGTCACTCCTCCCATGTTCTCCTCTTTCTCTTTTCGTGTCTCCTCCATTTCTTCTGTCACACACCACATCCTCTGAACTCCCCTCTGTCCCTCGGAAGTTACACTACCAGGACCTTACACTCACAGCCAGTCTGACTGCTCCCTTCATGGGGTCCCTAGCACCCACTTCAGTGCCTGGAACACTGTTGACTGAACAAATGAATCAATCCATCCATCCATCAGTCATCATATCTCTATATTTAGTTATCACCTGTCTCCCAAGCTCCAGCTCTGTATCCACAACCACGAGCTGCACATTCCTGTTAGACGTCACGCTGCCTGTCAAATGCATCGAGCCTACACCAAACCCTCCATCTGGACTCTCCCTCCACAGAGCAAGCTGCTTTACTCTAACTCGCCTGTTTATTTTAAGGACATAACAACCCCCGTATAAAAACTTTTATTTCCTCAAGCATACAGAGAGCCTCGCTTCTGCCCTCTTCAATTCATTTTACAATGCCAGCAGCTAAATTTTGTGAAACACTATTTTGATCATGTCGCTCATCTAATCAATAATATTTATTGGCTCCAAATTGGCTTCAGAAATTGAGAGAGGGAAAGGGAGAGAAAGGGTTTAGGGGGGAAGAGAGGGAGCAAAAGAATATTAGCACGGCCTGATTTGGGTTATTTTTGCTTTTTCTTTTAAATAAACTTTCTATGAGATAGATTTTCCCCTTCGAAATTCTGATATACTCCACCTAGCCCCTTGAGTAGCCAGCCGAAGTAGAATGCAACCCTTTAACTAAACATTAAAGACCTCCAAAAAGCTAGTCTCACACTTACTGTGGTCATCGTTTCACAACACATGTAAGTCAAACCATTGTGCTGCACACCTTAAATTCACATGGTGGTGTATGACAATGATATCGCAATAAAACTGGGGGCGGGGGGCAGAATCCAATCTCTACCAACAGGACCATCTTATTCCCTACAAATGTCCAGCAAAAACCATCTCCTCCTTTCAGATGGTCTCTCTGGTCCTCAACAAGCCTTACACATTCGCCCTCCACACCACGGCTCACACAGTTCCCTCTGGTTGTTCGCTCCTCCAGCTTCTCTTCTGTGCCCTGTACTACCCACCCATCAAGGTCCTGCTCACATCCTATGTTGCCCCAAGAACTGTACACACACATCCCAACCAAGGGTGATTTGCGGCATTCCTCCCCCAGAAGTCACTGTGCTTACCACTCCTATGTCACTTATAATGCTGGTTCTCAAAGTGTGGCCCTGGAACCAAGAGCATCAGCATCATGCCAATTAAACAATATGCAAAATATCTAGAGCAGTGTCTAGTACACAGCTAGCTGTCCCTGAAGAAACGAGTTTTGTGATACTGTTTTCAGTAGCAGCATCACATTGAACATCAAGTCAATTTTGCCCCCTAATTTTAGGGGAAAACAATTACACTAAACCACAAAAATTTTTAACATGAACCAAGAAACTAAATTAATATTGTTTTAATCAAGAGCTTGTTTAAATCCTTTTAATTCAATATTAGATAAATAACATAAAAATAAATCCTTTTATCTAATACTAAATAATTTAATATTAAACAAGTAAGCAGAAAATTGTCTTTTTTATATTTTTTTTATATTTCCTTTATATTCCAACTTCAGAAAAATAGTTTTGAAGTCTTGAAGTTGTACCTTCATGGTGAATACAGGAGAAAGGAGCTTACTAAAAATATTTGCAACGAAATTTTAAACAAGTTGTATGTTACAGAAAATGAAAAGTAGAACCAAGTAAAAATGAACCAGGTTTAGCGTCATCCTTTCAGGAAATTCAGTAAGAATGAGTTATACTTATTTCATAGCTCCACCCTACTTGTCTTGGCTATTTAGACAACAATATTTAAGAAAGATTACGTTAACAGAGCACAAATGAACATTTGTCACTTTGATAAAAAAGAAAATAACGATTAATAGTAAAAATGTCTTGGAATAGTATAATATGTTCCATTTATTCCCTAAATCAATAAACTCTTTTTTCATGTGTACTGTGAAGATAACAGTAGCTGCTAGGCTAGGTCTTAGCATATTTTTGTATACTCAGCCTTTTTGGAGTTTTATCACCAAAATGTCCAGGTTTCCAAACCAGTACATTCTATTTAATATTAATTTTTTTTAATGAAAAGAAAGACTGTAATAGATTATGCCAAAATAGTAAGAGGAGTTACTTCTGATTACACATCATTCTTTTACTTCCTCTTTATTGTTTTGTAATACCCCATTTTTTTCAAAGAGCAAATATTAACTTTAAAAATCTAAAATAAAATAACTTTTAGGGACACATTTTTGTCCTTGTAAGCCAGAGTACTACAATAGCTCATTTCTTCATTTAGGAGAATTTTTGTGTGTGTGTGTTTTTGATATGTATCATCTCATTTAACCCTCCCAATAACACCATGAGATACATAAAATCATTACTCCCATTTTATGGATAAGAAAACTGAGTCACAGAGAAATTAAGTGCATTGTACAGGATTCAAAAACATGCAGAATGACAGCAAAGCTCACTAAAGTCACGCACTGGAAACCCATTCTGGTAACTTCCACTCTGCCTTTTGGCAGCTCCCAGGACCAGTTCATTATCTCTTTTTGAGAATGTATAAACAGACACACAACAGCAATAACAGCAGATCTCTGACACCGGGACATTATTCCGCTTCCCTTATTCTGTATTATGTCCTGATGACTCAAAAGAAAACATACCAAACATGTAACACATAAAAATTTTAGAATGTACCTGCATAGTGTCCTCAAAAAAGAGAAATGCAAGAGGAGATGACCTTCTTAAGACTGAAGCCATGAGCCAAAAGGAAAGAAAAGACCGAGATGAGGACAGAAATGAAAAAAGAACACAGGGAAGGCAAACACGCAAATGGAAAAGTGGAGGCAGCACAGAGCAGAACTGACCCTGTGGAAAATCATACCCACGTGATGAAAGACAAAGACGAACCCCCACCAGACGCAGCTTGATAACAAATGATGAAAAAGGAAGACGGGAAAGGTGCTATGCAGGGAGCAGAAGGAACAGACATCCAAACTAAGCAAAGAGATATTCCACAGGAAGAAATTCCATAGCAAGGAACAGAATTAGCAACAACAGTAAAGGTGAATATTCACACATGAACCACAACCAGCTCCCAGGAGCAAAAGGCACTGAATTCCAAGCAAAATAACTCAAAACAGACCCCACTTGTGCCCAAAAAAGTAATTTCAAATATTTTTTAAAACTCATACAACTAACCAGGCAGAAAATCAGATTAACTACAAAGTAATAATCAAACTAGCCCCAAAGGGCTCTTTTGCGATATTAAACACCACAAGCCAAGGAACCATCTACAAACTTCAGTGAGGAAAGGGTTGTGGTAAAATGACTGTATCCCCAAATTACTGTTCATGAAAAAAGGCAAAAGAAAAGTTTTAAGCTAGGTAAGAACTCACATGACACATACATAAAATTGCTAAAAAAAAAAAATAAAGTATACATTCCACTTAATTGAAAGATAAATCAAAAGTGAACACTCAAGAATCTAATAGAGCCAAATATGACCAATTTAGTATAAAAACTAATTTAATGCAAAACACAAAAAGCATCCTTGAAAAACAATGTATTGTTTTTAATATCTTCAACTTTTAATTCAAAATTTAATCTTTGAAAAAATAAGACGCATATACTATTAAGTTGAGATCAGATAAATAACATATATCCAATTTATAATATCAAAGTGAACTAAAGACTAGGAAGTGCAGGAGAAGCCTGGGACGAGTGTAGAGGAAATAAGGTTTCACTCAACTCTTTATTAGTCAACAGGGACATTAAAGGATTCATTTCATTATTAATTTGCATAATTAGAGAACTACAAGTTTAAGTATATATTTAAATTGGATTTTTGAAAACAGTCTATATAGAAAAACAAAAGAGACACTAAGGAAGACGGAATTTAAAAACTGGCATTAGATAAAATATATCATTATGGCAATAAAACCAAATTAAACTCTCCCTTTAAAAGAAAATTCTCAGATTAAGTTCAAAAACAAAATCTTATTATACATGCTGCTTTCAAGAGCTACAACAAAATAAATCCAGACAAAGTCTTGAAATAAAAGGAAGATCAAACACATCAAGTTAACACCAAGACACAGTCAAGAAACCAAAAATAATTCCTAGGAAAAGCCATTACCTGGAACAGAATGTTTTATATTAATAAAAATCATAATCTACTATGAAGTTGTAACTGTTAAAACTTTTATACAGGAAATAATACAATATAGACATATATAATGCACACAAACACAAATGACAGAAACACAAATCATACGAGGCTAGAAAGCTATTCTTGTCTGATAATTCTTCCAGGTGAAATTTAGAATCATTTTATCAAATCCTAAAACAAATTCTTGTTTGATACTTTTATTGGAATCCCATATTAACATGGGAAGTATAGACACATTTACATTACAGCGGTCCCCCCATCAGCCCACAATGCCTTCCAAAACCCCCAGCAGATGCCTGAAACTGCAGAGAGTACAGAATTCTGTATGTACTACGTTTTCTCCTATACATATACAAGCATGGTAAAGTTTAACTTATAAATTAGGCACGGTTAGAGATGAACAACAATAAAATAGAACAATTATAATATACAGCAATATACATATGGGAACCTGGTCTCTCTGTCTCAAAATATCTTATTGTACTTACTCTTCCTCTTGTGATGATGTGAGATGATACAACGCCTACATGAAACGAGGAAGCGTTTGGCATATCAGAATTGCCAGCATCACTACTCTTGTGCTTTGGGGCCATTATTAAGCAAATAAGGGTTACTTGAACACAAGCATTGTGATACCATGGCAGTCAATCTGATAAACGAGACAACTACTAAGTGACTAATGAGCTGGTGGCACATACAGCGTAGAGACTCTGGACAAAGGGATGATTCATGTTTTGAGTGGGACAGAGCAGGATGGTGCAAGATTTTATCACACCACTCAAAATGGAGCACAATTTTAAATTTATGAATTGTTCATTTCTGGAATCTTCCATTTAACATTTTTAGGCCATTGTTGACTGAGTGTAACTGAAACTACAGAAAACAAAATCATGGATAAAGGGGACTCAGTGTACTAAGTTTTCCTGTCCAGGAACATGGGAAATCTCTGCATAAACTCAAGTCTTCAGTATGTCTTTTGTTAAGATTTAAATTTTTCTTCATAAAGGTCCTACAGAGTTCTTTTAAGTTTATTCCTATATATTTTACATTTTTGGTTATTATTGTAAAGATATCATCTTTCCAATATATTTTCTAATTGGTTGTTTGGCTGGCTAATAAGAATGCTATTAATTTGGGTATACTTACTTTGTATCCAGTCACATTACTGAACTATTGTTCTAATTTTTTTCAGTTGATTCTCCTAAGTTTTTAAGATATCATCAGTAAATAATGACAACATTGCCCCTGTCATCTAATACCTATAACTCTTGTTTCTTGTATGCCTTGCTTTATTTCAATGGCTAAAATTTCTAGAACATTATATATTATTATTGGTTACATATCAATATATCTTAACACTGACAACCTTGTACGGTCCCTGCTTTTAAAAGAAATCTATATCAGTTAGGATGTTTGCAACTGCAAATAAAAGAATACATAACTAAAGCGGCTTAAACAAGGACTAAATTGTTAGCTAATATAATATGAAGTCTGGAGTCAGACCAGTTCCAGGGCTGATTAATTCGGCCACTCCACGATGTAGGGACCTGCGTCGATTTTTCTGATTCTTCAGGCTTTCCCTCATGGTTTCCAGACGGCTGCAGCAAATCTAAGCATCACAGTCTTACAGACAATATCCAAGTCCAGGATAGGGAAAGTCTCATTTTTAAAAACCCATCTGTAAAAGTGAGGAAAACCTTCCCACGACCACCCTCCAGCCCCCTCATTGGTCCAGTTGTGTCACATGACTTGCCTAAACTCATCTTCAACAAAAAGAATGGAATCTAAGTGACTGGCTTAGTCTATTCCACCTCCTCCTGGCTGGGGCTGGGGAGGCAGGTCCACTTCCCCTGAGAATGTGACAGGGTAAACACCAAAACAAATTCAGGGCTTTAACAGAGAGAAAGGAGATGGAAATGACGGATAGGCAGGTAACCAAGTGTCTACCACAGAGAGAGCATCTGATGTTGGAAGATTAGGGATGAGGCGGGCTCTTGGTTTTAGGACACATTCTCTATCAAGTTAAGAAACAATCCCCTTAGTCCTACTTTAATAAGAATAGTTGGTTTGGGTTTTTTTAAAATCAAGAATAACTGCTAAATATTACCCGTGCCTTTTGATCCCTGTCGAAATGATTCCAGAGTTAATATCCTTTGGACTACTAATGTGGTATATTGTATTAATAGTAATTGTAATTGTAACAATTAGTAATAGTAATTGTAATAATTACTCTAGATTAATATATTAATAGATTTCCTGAGACATGGGAGAGATGCAAAGGCTGCTTCCAAGAAACAACTCATACTTTACCGACATCAATATTTCCCATCAATGGCGCTCCCACCACAGAATCACTGAGAATTGCTCTAAGGTATTTCGGCTCCCTGAAACATCCCATGCCCCACCTTGGTCTACTTCCGCCACCTCTCTTATCCCTATTCAGCTGGCCATCCACCCAGGTGCTTCTATTTTATATCTGTCTCTACCACTACACTTTGAGCATCTTGAAGGCAGAACCTATGCTTTGTAAACCTACACACACTCAGTCATTTACACTACCCCAGATTCAGAGTGGGCTCTCCAATTATTTGAAAAAGTGATGCTGGTGTTGAACATGTTGAAAATTTTATCATCCATTTGCAATATGGCAAGTACTGTCCTAAGTACTTTACATAAAAAATTTTTCTTTAATTCCTTCAATATCCCTACGTGTATTATTATCATTATCTCTACTTTACAGGTGTGGAAAAAGCCTAGAGAATTTAAATAACTTGTCCAAGGGGCAAAGCTTTTAAGCGGCAGTGCCAGGACTGAAATCCAGAATCTCATTCCTAATGTCAACCTCTAAGCCATGCTGCTTCCTGTGACTCTGAAAACAAAAGAGATAAAGCCATAAGCTCATAAACCAGCCCAAATTATGTCATGGTCACCTCTCATATAGGTCACTCTCAGTGGAATTGCCAAAAAAATGTTCTGGCTGACTTCACTGCCAAGGTGTGCTCTGGAGAATCCTAACCAGACGCCAGAGGCCACCATCATTCATTTACGTTCCATGATTTTAGAAGGACTGAGAACAGGCTGAAGACGGGAGCGTTTCAGCACAGATCTGCATGGGAACAGGCAGCGTGTCCGCCTCGCCATCCTCTCCCATCCTCACATGGAGCCCATGGTGCATGCGGCCCCCTCTGGATCAACTGGCCAAGTTGTCAAAACTCCACACACCTCGAAAAGAATGATATCAAGTAGAGCCGTACAGTACCAGGTCCCTTTCCTTTTATGACCGCCCCAAAGCCTATAAAAGCTTCAAATCTATTAATTCTATGTTTATAGCAGGAATTCCTATCCATTATTACCTGAGAAAGGAAGAATCAATTTAATACGCTTGATTTCAAAGATTCTATCCAATGAAGCCAGAGTCCAATACAGTCATATCAGCTAATTACTGTAAAGTGCAGCAGTCTGCATTTGTAAAAGAAAAAAAGCATCCAGCCTCAGCAGGTGATACCCAGTAGAGAACACGGAGACATGATGAGAGCCTCTGTTGTTGAATTGTATTTTGCAGATCCAAAAAAAAAAGGCTCCCTCTCCACCTCGCTCTGTTCCCAGAATTCCATCTAACTTCCATGGGCCTTATCCCCCTAGAGCTGTAAGAAAGGGACCACGAGAGACAGTGAACACTCACCAAAGCTAATCAATATTTAGAAGCTAAAAATAAAACAGAAATAGACAAATGTCAGCACAGGCAAAGGAAAGAGGCTTTTTCCTTGTGCCCCCAAGACCTAGTTCTAGGCTAATACCTGTGACTGTTTCTGAGATGCGCTGGGATTTACAGTAGCACGAGACACTCAAGCACCTCAGCCTCTGAAGAACAGCTCAGCCTTTCCTTCTGTCCCAGCCCAGCCCAGCCATGTGCAGAACTCCCTCCCACAGCACACAGTGAGGAGAAGGAATCTGCTGCCAAGCTTGGTCCCATCATTCCCATCTCCTCTTAGGTAACTGAAATCCATGCATCATCTATCTGCTGACCACACGGAGAGGAGATCTGGAACTTCATCCGATGCCCCTGGGTTAGGGGGAGAGAATCTCTTTCACATACTTCTCAAAAGTAAACTTAGAAAGTTCCAGATGACTTCATTCAACAGATATCTGAGTGCCTACAATGTGCCACAAATGACAGGTGCTGAGGAAATCCAGGGGATTGACAGCCAGCTAATGAGCTAGCTAGCTACCCACACCAGGATGTAACACAACATCCTTTACCCTGCCTTCCTGCGGACTAGCAGGTGAAGGTGCCCCCCACACAGTGCCTTTTTAGAGTCTATGGAACAAAAGTGGGAACCTAACTGCTGTACGTTCACAGTGACTTGTCACCAATAAAAATTCACCCGTGTCTCATTTACTGGACCTGTGCTTATAAAGAGGTTTATAGTCAGTTGTGTTAACGAACCACTTTAAAGTCTGAGGGGAGATAGAAAAGCAATAATTAAAGCCATTCCACCATCTCAGGCCCCCTTTCCGCTTCTTCCCACTGAATTTCATAGGACCCTAGGAGGTTTCTAATAATGCCGACATGAAGTCCCACAGCTGCCTGGGACAGGGGTTTTTCAATTTCTCAGGAGTCACTGCACTTTCACAATTCCTCCTCTTAAAGGCTGAAAACACACTAAATGTACAGGCAGTCCACTATCCATTCAGCACACAGTGGGGCTACAGGATCCAAACAAGATAACTCCAAGAATGGAACTTACATGAATTATGTGTTAGACATACTATAGGACACAAATGTAAATCAGATGCTGTTCTTGCCCTTAAGGAACTTATAAATTAAAGACAATTACGGCTATACGGACAAATAATTTTAAAACAAAACAGAGCTGCAGGTGATACTAAGTATGAACAAAACAAGAAAGAAGAACAAAGTAGATATTAATGGTAACAGGGGCAGAGGGATGTCCTAGATGATGAACCATGGATAATTGGTATAGTTTCCACAAGGAAGCATCTTAGTAACAGGAGTTTTCATGGATTGATCAGGGCCACAAAAGAAAGAGAAGGTGGATTTACCCAGATCTGTCCAACCGCCACTCATGGCGGGATCAGTATTCTACCCTGGGCAGAGGGCAGGCTAGAGGTCCAGGCTCAACCGCAGCTTCATTCCAGCATCAGCAAGTCCACTTCCAATCAAAATTTCAGATTCCCGAGTCCCTCCAGAATCAGGAATACACGGCCCTGGAGAGCAGACGGTGGTTCCACCACCGGGGAGGTATTTCCACTATATATTTAAAAAACGGGAAGTAGCAATACCACAATGCTTACATTTTATACGTTTCAAAACCAGACCAACGTGGGTTCAAAACCAGGCTCCATCATTTTCAATAAGTCACTTACCTAAGCCTCAGCTTCCACATCTATAAAATTAGAAGAGTCACAGTACATATCACAAAATGTGACTGCCTTAATAGAACCAGACTTCTAAAATCATTACCCCAGTGCCTTGCACATGGCAAGTGGTCACAAAAGATATTAGCTATTAATATTGGGATTACCATTATTATTATTATATAAATTTTGCTCCAGATCAGTGTCAGGTACAGCCACATGTTGGTGTAACCTAAGACCCGGTACCCTGATCCTATCACGTTCTGGGAACTGCAAAGCTGAGCACCAAATCTCTGCCTTAACCCAGGCCAGTATGAGCCACCAGCCTGTGCCACCTGCCTGCCAGCCCCTCACTCAGCACCTGGCACGAGCAGCCCCAAAAGCTAAACATGTGCTCAGTCTCCACTGGTTTCATAAACATTCTACCGTGTCTCTGAGCTGCTCAGAGGGAAAAGCCATACTCTCCCCGCCTCCCCAGGCTCCCTGGGGTACCCCAGATGCAAGAAGCCTGCAGACTGCTCCTTACGGTTTTCCTGTGCATAATATGACAGAGTCCATGGTCTTTCTCTGTCTCTGCTTTTGTGACATGCGACACCATGCCAGGCTGGGGGATGACCACAGTGATGACTGGCTCTGAGCCCCCACCCAGTTCTGCTACTTGTGGAAAGTTCCCACGCCTCTTCCCTTCCCCACATTTCCCAGAGGGCGCTCTCGTGGCCGTGGTGGCTACTGCAATTTCCAGCAACTCGTTCCTCCTTGAGGACTGACCTTTCAGTCCCCCACTGCCACCCCTAGAGCTCAGCTCCTCGGCTCCCACAGATCTGGAGAATTCCGTTCCTCAAGTGATGGTGGCTCCTTTTAGCATCTCATCTTCCTCGAGTCTCTACGCAGAAACAAATGTCATTGAATTTCACAGAAAGTAGCAGAAGACATCTAATCTTCTGAGTTAAAATCAGAAAGATGAATAGCTGTTCATCACAGAGTTGGTGGAGCAAAGATGGGGGATGGGGAGTTCCCAAGCAGAAGGAGCAGCAACTCGCTCTACTCTGCCTTGCAGCCAGACTGTATCTCTTGTGTTCACACTGTGTTCAGGGCCCCGGCATTGCTGCTAGCTCTTAGTGGGTGTTCAGTACAAGAACAAGGAGCCAAAGTCAGTGAGGTGGATGTCAGCAACTGCAGTTCATTACCGTTTCTTAGTACGCAGACCACATGCATGTGGATTATGTGAAGGCCACAAACCTGCAGATTTGTGGGCAGCAGGCTTAATTACTGAAATAACATTTAAAATTTAAATCCCTCTAGTTGAGTCTCATGCAGTCCTACGGACTAAGCCAGGGCAGCGAACCTCAAACTTTTGGTCCCTATACTCTGTAGGAAACACATTCTACATTGGACCTAACACACACACATAAACAAGACAATATGTACACAGTAACATGTTTCTACTCTAATCTAATTAATTTTTTCCAAAAGCTGATTGCAACCCATTAAACTTACTTCACAAGTCATTACAATTTGAAAACCACCAGGTTAGTGTGTAGAGAGAGAGTGGGGTGGTCAGGGGGAGTGGGGTGGTCACGGCTGATACTGTAAAGAAGTAGGGAATGGTTAGATCATGGAAGGCCTTGCTAGATTAAGGAGTTTAGCCTGATGCTGTAAGTCATGAGAAGTCACATTTCACTAATAATTAGATATGAGGATAAACAAAACATAGGTCCCGCCTCTGTGGAGACTGCAGGCTCCTCTGGGGGGTAGTAGGGGGGTGGGGGGAGACAAACAAAGAAATTATTTGTTAACTACAAGGACTGGAGGTGACTTACTCTAGGCAGAGAACAGCACAGGGTGAGTCACAGCGCGAAACACTGAGAACTGAAAGGAGCTCAGTAAGGAACAGTTTCAGACAGCAACGGTGACCCCAGGCCCGGCTCCAAAGTCCTCCCTTTTCTGGAAGGAGAGATAAGTTATCTGGGCCGCCTTCTCTGGAAGGAAGTGACCATGATTACGTTCATAAAATATGAGAAGCCCTGCAGAATAAGGGATGACGTGAAGCTAAGTAGAAAGCAGAAGAGAGGACCAGAGTCCTCGTCCTCCAAAGCGCTGAAGAGATGGCCTTCCTAGAAGTACCGGAATAACCTCACTGGAGGATTTGCCCTCATGGTGGATGGACCTCACCCAACCGCGAAGCAATGTCTCCGGGATATTATATTTTAACAGCCTTACTGAGGTATAATTTACATACCATAAAATTCATTCATGTTACCACCATCCAATTTTAGAACACATCTCGTCACCTCAGAAAGATCCCGCATGCCCAGTTGCAATCACTCCTGTTTTCATCTCCAGCTCTACGCAACCACTAACCTATTTTCTATCTCTATAGATTTGCCTTTTCTGGACATTTCATATAAATAGAATCACACAGTATGTCATCTTTTGCATCTACCTTCTTTCACTCAGCGTAACATCCACGTTGTAGCATGTATCAGTCCTCCATTCCTTTTCATTGCCAAATAGTATTCCACTATATTCCACCACATTGTGTTACCTGTTCATCAGTTGATAGACATAATAGCCACTTTCTGGCTATTATGCATAATACTGTTATGAACATTTATGTACAAGTTTTTGCTTGTTTTCATTTCTCTTGGGTAGATATTCAGAACTGGAAGTGGAATTACTGGGACACATAGCAAATTTATCTTAAACTTTTTCAGAAACAGCCAAACTGTCTTCCAAAGTGGAGTCACCATTTTACATTCCCACCAGTAATGCATGAGGGTTGCAGTTTATCTACGTCCTCAGGTATATTTTTAATTCCAGATTTACATTTTTGATGGCATGAAGCATAGCCTGAATAAAGTTTTAACTAGCAGTTGTGTGAACCATGGAGTTCACAAGGCCTTGTAATTTATTCACATTCCAAATTTCACTGAAATTTAGAGAAGAAATTATCAGAGATGTTCATTTGAAATATGCTTGAAATCATTTCGTATCGAAATGCAATACCAAACAACCATGTAGACCTAATGGTCACGGAAAATTGGACCAAAACATCTGCCAAAGGGGAGTTATCAAGGAAGCAAGCGTGATAAATGAGAACGTGTCTTGCACACCAAACACAGTCTCCACAGGGACAAAATCCTAACTGTGAATCCTGCCAGCCAGCAGCAACTTACAGAAGGCAGCAACCACAGCCAGGAACCTGGAAAGAAGGTCAGGGAACTATTTCTTTCAATCTGATGCAACTTGCACGGTATCAGGTGATGAGCGACAAAGCAGAGACCCTGCTTCCAGAAAAGAAAAGAAACACACCTGGCCTCAAGGGGACAGAGAATAGTCACAGGAATGCCCCCGCTGCTTTGAAAACCCCACATACCTTTTACAAACATACTCACAAATTAAAGGAGCAGGTGGGCACCCGGACAACTGGCGAGAGGTTTGGTTTAGAGACCACCAAGCTCTCAAACTCCTTCCACTCAGACTTTTCCAATCTAGAGAACAAACCCCCTTTGTGGGGCTTGGATCTCTCTCTCCCCAACATTGTACTTTGAGGGTCCTATGTATGTCACTAATGTGTACAATCTCCTCTCTTCACAGACAGGTTGCCTCCTAGGGAGGGATCCTTTTTGTTCCTAGCGATGAGGACCTACACTAATTACCCACTAGCACTTTTTCTGGTGCAATCAGTTAAGCGGAGGTTTAGGTACCCAGCTGGTCAGGTTCCAGGAGATTTCCCCTGCTAATTTCCAGTCACTCAAGAAAAACAAAGGAGTAACTAAGATTGGGTTCCCATGATTTTAAAGAAACACTGTTCCTCCTGCTCCCCAGCCCCCACGCCCTGCCAAAATATGTAGACTTCTGTATTCACACTTTTACATCTGTTCTCCAAAAATAAAAGCTGTTCATATTCAAGAAATGATGACTACAACAGCAGCGCGAGTTACATCTTTAAAATACTCACAGAGAACATACCTATTGTTGGGACCAAAGAGCCTGTGCAGCGTTCCTTCCCAAAGTCACATCTGGGTCTTGAAGCTCCAGGAGAGCACAGTCTTTCTTTTGTTTATTTGTTTGCATGGAAAGAAAACTGAGTTCTCTCTGACTGGTGCTGGAGCTACCAGTTTAAAGAAAATAGAAAAGGAAGCGTACTTTTAGGAACAGCAGACACTCGACTTTGACCTTATCAGCTATTCCATAGTAGGACACCAGCACCAGAATCCTCCAGGCTCCACTGCTACCCAGAGTCTCTGGCCTCTAACAGAGTCTTAGGAGTTCAACTGGAAAACCACAGTCCCATCCAAGGATCCTTTCAACTATGCAAATGGAGGCAAAGAAGCCATTGCAAATTCGTCGTTTCCTCAGGGCCTAAGACACCACCACTGCTAGACACGAAACTGTCCCAAAGTTGGTCTCAGGTAGAACTTTTCTGAATGGTAGTTAATTTCACTGCCCCATCCAGAGAGTAATTAACATTCCTGATTAAAAATGCTTGTGCAAGTCCCTGATACTTGAACGATACTTGGAGAATGTTGGATCTGCCCTCCCCGTCGTCAATACTGCAAAACACTTAACCGTACTTAACCAGATAATTTTTATATCCAGTCTAATGATGATTATCTAATCACCTCTTTGCCCTTTAAAATACGTCTTCCAAGAGGGGTCTTTGAATTTGATTTTTCAAAAGCATCTTCCCCAGCAGTGAGTATGAAATAAAATTTTGATATATGCTCATCATTAAGTTGTGTACAAAGTTGCCTTAATAACTATAATCATCAACCTCCCCCAAATAAAAAAAATCTGCAATATAAGCAGTGGGTTCATCTAAGAACTGCAGATTAAATGAGACGGGACATCTTTGTGGCTGGGTAAGAGACGTTTACAGATTGTTGTTACAAGGAAAGGCTGTGGGATTTCTCAATAAGGAAATCCTTTAACCTGCTGTCTAGACTCCAAGTCCATTCCATTTTCCAAGTCTCAAAAAATAAACAACCTAAAGATTTCAGGCTTCAAACAAAAGCAGGCCTGAAAGAGTTTGTGAATATGGATTCTTTTTTTCATCTTCTATGCAAATGTCAGCACCTCTTGGGACTTTAAACTGAATCCCTACAGGTCCATAGGAAAAAACAGGAAATTAACACCAGAAGGATGCCTCTTCTTGATCATGGGGGTGGGACTTTTCCGTCCCTTGAATAAACTTGCTAATAATAATTTTTTTTTAATTGCCCATGCAAAGAATAGTCCAGGATTTTAAGTTGAAAGTTATAGACTTTTCCATTTCAAGTATTCCTCTTTCTTACAAACAATTCAAATGCATATAACATTAGTGTGGAATTTTAAATTCCATATTCCTAAAAGTATATGCCTTTCAAATTTGAAGCCATATGCCTGACGAAAAAGTTGCAGCAATTTTATGGAAATCACTATGTCCTTTCCTACTCTGCAGTATTTTCAGGCCATACCCAAATTTCTGTGGATATGTTCTGTGTGTTTCCAAACAACTTGTATTTAGGAAATCATTTTCATGATTATTTCTTCTGATTCATTAGGCACTAAGATCTATGAGGACAGCGTTCACGTGTGTCTTCATTACTATATCTTCAGCATCTACAACAATGAGAGGCACACAGTAGATGCTCAATAAATATTTTCTGACTGAATGAACTAGAACGGAAGAAACAAGAAGAAAGAAAATTGTCTTTTAAACAGTTAGGCGGTTTACAGTGGTTCTGAAACTCTAAAGCGCATCAGAATTACCTGGAGGGCTTCTTAATTTACAGATTGCTGGGCCCCACCCCCAGAGTTTCTGATTCAGTAGCTCAGGACCTAAGAGATGATTATGAAGCTGTTGATGCGAGGATCTCACTTTAAGAACCACTGTTTAGGCAGTTAACCTGTCAACCAGCTCTTAGAAAACCTCATGCACAGGATAACATTTACTGAAAATCTACCAGCTGCAGAATCCTCTGCTACCTACTGGGTAAGCCACGCAGGTCCCCGCTCCAACACTATCGAAATTGCCAACATAGGACATACATGCAAGGGGACAACACACAGACACATGTCCAAAACAGCAAGAAGTCCTTGTACAGTCAAACTAAAGACGTTTCATTTCTCCAACGCATTTCTTTATGACGTATCCTACAGTGCAGTTTAATCTATTTTTCTCAGATAGAAATTACTAAACCACAATGCATAGCCATTCTTCCTTGCACTACCCCACTTCATTTCACTTACTAATGGGAGTTTCATCCGAGGCCAGGGCACAAAATGTAGTGAGGGAGCCCATTTTAAAGCTTATTTACGTTGTTCATATTTTAGTATCTGTAAGGACCAGAGTGATGTTCAGCACTCAGTCCTCAACGATGAGAAATCAAGCAGAGGCACTGAGGAAGTGCAGATACAACCTAAACCCACCACCAGGCTGAACAAAAGGATGTACAAAAACACTCCAACAGAATCCCAAGCTCTAACTCTCCCATCACTGCAGATTTTTAAAGCACAGCTAGCATTAACTTTCAAAAGCATACTTTTCCCATGACCCTGTTCTGGATTTCAGTGCATTTATATCCAGATTATAATCAGGGAATTTAATTAGATAATGTTTGCAAGTACTTTGAAGATATAAAGTGCTCTATAAATGCTAAATATTATTATTATTATTTAAATACAGTTTGCAATTACTGCTCACAACCTATTCCACCCACCACACTGCTGTAATTTGATTACAGGCAGCTAAAACATAAACCTAGAAGTAGAAAGGATGAAACCATGTCCATGTGAGACTCTGGATTTTTACCCTAGGTATAAATAATTTACAAGCATCTTAAATGGAGGGTTAGGTTATAAAATCTAGTAAATCAAGGCAATTGGCCTCTATAAGAATGACAACCACAAAGTTGTGTCAATTTTAATAGTTTCTTACTTATAAACCAGGTGGAAAGTAGATTGTGGTCCAAAACACAGGGCTCTCTACTCTTTCAGTTGCAAGCTCCATCTTCCATTTCCTACACTGTAATCTTAAAACATCTACATTCATGTGAAAAAAAAAGTGTAACTCAAGATTTTGATTTTAATAATAATCTGGCAGCTAACAGCTTGAGAACAGCCTCGGCCATAACATGTCCTCTGGCCCATCTTGCTATCTTCTGTGATAATCACATATTCATTGGTCTCCAATTCTTGAAAAATGGAAACCTTTGAACCTGATTCCACAGAACTTCCAAATACACTTGTTGGATGATTTTCCAAAGAGAATGACAGATTAAATGTACACATCCCTTATACATGATGTACAAGGAAACCACTGCTAATCCCAAAATGGTTCATATTTTATGTTTTCAGGTTTTCAGGCAAGAAAAAGAACAATTAACATGTTCAAAGCTGACCTGGGTTATTTGAAAAGCAAAATCATAAGGAAGAAATACCTTGTAAATAACATTTAAAACACCATTATGCTCATCAAAGAGATCTTGTGCCCAGAACAAAAGGCTTCTGGGAAATGTGTGAACCCCAGGGAGATAATACATCAGATAATTCTGAAGTCATGACAATGTCCATCCATAAGTCAAATAATGGCCAAGTGAGTCACTATGGGCGGTGGCTTTGGGGCAGGTCAGTCGTAAGCTCAGCCATTTAGTAGCTCTATGACCTTTGGTAAATTAACTGACTTTTCTAAGTCTCATGTGTTCATTTGTAAATGATACACACCTACCTCACAGGAAATAGGCAGGTAATTTGACAATGTTAAGAGGCTTAAAGCTCATTCATGCAATTTCATTGTAAACTGAACTAGCAAGTTATTCTAAGGAAACTGAGATGTACAAAGACTTATGTGTAAGGATGTTTATCGAAGCACTATTTACAAGAACTGAAAAATTGGAAATAACGGAAAGCTTCATGGAATCGGTTAAATACATTGTGATACAGCCCCACAATAAAATGCTAAGCAGTCATTAAAAATATACAGTTAGAAATTTGAATACTGACTGAATATTTGAAGAAATTTAAAATCATATACTAACTTTTTAGGCATGACAGTATTGTGGTTATGTATTTTTTAAGAGTGTTTATCTTTTAGAGATTCATACTGAAATATTTACAAATGAAATGATATAATGCTTAAAAATAATATAGGGGAGGAAATGGATGAGGGTGTAGATAAAACAAGACTGGTCACGAGTGGGTAATTTTTTTTTTTTTTTTTTAAGATTGGCACCTGAGCTAACAACTGTTGCTAATCTTTTTTTTTTTTTTTTGCTGCTTTTTCTCCCCAAATCCCCCCAGTACATAGTTGTATATATTTTGGTTGTGGCTCCTTCTAGTTGTGGCATGTGGGATGCCGGCTCAGCGTGACCTGATGAGTAGTGCCATGTCAGCACCCAGGATCCGAATCAGCAACACCCTGGGCCTCCGAAGCGGAACTCTCGAATTTAACCACTTGGCCATGGGGCAGCCCCTCGACTGGATAATTTTTAAGTTGCGGGCTCATTATACTACTCTGTCTACTTTTTTAAATAACAGTTTTACTTAGATTTAATTCACATTCCATAGAATTCACCCTTTTGAAGTAGACAAGTGATTTTTAGTATATTCATAGAGTTGAGTGACAATCACCACTATCTAATTTTAGGACATCAGCAGTCACTTACCGCTCCCCCTCTCCTCCAGCTCCAGCAGCTACTAATCTACTTTCTGTCTCTATGGATTTGCCTATTCTCGACATTTCACATAAATGGAATCATATAACACGTGACCTTTTGCATCTGGCTTCTTTCACTTAGCATAATATTTATTCATGTTATAGTGTGTATCAGCACTTCCTTTTACTGCCGAATAATATTTCATTGTACGAATATACTACATTTTGTTTATTCATTCATCAGTTGATGGACATTTGCATTGTGTCCACTTTTTGGCAATCATGAATAAAGCTACTATGAACATCTGTGTGCACATTTTTGTGTGGATATGTTTTCAATTCTCTTGGGTATATACCTAGGACTGGAACTGCTGGGTCATATGGTGACTCTATGTTTAACATTTTGAGGAACTGCCAACCTGTCTTCCAAAGTGGCTGTACCATTTTATATTCCCATGAGCAATGGACAAGCATTCCAATATTCTTTCTACTTTTACATAAGTTTAAAATTCCCCATGATAAAGAGTTTTAAAACTTATGCCATAGAAAAATATTAATAGCATACAAAAAGGCTGATTATTAAGTTTGAAAAACAAGTTCCAGATAAGAGATACAATATAATCTCAATTTTTTTAAAGCTATCTATTTAGCTATGCATAGAAAAAAACTACTAAGCCATATACCAAAATATATACATGGTTATCCTTGGGAATTCTTTTTGCCTCTTCCCCATCTTCCAAATTTTCTGCAATGATCATGCGTTGATTTTATAACCAGAAGAAAGGGCTTTATTTTTAATTAAATTTTTAACAATTCCGCAGTCTTTATTCCCTTTCCCGATCTACATTTTCCAGGCCCTGTAGCCCCAGAGGTCCTCCTGGTGGGGATTCCTCAAATATATGATGCCTTCATGAAGCTTGCTGTCTAGTAGTGAGTATAATCCAAGACAGAAAGTTCTGAGTGTTCTAAAAGAGGTGTGAGATCAGTTCTGAGAACGTTTACAAATGGGAGGGATAATTTCTATCTGAGAGAAATCAGGGACAATTTTGCAGAAAAGGTAGCATTTGAATCCTTACTGTTAGGATAGTAGGTACAGAAAAGGAGAATAAGGTAGGGCATGCCCTCAGAGCATGGCGAGAAGGAAGTTGTTCCCTGTGGGAGCAGTGAAGGAGTGGTTCCTAAAACTGCAGCACGGTGGGAGACCCAGCAGAATCAGAGCTGGTCTTGATGCTATGCTGGGGAGTTCAGCCTTTGGTCTATAGGCTGTGAGGAGTCAAGAAGGTGGAGAATAAGGAACACCCAGAATGCAACTGTGTTTTAGGAAGACTAACATGGCTGCAGTGAACAAGGGAAACTAGTCGGGAGAGGCCGGCGGTGGAGCTGTAGGAGGCAAGTCTTGTCATGGGTGCTGCCAAGGGAAGAGCAACCAGAGCAGCTGAAGGGAGGGATGGAGACAAGGGGACTCAGGCAATTGATATTAAGGAAGGAGTTTTAAGATTGGGGTGAAATAAAATGTGTTGTGAGAATTTCAAGGCACCTCCTGGAGATCACTGGAGACCGCCCGGGCATCTAAAAAGCAGAGAGGCATCTTTCTCTAGAGGGAAATAAGCTTCCAACCAGAATGGAAGAAATTACAAGCGGGTTTCATCCAACATTTTCTATTTAAGTCCTCCCTCTCTTTCCACTAGGAATCTTATATTTATATGTGCAGAACAACATTTCATTCAAAAAATATCACCCAGATTTTCTTGGAATTCTCAGCACTGCTAGTGCAGGCCCTATTCTAGAGAGCTACTTCCCCCACAGAAATGGAAGGACCAGTCTGACAGGAAAGCATCTTTCAGACACAAGTTATCCCAAATTCTATCAGGAACACAGACTCAGAGAGAGACTGCTTGTGCTCAGCGGGCACGGCAGCCATGACTGCGTCATGGTAGCTGAGAGCCGGGTGGACATGAGAACTGGAATCAACGAAAGAAGGAACAGTGTCAAAACACGAAGGGCACAAAAGATTAATTCCAGGGCAGAGGCACAGAAAGAAGAAAGGGCCAACCAGCAAGGCTCAAAGTTACAAGATTTCTAAGAGTCTTACACATAAGGGGGAAAAATTTGATGTTTCCATGAAGGAAAATTGTTGCGTATTCTTTCATCCACAAAATACTGCATGACCTAAGTAGATAATTATGCAAACAGCAAACCATCACTTATATTAGCTTTTGCACTAAATTACAACAGTTAATAACGAATACTGAAAATGATTATGCATATTTCTCTGATGTTCTGATATCTACCACTACAACCTATTTTATTATTAAGCAATGTCATTGCAGACAAAGCACCTGTTTAATGAATCTCTAAAAACCAACAAATGTATCTGATTTAAAAACTGCTATGTGGGGCCGGCCCGGTGGCGCAGCAGTAAAGTTCGCACCTTCCGCTTCTCAGCAGCCCAGGGTTCGTAGGTTTGGATCCCGGGTACGGACATCGCACCACTTGGCAAGCCATGCTACGGTAGGCGTCTCACATATAAAGTAGAGGAAGATGGGCACGGATGTTAGCTCAGGGCCAGTCTTCCTCAGCAAAAAAAGAGGAGGACTGGCAGTAGTTAGCTCAGGGCTAATCTTCCTCACAAAAAACAAAACAAAACTGCTATGTTATTACCATTTTAAGATACTGTTATCAATTAATGCAACTTTACTAAACTGTCACTTCAGACCAAATTTAATTAAGTGCTCTGGGTTAATGAATTAACAATGTTTCAAGATTTCTTTAAGCCCCACGAGACCTCTGACCAGAAGGTTTTAAAAACTGGACCAGCAGTGTCTCATTTCAGGTGCCCACTCCCTCCCCCTGTCCCCCGCACACCATACACACAAACTCTGAAAAGGCACCGGCATAATAAACATGTTTTTATTTGAATAATGGTTAATCCATAAAGAGGTGAAAAAGTTAAAGAAAAAGAAGGTTTTAATGAAGAATGCTGATAATTGATGCTGGTTTAGAAATATGTTAATCCCCAAAAAGCTTCCAGACTGGGCTCACCTCATATGTAATGAATGCTGATACTGGGGCAAGGTCAACCTAAGCCAACAGAGAAACGTATAAGGCCATATTTGCACAAAAAGGAAAAGGTACTCAGAGAGGAAGGGGGTGGGGGAGGGTGAAAGGGGTAAAGGGGCACACATGTATGGTGATGGATAAAAACTAGATTACTGGTGGTGAACACGATGCAGTCTATACAGAAACTGAAATATAATAATGTACACCTGAAATTTACACAATGTTATAAGCCAATATGACCTCAATAAAATAATTTTTTTTTAAAAAAGAAAAACTACTATTAAAAAGATGTAGGACCTTCTGATATCTTTTTCTCAGGATCACTTTTGATTAGGTACAATCATTGGGATCAAATGTTGGTGGAATCAAGTTTCCCATAAAATTCTATTTAATTATGAAATAGCATATTCTTCTAGTGCTTTATGGTTTTCAAAGCATTGCTAGAAATGCTTTATTTGATTATTGAAATCAGCTTGTGAGGAAGGCAAGCACTTGTGATCACTACCATTTTTAAGTTAATTATGGCTGAATGACTTACCCAAAGTCACAAAACTCATAAGACATGGACATAAAATCTGGTGCTCAGTACACTCCATCCTCCCGCTCACTCATTCATGCATCTATTCATTTATTCAACTAACTGGGACAAGGGACTCAAAGACGACCAAGACCTAGCCTCTGGCCTGAAGGAACCCACAGTTTAGTGAGCAGGCAGAAAGAAAACACCATACCATTTATAACACAAGTGTAGCAGGAAGGATGTGTGCAAGTCTTCCAGACGAGGAGAATTCTTAAATCTAGGTTTTGATGGAGAAAGAAATAGCTAGGTCCAGAAGGGAGCGAGGAGTAGGGGGAAAGACAAGCAGAGGTCATCTAATTCTGTTCAAACAGAAAAGTGAGTGCGAGTCCTGGCAGAAACTTAGGGTATGAAGTCAGCAGTGGCGAATCTTGGCCTTGAATGTCTTACTCTGTGGGCCAAGCTGAGGACAGCCAAGGCGCTCAGATTCAGATATATGCTAATCTCCAAAAAGCTTTCTGGGCTGATTTCACCTCGTATGGAATAAAGTTACTGGTGGCAAATTTCATTTCTTTTAATACTGTGATGTCTTGAAAGGAAGAATGACTCAAGCCCTGGGTTTGAATGAGTAGACTGTTTTCTGTAGCCTATGCATGTGTGTATACACACATTTCATACACCCACATGGATAGTTTATATCCACAGTACTATATATAAAATAAGTATCCACATAGATTATACAAAACATACATAGAACTCTATAAACCTCACATGCAGAAACATCCGAGTAATGTGTATGTCTAGACTGACCCCGTGGGACATGTTCAGAGGGAGATGGGTTACGGAGAGAGGTTACCATGCAGGACAACCATCTGTCCTAGATTATTCAGTCATTTGCCTGCAGAGGAGGAATTGAAGGGGACAGAACAAGATTAATTTCAAAGGAATCTTACAGCTCCTTGGTTTCATGTACCACGAGCTTAGTGCACGAAGCAGTTTCTCCATTCTCGAGAAATAAAATTCCATGACCCTGTTGAAATTATTCCTCTCTGCCACTGTTTTTGCTCAGGCAGAAAATGTATCATTGATTTCTGAATCAACCACAGGCAATGTGACTTAGAGAAAAGAGCACTGAATGAGGAGTCAGGAAACCTAGATTCTCTCCCCAAACCACCCTTCTTACTCCCCCCACTCCCAAGAAGGTGGAGGTTTAACTGTGTGACCTTGGGCAATAGGCTCCGCCTCTCTGGGCTTCAGTTTCCAAGGGATTAAATGCAAGGAGTGGTTAAGTGTTCTACAATTCTCTTCCCCTTCTAAATCTATGAACTCATCCCCCTCCCTCAAGACTTGGTTTATCTCCGGAGCTCTAAAAATCGGGACTAAGGAAACTGGATTCGGATCATCCTTTTTCTAACCAAAAAAGATCCTGTTTTATCTTACTTTTAAAAGCCGCCCAAATCTTGCATAATTTAAATGATCAGTGCCATCACTGGTTGCTCTCGTTTAAATTATGCATTGTTGCTATTTGGAGAAAATTTAGACTAGGTCCAGTCTGGGATCACTGGCCGAGAACAATAAGCCCCCAAAGTGAGAAGGATGAAGGCCTTTCCAGCCAGGATCTGCTTTTCATGCACTGAGCGCAGGGTTGACAAAAAGAGCCTTGATTGTGTACATTAAAGAGCCACCGAAACAGCGAGGCACTGGTAGGGGTGCATCACATTCTCCCAGAGGCCGCTGACCTTGGCTGCATTTCAGGGGTCAGGCATCCTCAGCAGGCAGGCTTCACTGAGAATTTAGGAACAAATGAGACCTTTCATCTAGATGAGCCCACCTCTCCTAACGTGGGAAGACAGACAGACATGATCTGCCCCCTGATCTGTGGAGATTACCTACATGGCCTTTGGACCCACTCCCTCCAGGCCTGCACACCTCACCCACCACAAGACAGGTGGCAGACCCCAGCCCGCCAGGACACAACTGTCTCCACATTGGCATTGAAGTCTTTCAGCCAGCAGTTCCCCAGCTCCTGAGCCAGCTGTAGCCCTCCCTCTTTCCACACCTCCTGCAGGGAGAAATACAGAGGCAGAGCACTAAGCCCAGGCCACAAAGGGCAACGCCAGTGAATCCCACAAAGATGTCTTTTCAAAACACAGATCTCGGGAGCACAGTCGTCCTATGAGTGGACAGCACTCCAGGCTGGCTGGTGAGCCCTCATGGAGGCTCACAAGCCTGTAGGCTCTGTGCTCGGCATCTCAGAAAACCTTCCCAGGAAAAAAGCCCATGAGAGACCCCTCCAGCCCAGCCCAACTGAAAATCACATTAGAGGGCTTTCCATCAGAGTGGTGTGGAGATTCCAACTCAGGGAAATCACAAGGCTTGCCCATTGTTCAGACTCCATCCCCTGCCTTTGCCACTTTCCCCTACCCTGAAGTCGGGGCCATCCATCCACCTGATTAACCGGCTGGCAGCAACTCCCAGCACAGAAAGCAGGGCAAATGAACACAACAGTCTGTAAGGCAGGAAGCCACAGACTTGGCCCAAGCACCCACCCTGTTACCAACCCCCACCCCCAGCTGCCCAGGGGTCAGTGGGTTCTGAATGTGGCATTTTGGGGCCAGGGAAATAGACACTTACTGTACAAACACATGAATGGGCTTTCGCCGCCCAACTATCAAAAAAGCCAGTTTCAAATGGCATCTCTGTTCCTTCTCAACGCCTCGACTGCCTTGCAGAAAACTCACCTCTTGGAAAGAAGGATTAAGGAGAGAGGGAGGGGGAGTATAAAAGAGGGGGGAAGGGAGAGACGATTGAGGAGACTAAAGAAAAAGTACCACTTTGACCGTAAAGGTAGGTCTTTAAAATAACCGTAGAGAAGGAGGCAATGTCAGGAGAAGTACTGAAGATTCAGGCACACGGCGCCGAGATTTAGCATCAGTCTAACAATGTATTCCTCAGGAGGGCGTGTGAACTTCCGAGCTTCACCCATCCTGCCCGTCTCCGCGCTGAGAGCCACCACCGACTCGGTCTCCGACTCTCCATGCCTCAAAGAGATGCAGTGGCTTCTTTAAAATTCAAATTTATTTTTGGTTCAAGAGAGGAAGAAGCTGTCCTTAAATTGGTGTCCGATCCTTCTCAGACCCCTGCTGCCACCCCCTCCCCTCCCCCCTTCCCGGCAGGCAGCATCTAATTCAAATGGCAAGAAAGCTCTACCCCTTCCTTCCCCGAAGGAGTGTGTTGGGACTGGGGTTGGGGGTGGGGTGGCGTCGAGGCTGCACTGGGATTCCTGGTACTCTGATCTCAAAACAACAGCAAAATGGATTCTGTATCAGTGATGCCTCAGTCGATACAATGAAACGACGTCGGAGTCAATTCACGTGAAGGTAAATGCAAACCGGTGAGGCCGGGGCGGGGGAGGGAAGTGCTCTCTACAAAGGACTGGCCGCAGACGCGGGGAAAATACACACACACACACACACACACACACACACACTCCCGGGAGTTCCGGTCTGATTGGGGAAAGGCAGAGAACACATCCCTTTCACCTGCTTAAGTTCAGCCATAAAACTGAAATGTCACAGCCACAAAGTCAGAAAGCACAGGCACGGCTGAGTTAAAACCATAAATAAAGGTGAGTGGCAGACCGGCATTTAAGAGAGCGCTGAGGGGGAGTCGGGGCGCAGAAGGCAGAAAAGGGGGAAGGGGAGGCAGTTGCCATCTATGAGGCGAGCACAGCAATAGCTGCCCCCTTGGAGCGGCAGGTTCGCCTTCGCGGGGACAGCCAGGCTCACAATACCATCTTGCAGGTAGCTGGAAAACCTGAGGAGCCAGTACCTTTATTCACGCTGTTCTTCTTTTTGCAGAAAGGGACAGAGGGGTCTCGCGCCTTGGCACAAGACGACTGCCCGCGGCTTGTGTATACACATACACACACACACACAGATTGAGCCTTTCATTTTAATGCTCTTCATCGGTCTAAGATGAAACTGGCATAAGCTCCACGCGCTCTCGGGGCAGCCTCGGCTACAACCAAAGGGGGACACGTACCGCACAGCCCCTGCCGTGGGGGCTCAGCCAAGCGCACCTCGGCAGCCCCGGAATCAAAACCAGAAACCATGTTCCCTCCCTATCGCATTCCCCCGCCTCTGCCCACCAGCTCCAGCCCCCGTCCACGCACCGAGCCCATTCAGTCTGACCCAAACCACTGGAAAGAAATCAGAAAACATGTTCTGCTCACCCTCAGAGCCGAGAGATCGATTTCATCCAGGCTGCGAGCCGGGGAGTCGCTCGCCATGTCTACTTCTTTGCCGGAGAAATGGACCAAAACCACCCCGAAGCTTCTCCCTTGGAAATTCCACCTTGGTCTATTTCACTCGCGTCCTCATGCGGGTGTCGCGCCAGAGGCCCCGGGCCCAGCCTCCCCCGCCCACCCCCGCCCCGCAGCGCCGGATCCCGATCCTCCGCGCGTCGGTCGGCGGGGTCCGGGAGCCCAACCTGCGCGGATCTCCAAGCCCGGAGCCGCGGTGCGTGTGGGCTGCGCGCCCTGATCGGCTAAGGGCGCTCGGGCTGCGTGGGTGTATTTAAATGGGACATGCTGCTTTGCTTGTGCGTGGATGGCGGCTGCATTGGCTGTTATAATGAGACACATCAACTCCTCCACTCAGCTGGGGGGGTGGGGGTGGAGAACCACACAGAACTGTCTATCACCGCTTCCTGGGAGGAGTAAAGGGGGGGGGGAGGCGGAGGAGGCGTGGTTTCTGCCTGGGGAGAGGCCGCGCTTCCTGACCCGGTCCCTCTGCACCACCGTGGGTGGGGGAGGGGCGTGCACCCTTTCCGCCCGGGCTTTTGCTGGCTAATCCGGCTGGATCTGAAGAGCTGTGCCTGAACCCTGCCGTGCTTATCTTAGGGACAAGGGGGCTTTATTTCTGTGTGTCCAATTCATGCGCTGCAGCAAAATGGCCCTTCAATCGCATCTGGGGGTTTCTCCACAGGGTGCAAATGCTCTAGCGCTGAAAAAAATCCAGAGAAAAGAAAGAGCGACGCCCTCCCGCCCCCATTAATTATTTGTGGGGCTGGAGTAACGCGGGCTGGTGCAACCGGTGCATATAAGGACTTGTGTGCTGGGAAGGGGATCCGCCTCCAGCCACGGAACGAATGGGGGAGAAGCGCACTGGCACAGCGCGCCCAGCCCCGCGCTTTAGCAATTTGCAGCGGCCTCTGGGTCGGGTCCGCCAGCTGCCCCCGGGATTCCGGATGGCGGGTCTTGGGGGACGGTCACTCGCCGCTTCGGAGCCGGGAAGGTTTGCCAGAAGCGGGAGAGCTGGGAGATCGGAGCTCCCTTTTGGCATCGCCACACCCAGGACCTGCCGGTGCCGCAATTCCCCACGGAAACGACCGAATAGAAACGAGAAGCTTGTTCTCTGGGTGCAATGCTTCAGGTAACTCCAAAGGCGACACTGGGTATGGCAACACCTCATAGACCTGCCGCCTCAGGACCCTGCGTTTCGCTTTCAGGCAGCGTTTCCGCGGCTGACCTACCCAGACTGATGGAGAAAGTTTGGCTGGGGGAAAAAGATGTAACATACAAGATGTACGGCGTGAGAGCGATTTTGCTCCACCCGCTTTCTCATTTAAAGGCTGAACGTCTACAGTGGTAAACACGACATTCTGTAATCAAGAGTGTGAAGTCATTTCCCCAAACTCCCGGCACAGCCCGCCTCTCCAGCCCTGGTGACCACGCGAAATATGCGGGAAGAAACGCTCAAATTGAACTCTTCCCCAAATACAGCAGTAGCTTTGAAAGCATTATCTGCACCTCTGTTAAGATGAGCATACTTCTGGCCAAGGGCATTGAGGAATTTTAATCGTGTAGTGTGAATATCAGCTTCAGAATAAGGCTTTTGAATGAATGAATGGAAGCCACTGCAGCAAGTTCATCACAACTGCAGACATTAGGAGACTTTCACCCAGCATTCGGTATACGCTGTGCTGTTTCTATTATTGTATCTATTTATGTGCATTGTGGATCATGAAACTTGAAATTGTTCCAACATCTTAACGGCCACAACAGTTGTTTAGGCGTTTTTGCCGTTAAAACGTCAAACGTTTAAACGTGTTATATTCAAAACGCTCGATTTCATCTCTCATGTTTTTACTAAAATCATCCAGCTCGAGGTAGTAAGGAACATGCAGTAAGACACCAAGTAATGTCGAAATGACGTTACAAACTATCATTTCCTGTCATCGTCCTTGTTTTACCCTTCTCTGTCCCTTTTTTACCCTCAATCTAGATGACAAATTAATGTATTGTCTCAATGTTGAAAGAAAATAATTTAAGATCAAATATTGAGATCTATGAACAGAACTATTTTTAAAACTCCAAACATAAGAAAAATGAGATAAAGATTTTTTTCTCCATTTTATACTCCAGATTTTATTTGAAACATCACAAAAGGATCGTTTATTTTGGCGTTAGTGAGTGGTTCAGGCCTTGACGATACCGTTGACAGTGGCACTAAATTCAACCCTTAGATTTAGAATTAGATTAGAAAGCTCTGTGTTCAGTACTGTAATGGGTACTAAGTGGTAGAGGGCTTCCTAGGACCCGGAGAGGATGACGAGAGAGGCAGTGGAGGCAGGGATGAGGCTACAGGAAATACCATAAAAGGAGAGATTACAACAGCCGAGGCACCTCCAGCTGGTAAGGCAAGGAGGACACTCCAGCAGTTTGTGCGGGAGGTGAAGTGACTGGCGACTGGACTGGGAAGGAAAGCAGAGGTCAGATCAGGTGGACCTTAGATGCCCCATTAAGGAACTTCAACTCCATCCTTTAGGTCGAGTGCGCATCAAATTTCAGCCATTTCAGTACAAACTCCTAATTTTTTGCCATGTCTGTGTACTTCCTGGACTGTTATTATTTACTTAATATTTTTCTTTAAATCAGTACTATATTCTTACATTTAATTTAAAAGGAAACATAAATTGCTACTGTAAATGGAAAGCTAGCAACACTTGCTAAAAAAAAATAGAAGGAAACCATTAAAATAAACATGAAGGAAAATAAAGCAATCTTATTAAATTCTAGCTAGCTATCATTGCTTGCCCCAGGCTTCTATCCTGGGGCCCACTCTTAGTTTGTTAAGAGAGAGTAGGAAATGCCAGAAAAGGCATTCAAAACTTAGCCTAAGTGAGATTTTCTTCTTGGTGTCATGTGAAGGATTGAAAGAATTGATGTCATTTGTGTGCAGCTTGAAAGTCTGCAGAACATGATCTGTTGTATATGTCTGTGTAAATATGTAGTTAAGTGTAAAAAGCATGGACACAGGCAGGAAGGGTACGGATGAGCTTCAGGGTAGTGAGAAGGAAGGAAGAGGAATGGAATGGGAAGTCCCAGAGGAGGCCCCAACAATGATATCTAATTTATTTAAAAAAAAAAAATAGATCTCAAGCTAGAATTGCTAAATGTTTGGAATTGTTAAATCTAAGTTGTTACTAGGGAATTCATTATATTGTTCTCTGTATCTGTTTGTATATTTGAAATATTTTTATATTTTAAAAATATTTATAAAAAAGAGAAAGAATCCCAAAAGGGGTTCTGTTCTCCATATTAAGTTCAATGTTATTTAATGTCAAATCCATGTTCCAACTAAAATAAACACTGTGGAAATCTGTAACACTGCTTGTGGAGCTTCTAAAAGCGTACTCCTTACATCTTCTGTCACCACAAATCCCTAGATGTAGCAGAAAGTATATTTTTAAAAATTCATTAGAGTTCTAGAAGACAAAAAAGGCAGCATCAGTGGTCCAGCAATTCAGAGGACTTCCTAGGTTATATAAAGCAGGCAGGATTGAATTGCTAGTAGAACCACAAATCAAAACTGTATGGAGCGGGGCCGGGGTGAAAGTTGGGGCAGCTTCCAGCTCAGAAGCAATGGCTACAACGAGCAGGCACTTTCATCACGGCAAGTAACTAAAGAGTGGCACTAATTCACTCCTTCACCTATTAAACATGTACATAGATCATGTGCTCTGTGCAAGACACAGTACTAGGCCCTGGAGCTTTGCCTTCACAGAGGCCAATAATAAACTGGTGAGTAAATAATCGATAACAAAGGTTATTTTAGATGGTAATAAGTGATATGAAGAAAATTAAGCAGGCTAATGAGAATGGGCAGGTGGATGTGTGCGCCCCTAGCCCTGATACGCACTTTCTGTGAATGTGGGTGCCTGGGCCAAGGAGACAGGGTCACCCCAAGGAGCTGCTCACCAATTGCCAAGAGAAATGGGAACACGCGTGCACGCGCACACACGCACACATACACACACTCACACACACACACACACCCCCTGTCCTGTCCTGTCTCCCTTCCCCCTCAGCAGAGAAGCACTCTGCATTTGAATCAGCCCCACAGATAGGCAAATGAGACTTCCAAATGCTAAGATGCGTGGACAACCCAGAATCGCCAATCATTCCTAGGAATCTTACTATGAAAGAGAGGCACCAATGTCAATTAACAAATGATTGAACACCCAAAGTTCTTTTTAACAGAGCAAAAAGAAGTTTTATAGTATATATTTTTTATCCTCAGAGGGAAAATACAAGATCTTACATTCACAAAACAACAAGGTTATTATGAAAACAAACCAGTTAGAGGACTAATTAAGAATATATTTACTGAAATTTTAAAAATGAATAGATTGAACAATAATAATACTTTGCTACAAGTACTCTTCTCAGCATTCATATATTAACATTTAATCTTTATAATCTTATAAAGTAGGCAATATCATTAGCATATTCATTTTACAGAGAAGTGAACTGAAGAATAGAAAGGTTAATTAACTTACTCAAGGCAACACAGTAATAAATGGTTGAGTCAGGATTGGAACTCAGGCTTTTCCTTACCATGCTGTACTGATTCAGGCTGAACCGAAGGGTGAATTAATAGACTAGAAGATTGGGCCCAGTTTTCTCCCAGATTGCAGGAAAAAAGTTAAAGCAATGAGCAAAATTCTAAACAATATAGAGAATAAATTTAGAAGTTCTAACATTCATCTAGAATGGATGGAAGGAAATCCTTAAAGAATTGATATAAAATGTTTCAGCATCTTCCGGCTAAAATGGAACTTCAGAGCATTAAGGATAAAAAGACAATTCTAACCAGGTCACTATTCCTCATCAGCAACAATGGATGCTGGTAGATAATGGAACAAAGTATTCTAAGGGAATTGTTTCCAACTTAGAATTATCTACCCAAATAAAGTAACACAAGAAAGAATACAAAATAATGACATACTTTCAGACGCATAAGGATTCAAATGGTTGATCATCTCTTAAATTATCATTGGAAAATGTATTCTACCAAAGAATCCACAAAGAAAATGTGTGACGCGAAAGACCATGGTGAGCAGAGGTAGCAGACTGTTAGCACTCACACTCGTTCTCTTTCTCCCTTACTAGTAAAACTCTGATTGTGAGAATTTATCCTTCATGTGTTTAAAGAACATGGGCTCTCCCCAGCCCCGGAGGGAGGGGGACTGTTAAATGGTCTAAAGTCCTCATAGCAATTCTATTCTCTCCTAATGATTGGTTTAAACATAGGCATATCATGCAACACTGACTAAGGAGAAGTCTGGTGGGGGGTTATAAGAATGGTTTTCCTCTTTGAAAACTGAAAAGAGAAGAGAAGGAGAGAGAAGAGAAGAGGGCCAGGGAAAGCTTCCTGCCTGTGATAGCCATCCTCCAAGGTGGCTTCCTTGAGCCTCACCTCCCGTTACCTACCCTCCTTGTAGAGCCCTCCACATAGAATACAGGGGACATCTGGAGCTGGGTAAGAAGAGACAAGTCAGCTTTTACCTTGATCTCTTGGTTCACCTGCTCTAAGGCAGGGTTTCTCAACCTCAGCTCTACTGACATTTTGGGTCTGATAATTCATGTTGTGGGGGCTTGTCCTGTGCAGTATAGGATGTTTAGCAGCATCCCTGGTCCCTATCCACGGGATGCCAATAACACCTTCCCAGCTGTGACAACCAAAAATGTCTCCAGACATTGCCAAATGTCCCCTGGAGAGCACAATCACCCCTAGTCGAGAACCACTGCTGTAGGGGAAGCCAGCCACCGCGTCCTGCCGATAGTCATGCAGCTTGCCAGCCATGTGAGTGAGCCTCCTTGAATCGTCCAGTCCAGTCAAGCCTTCAGATGACTGTGATCCCAACTGGCTCTGACTGCAAGCTCACAAGAGATCCTGAGCTAGAACCACCCAACCAACTTGCTCCCAAATCCCGACGCACAGAAACTATGAAAAATAGTAGATTTTATTATTGTTCTTAGACATTTGATTTGTTGTGCAGCAACAGATAACTAACACACTGTCTCCAGATGGGGTTGTCTGTGGATGTGATAGCTGGAACCATGGCAGCCATCTTCCTACTAGGTCAGGATGAGCTTGAGAAAGAAAGCAGAAGATGAAAATCGTTTAGATCCTTAATGACATCAATGAGCCACTAAATTAATCCAGGAACAACCAATCTCTGAACTTCTTTTTATGTGACCTTAAGTTTTCTCATTTTGTTTAAGCCACTTTTAGTTGAGTTTTCTGTTATTTGTGGCCAAATACTTCCTGTTATAGAAAACAAAAATGAAAACTTTGAATTAAGTTTTTATTATTGCTGATTCATAAAGTAAAAAGAAATAATGATCATGTCAAACTGAAATGATCTTATTATGAGGGCAAAGGGAAAGGAGAGAGAGAAAAGCATACTAAGATTTTTGTCTTATTTGAAGATGTGTATAGATACTATCTCTAAACACATACAGAAAATTGTAAGTCAATAATGCCTGATAAGTATAAGGGTTACCATAGAGGCAGATATAAACTGGATGTTTAAGTTACAAACTACTTGAGAGAAAAAATGGCACAAGGATAATGATAAATTCAATCAAATTAAGAAGAGAAAAAATATAAACCAGAATGTGTATTGTAGAGGGCATGTTTTTTGAGTGGTGGGGCCCACTCAGCATCCATTCTGCTTTTGTATACTGTCGTAGGTAGACTAACAGCCCCCCCCAAAAGATATCCATGTTCCAATCCCCAGAACCCATGAATATGTTATCTTACATGGCAGGAAGGACTTTGCATGTGTGATTAAATTAAAAAATATGAAACGGGGAGATGATCCTGGATTCGCATAGTGGGCCGGTTGTCATCACAAGAGTCCTTAAAAGTGAAAGAGGGAGGCAGAGCAAGAGTCTGAATTAGAGGAAGAGGTGACATGGAAGGAAGGCACAGAGAAACGCGACATTGCTGGCTTTGAAAATGAAGGAAGGGGGCCATAAACTAAGGAATGTGGGCAGCCTCTAGAAGCTGGAAAGGCAAGAAAACAGATTCTCCCTTGAGCCTCTAGAAGGAAACGCAGCCTTGCTGACACCTTGATTTTAGCCCAATACGACCTCTTTTGAACCTCTGACCTCCAGACTATAAGAAAATAAATTTATGTTGTTTAAAGCCACTGAATTTGTGGTGACTTGTCACAGCAGTCATAGAAAACTAGTAATATTTCCTGTATCCATATTTCCTTCTGAATAATTGTCTCTTTCCCCTTGTTTCAGATTACTGGGGCTATTACTCAGATCTTCTGCCCATTGGTGGCCAAAGGGAGAGTAGGTGTCTGAAATCAGAACATTAAAAGACCCCTTCACAGAAACCTGGAACTTAAGAAGAATGGTAATAAGACTGAAAATGGTTAGTAGTTATTCCTTTCAATTTTGGTACCCTACCCATAAGATATTTACTAGAGTCCATTCTGTTTCTCAGAAGTTGCCTTGTTTCATGCCCATTTCCAAACTTGATTCTCCATGCTGGTTATCTATTCCTGTGTAACAAACCACCTCAAAACTCAGTCAATAAAACAACAGTTCGTTCTTGAGCTCCCAAATCTATCATCTGGGCAGGGTTGGGGGAGGAGTCTCATTTGCTCCATAGGGCATTAGCTAGGGCTGGAGGACCTGCTTCCAAAATGGCTCGCACATCTACCTAGCCAGTTTGGTGCCGGGCTATCTGCTGAGTGTTCAGCCAGGGCTGATGGCTAGAAGCTTTGGTTCCTTTCCAGGTTTGTCTCTCCATGGGCTGTTGAGGCTCCTTCATGGCATGGCTGAATTCCAAGAGCGATTATCCCAGGAGAACCAGACACAAGCTGTATCACATTTTATGACCTAGCCTCAGAAGTGATGTGACTTCAATTCTGCCATTGTCATAAATCTACCCAGATTCAAGAAGAAGTCACATACATTTCACCTTTCAACGGGTGGAGTGTCGCAGTCACGTTGAAGAAGAACGTGTGGGATGGAAGATATTGCAGTATTTTTGGAAACTAAAACCTACTACATCCTTCGAGCCTATCAATTCTCTGTCCTTAGTATCTTTGCCTTTTGTGCATGCTAGTCAGAGTTGGTTTCTGCTGATGCTTGCAACCAAAGAATAATATAGCAGGCATAAGCACAAACATATCAGAATAAGTATAAATATTTAAATTTCCTTATTAAAAGACAGAAGTTCCCAGAATGTGTAAAAAAGCAAAGCAAAACAACCCCAGTAAACTAAGAACACACAAGCTTTTCAAATCTGCCATAGGAAACTGACAAAACTTGATGAGGCCACAAGGTAAAGTTTGATAATTTCCAAAAGGCAACAATCATAGATACCACATTCTCGGACCACATTACTGCGAGATTTCAACATTCATGTCACAGGTTTATCTGAATATCTGATTCACAATTCTTGGACCTTCTTCACCAGAAGGAGATTTGTCTCTCGCTAGTAACTGAAACTTACTCCCAGGTACTCAGCCAGAAATTTAGCATCGTCTTAAGCAGCTCTGCCTTAAAAAATAGAACTCTAATTTCTCATGCTCCAATTACACACCCTACCTTCTAGCATCTTGGCAGCCTTTACTAACGTTACTACTGTTTTCAGCCATTCAGAGTCGCCATTTCTGTTCATTGGTAGCATTCTTCATTCTTTTCCAATGGGTTTTCCCTCTGACCCTTTCTTCCTTCCCTTCCCATGCTGGATCTCAAAGTATTTAGGAGCCTGAAATTCAATATACTGTATTCCATACAGTGCGATCTGGCATGAAGAACATAGTCCCTGGGAGTTGAATTGCCTGAGATCAAATCCCAAAATAGAAAGAGGAAAATAACATGATTGTTTTATACTTTTTCGTTTCTTGTTTCTGATGGACAGATAGATAGATAGAGGGATTTTTTTAAGCCTAGTTACCATTGGAATAAAAATGCCAATTGACTACATCTCTATTGTATTAAATGGGTTCAGAGCAAGTTTCCTAATTTTCTAGCACCATTTAAGCCCAAAGATAAACACTACAATTTATCTAAAATACCAGTATTACACTTTCCCCAAATACAGAAAACTATTTTTACTAAAAATTTGGCAAGCCCTTTCAAAACAGCATTTTCTGTTTTCATTCTTTGAGAAAGTCCTAAAGACAAATATGTATAGAGATTTTAATATGCAGCTGTAATCCTTCAATATTTATTGTAAAAGTTTGTTTATAATTTTTTTTGGAAGTTGCTTGATCTTCTTAAATCCTACAGCAGTTTTAAGTTTAATTATATTCCAGCTGAATAATGGAGTTTTCAGCTCGCTTTTCCCTCAATATTTTTAGAACCTAACCTCGTGTCTTGCAGCAGTAAGCATTCCATACATGTCTAGTCCATGACCAAACATACTGTAATAGAAATGATGAGAGGACATCTATGCTGACCACCAAGGGTTGACCGGACCATGTCAAAAGCCTGTGGTTTTTAGTTAACTTAATAAGTTTCCACTTTTTCTACATGACTTTTTTCTACAGAACTGCATCCTGTTTAGTTTTAGATTCAAAGCTCCCTCTACCCCACCATACACAAAATGATTTTCAGTTTTTTATTTCATGTCCATATGTTTGAATGGCATAACCCCACAGGTTAGCCCAGAGCTGGGAGGGGGCGGAGTGGTCCAGCTGGATCTTTACGTGAACTCGTAGGGTAGATAAAGTTTTTACCAGACTTTTAAAGCTGGAAGGAGCCTTAGAGCTATCTGAGTCCAACCCTTTCGTCTCACAGATAAGGAACCAAGGTCCAGAGACACTGTGTGACTTGCTCCATGTCACAGAAGGAGCACAGGAAAGGGCTTTGAGGACTGAAGGATTTGTCCTTAAAAAAAAAAAGAAGCAAGGCTGTATTTACTGTTATTGTTTCCCCCTCAGATTCCTGATCCACTGTTCCTCCTACTGTGCCATATTGCGCCCCAGACATTTAAAGTACTATCCACTTGTGTTGTGCTTTTTATCTTAAGGAAACTGTAAAGTACACAACTGATCCTATTTCCCTTAATGTGTGGGCTGCCTGAGAGCTCCAAGCTACATGAGTGGGTTTGCCATGCCTGGTACTGGCTCTAGTGTGGGAAGAAGTGCCAAAAATGGAGCCAAGAGGCTTGCCTGAGTAGGTTCTTTAAGTCAAGAACCCAGGCAACAAAACAAGGAATGGGGAGTTGTTTTGATCACTTGATCAAAGCAGGTAGAAGCCAAACCTCATCAGAGGTTTAACATACTCTTTTCATGGAATTACATGGATGGCTCATAAGGTCTACACTGGAAAATGCAGCCTCTCTCTTACAGCACTTAAGACACTATATTGTAGTTGTTGAGTTTGAGTTTTTTATTTCCCACCATAGAGCTGTTGAGTACAGGAACTTTTCTTTTTCAGCTCTGTTTCTCTAGTACCTAGTCATAATGCCTGCAATAAAGTGGTGGTTATTATCATTAATCAGTAAATCAGTGTAATGAAGAAGCTGGTAAAGGTGGACGTAACTAGCCACTTTGAAGCCAGAAAATTTTGGACAAATCTTTTAAGCCGAGTGTCTAAGATTTTATATTTTTTATGATTTTTGCATGACTAGTTGATTCCGAGAATAAACCAAAAGCCCCACAACTAAAACTGCTTCAAAAGCTGATAATAGGGGGCTGGCCCCATGGCTGAGTGGTTAAGTCTGTGCCCTCTGCTTCAGTGGCCCAGGGTTTCGCTAGTTTGAATCCTGGGCTCGGACATGGCACCGCTCATCTAGGCCATGCTGAGGTGGCATCCCACATGCCACAACTAGAAGGACCCACAACTAGAAATATACAATTATGTACTGGGGGGCTTTGGGGAGAAAAAAGGAAAAATAAAATCTCTAAAAAAAAGCTGATAATAAAAATCAGTTGTGGGTGCAACTTTCTCATTCATTCACAAAGAATGTAAATTCATTCACTCATTAATATATCCATTCATCAAAAATGTGTATTGAATACAGGGATCATCAGGATGGTCTCTGCCTGTATAATCTAAGCAGTTTTTCTAAAAGCATGGTCCATGGGGCACTTATATCAAAAAGATGGCAGGACTTGGTTAACATGTAGGTTCCCAGAATATTTGGGGGACAGGCTCAGGAATGTTCACCTTTAAACAAGCACCCTCCCAGATACTTTTTTCCCTTACCAAATGTTTACTGAGTATCTTTGATGGGCAAGGCCCTTGCTTGGTTAGACCAAAGAATGACGGGAATAGACTATACCTGTGCAAGTATCTTAATACATTCAGGCTGCTATAACAAAATATCACTAACTGAGTGGCTTGTAAACAACAGAAACTTACTTCTCACAGTTCTAGAAGCTGGGAAGTCCAAGATCAAGGTGCTGACAGATTCAGTGTCTGGTGAGGGCCCCCTTTCTCATCAAGGGCCATCTTCGCACTGTGTTCTCAACTGGCAGAAGGGGCAAGCTAGCTCTCTTTTATAAGGACACTAATCCCAATCGTGACAGGTTTGCCTCATGACCAGTCACCTTCTAAAGGTCCCACCTCCAAATACCATCAGCTTGGGGGTTAGGATTTCAACACATGGATTTTGGGGGGACACAACCATTCAGTCCATATCAGCCAGAGACAAAATCCAATCTCATAAATAAACATGACAAAACTTAGGTTAAATGCACAGGTGTTGGAAGAGAGGGGTGGAAGGGATTCCGAGACAGAATCTGTTTTCTAAAGAAGAAAAAGTAGGACCCTAAAGCTGGTCGGACAAGTTTCTAGACGTTTACGGATGTTGTTGGTGCTCTTTCAGTGAAGGAGCCCCTAGAAAGTTGCTAGAATTCTTTGTCTTCTAGTATGTACATCACCAGCTTCTACAGTCATCAGTATATCACCATAGTTCTTTTTATCTATCTCTCCTCCCCCATGCTTTTTTTTTCTTTGCTAAAATATTTTAAAACAAATCATTATTATCGTGTCATTTTAATTCTAAATATTTTAGCATGTATCTCAAAAGGGGGAGGGTTTTGAGTGTGGGCTGTGTTTAGTGAGGTGCTTCCACAGCATCGAGTATGAAAGGGGGCAAAAGTAACTTTACAGTGGAGAAATACAGCAAATGGCAAATACTACCTTGGCCAGTTATCAAGATTAACATCATCAGGGATAAGCCATGTTGATAGAAGTCACTCCTGATATGATATAATGAGAAAGGCTCTAGTAAAATTTAATAAAGTGTGTAATTTAGTTCACAGTAACGTGCCAATATCAGTTCCTTCGCTGTGACAAATATACCAGAGTAATGTAAGATGTTCACAATAGGGGAAACTGGGTATGAGATATATAGGAACTCTGACTATCTTTGCAACCTTTTGGTAAATCTAGAACTATTCTAAATTTTTTTAAGTTTTTTATTTTAAAAGGGAAGAGTATAACACACTGGATAACCTAGAAGAAATGGATACTGTCCTAGAAACACACAACCTATGAAGATTGAATCATGAAGAAACAGAAAGTCTGAACAGACCAATAAGAGTAGGGAAATTGAATCAGTAATCCAAAACCTCCCAACGAAAAAAAGCCCAGGACCATATGGTTTCACGGGTGAATTCTGCCAAACGTGTAAGGAAGAATTAACATCAGCTGTTCTCAACCTCTTCCAAAAAGATTGAAGAGGAATTTTGTGAGGTCCAAACTCATTTTGTGAGGCCACCACTACTCTGGTCTTAAAGCCAGATAAGGACACTATAAGCAAAGAGGACTACAGACCAATATCTCTGAGGCATATAAATGCAAAAATTCGGTTTGCTAGTATTCTCAAAATTAATTAAATGGGATTAAGAGGGATTTATCCCTGGGAAGCAAGGACATTTCAACATACCCAAATCAACAAATGTGATAAGCAACATTAACAAAATGAAGGATAAAAATCATATGATCATCTCAATAGATGCAGAAGAGACATCTGACAAAACACAACATCTTTTCATGATAATAACTTTCAAAAAATTGGGTATAGAAGGAATATACCTCAACATAATAAGTACCAAATATAACAAGCCCACAGCTAACATTGTACTTAGTGGTGAAGAGTTGAAAGTTTTTCCTCTAAGATCAGGAACAAGACAAGGGTGCACACTCTCACCACTCCCAGCCAACATAGTACAGAGCAATAAGGCAAGAAAAAGAAATAAAAGGCACCAAATCAGAAAGGAAGAAGTAAAATTATCTGTGTTTGCAGATGACATGATCTTATATTTAGAGAATCCTAGAGAATCCACCAAAAAACTGTTAGAACTAAACAAGTTCAGTGAAGTTGCAGGATACAAAATCAACATACAGAAGTCAGTTGTGCTTCTAACATTGATATTTACAAATAGCAAAATATCTGAAAAGGAAATAAAGGGAACAATGACATTTACAAAAGCATCCAAAACAATAAAATCCTAAGGAAGAAATTTAACCAAGGAGGTGAAAGATCTGTACACTGAAAACTATAAAACTCTGCTGAGGGAAATATAAGAGGACACAAATAAATGGAAAGAGATCTTGTGTTTATGGAGCGAAAGAATTAACATCGGTAAAATGTCCTTACCACCAAAGTCATCTAGAGATTCAATGCAATGCCTATCAAAATTCCAATGGCATTTTTCACAGAAATAGAAAAAACAATCCTAAAATTCATATGAAACCACAAAAGATCCCAAATAGCCAAAGCAATCCTGAGAAAGAAGAACAAAGCCAGTGACATCACACTTTCTGATTTCAAACTATATTACAAAGCTATAGTAATCAAAACAGTATGGTACTGGCATAAAAACAGACACACAGACCTATGGAACAGAATGAAGAGTCCAGAAATGAACCTTGCATATACGGTCAACTAACATTTGACAAGGGAGCCAAGAATACTCAATAGGGAAAGGATAGTTTTTTCAAAAGATGGTGTTGGGAAAACTAAATAATCACATGCACAAGAATGAAATTGGACCCCTATCTCATACTACACCCAAGTAATGAATTGAATACTTAAATGTAGACCTGAAACCATAAAACTCATAGAGAACATAGGGGAAAAGTTCCTTGACATCAGTCTTGGCAATGATATTTTGAATATGGCACCAAAAGCAAAAATAAATAAATAGGACTACATAAACTAAAAAGCTTCTGCACAGCAAAGGAAATGATCAACAAAATGAAGTGCAACCAATGGAATGGGAGAAAATATTTGCAAACTATCTATGTGATAAAGGGTTAATACACAAAATATATAAGGAACTCTTACAACTCAATAGCAAAAAACCCAGACAATGTAATTAAAAGAAATGAAATCAGGGTCTCGAAGGGATATCTGCACTTCTGTGTTCATTGCAGTGTTATTCACAATACCCAAGGTATGGCAACAACCAAAATGCCCATCTACCAATAAATGAATAAAGAAAATGCAGCATATATATGTGTGTGTGTGTGCGTGTGTATGGCAAATAGAGTCAGATAGAGAAAGACAAATACTGTATGATTTCTCTTATATGTGAAATCTAAAAAAGCCAAACTCATAGAAACAGAGTAGAATGGTGGTTGCCAGGGGCTGGGTTTTGGGGAAAATGGGGAGATGTTGGTCAAAGGGTACAAACTTTCTGTCATAAGATGAATAAGTTCTGGGGATCTACTGTACAGCGTGGTGACTATAGTTAATACTGTATTATTAGACTTGAAAGTTGTCAAGAGAGTAGATCTGAAATGTTCTCACACACACAAAAAACGGTAGTTCTGTAAGGTGAAGGAGGTTTTAACTAACCTATCGTGGTAGTCATTTTATGACACATACATGTATCAAGTAATTACATTGTACACTTTAAACCCGCACAATGTTACATGTCAGTTATATCTCAATAAAGCTGGAAAAAATAAAATAAAATAGAAATTAATAATCAGAATAAATAAATAAAATACGTAACTCCAGCCTTTTATGATTTTCTCATTCCCATTTTAAGTTTAGAATAAATTTTGGGAACAAACGTTTATTGTTTTCAATAAATATTTATCAAAATCTTAGTAAAAAAAAAGGCGAGTAGGAGGCAGAGTGACAATGCCACTATCACATTAAAAAGAAAACTTGTCCCAAATCAGGTCAGAGACAGAACATTTTTACATAATGTAATTCATGACCACCTTCTGCAAAGATTTTTACATTCATGGTAAAATTCTGTAGCTTTTTTCTAATGAACTTTAATGAGATTAAATCTTGTTCTGGAAACCAGTTACTGACCCACCCACCGGCTGCCAGTCAAGGGTCCAGTGAACTCAGTCTTCCTTTTTTAACCTGTTACATATTGAATAGCTTATCCGTCTCTTTTTCTGTAAAATAAGAGTGAATCTTTCAATGAGCTTGCTAGGATCTTTTTCCTGGAATGGTAGCAACACTTTATGGCAATAAGGCGTCCACACATGTTCAAATTAAATTAAAATCTTCACACATTCAGAAAAGTTTTCTTTAATAGCACCTAACAAAAATAACAATCATTTCCTAATATAATCTAATACCCAGTCGCATTTGGCTAGTATATTCAGATGATTCTTTTTTTTAAATTACTCTATTGAGGTTACCTTGGTTTATAACGCTGCGTAAATTTCAGGTGTACGTTATTATATTTCAGCTTCTGTATAGACTGCATCATGGTCACCATCAATAGTCTAGTTTTCTAATGATTCTTAAGCTCAGTTATGTTCAGGAATCCCAGGCCTCTGTTGGACAGAGTGGAAGAGCTGAAAACAGTCTCTGGCTTTCTTTGTAAAAGGAACATCAAAGTCCACGATCAAGGCATGGACTCCTTAGTCCACGGGTTCTGAACTTTTCTTACTTTATGGACACTTTTGATAATTTTGAAGCTATGGACTTCTCCTCAGACAAATGCACATCTGCCACATCTCAAATTTTTGCCCCTACTTTCAAGAGGGTTCATGGAGCTCCTGAAGCTCATCCAAGGGTCTCGGACCTGGATTAAGAACACATGCTTTACATGTTCCTTCCCAATTTGTCACTCTGCTGCTCTCACTACACAAGGAGGCCGCTATCAGAGGATGCACAACATTGTTTGTTTCCTTAGGACAGGAACTTGTGCCACTGTCAAGGCCTCCAGTCTTGGTTGAAAAGACACCTGTAGCCACATCGTAGACTAGAAACAGCCATAGATTTGGTGGCAGAAGACCTCGATTCTCCAGGTTACTTTTTCAATACTTCAAGCAGATCACTCTAGGGAGACAAAGATGGGGCTAAGGTTAAGGTTAGGAACTTAGAGTGCAAGGAACGCCAAAATATTATCATCTCCATTTTACAGGAAACTGAGAATCAGAGAGGTTACATAATGCATCCAAAGAATATTCAGCTTACACATGTTCAGTCAGGTTTCAACGTTAGGTTTGTCTGAGTTTAAAACTCAAGCTTTTTTCAGATTATACTGGTAGTCTTCCAATTGTGCTTAGGAGACCCTCCTTAGAGGGGTTGGCTCCAGTAGTGTGGGGGTAGGGGTACCCCTGGCCCACTGGCTTTAACATATATGACTTCTTAATTAGAATGTGCTAGGCGTACGGGGCCAGCCCCTTGGCCGAGTGGTTAAGTTTGCACGCTCAGCCGTGGCGGCCCAGGGTTTCACGGGTTCGGATCCTGGGTGTGGACATGGCACTGCTCGTCAAGCCATGCTGAGGTGGCGTCCCATGTAGCACAACTAGAAGGACGCACAACTAAAAATATACAACTAGGTATCCTGGGGCTTTGGGGAGAAAAAGGAAAAAAATAAAATCTTAAAAAAAGAAAAGAATTTGCTAGGCTGCAAAAATGTTTGGAAAACACTGCATTTCATGCTGCTGTTCAGTCTCCACGTCTATAATAGAAGTAGAATGCAGATGTCTACTTTATTGTGACAGATAGATAAGAAGAGGCATGTGAAACAACTGTGTAAACTTTTAGACAGTATTCAGATGGGAAATGTTAGTGAAGATACTATATAGCAATGAAATAGTTTTCCCCTTTAAAAATCTTTACTACCCTCAACACACAACCTTGGTTGCATGTTTCATGCACCCAAGAAAACATGCTGACTTTCAAGTGGTTTGGGGGCACTAGTTTAGACTTGAAAGCTCTACGTAAAGGGTAGTGTCTCTATACATTTTCTTTTCTGCTGAGGAAGATTCACCCTGAGCTAACATCCCTGCAAATCTTCCTCTATTTTTTTAGTATGTGGGCCACCAGCTCAGCATGGCAGCTAACATAGCCGTGTAGGTCTGTGCCCAGGAACCGAGCCCAGGTTGCCGAAGCAGAGCACGCTGAACTTAACCACTAGGCCACTGGGGCTGGCCCAATATACATTTTTGAAAGTTTAATTACTAATACACTATTAACTGCATAATTAGATTTTAAGCTACCATGAATACATCCTCTCAAATGCATTCGAATTGATCCACCTTCCATTTAAAATCTTTTTTAACATTAATTTATAATTTCTGAGAAATTTCAGATAGGATTTTGGGTTTATCATGATTTTTAAGATATTATTATAACTTTAGTTGGAGAGTAAACCTTAGTATTTGAGATTTTGAGACTGGCCTATCTGCCAGTCATTCGCCTGATGACTTAGTGAAACCATGTCACATCGCACATCTGTAGTGGGTGTCACAGGGGAAGGGCCTCCTGAAGTCTGTGAAGCATTCTGAGACAGGCACCCAAAATCAGAGGAGAAAACTACCCCGTTATTGCTGAGCTGACTTGCGGGGTGAAATAGCATCTTCCATAATTGAGATATATCTTTCATGGGTGGAAAAGTGTTCCCATATCCAATTTTTTTTTTTTTTGAAAAACAACCAGTGAAAAAACAACTACAGAAAGAAAATTCCCCTTGTGTGCTTCACACTTCAAAACAATATCACTTTCATCACTGAGTCATCAAAACTTCCTGAGTATTTCTTTTTTAAGAGAAAAGACCAATCACTAACCTATTTTCTTTTCCACCCCACCATCTACAGCAAAAACAACAACTCGGAAATAGTCTTTGGTGAAACTGCAAAGTAGGCAAGGTTTTTCTGTGGCTTTCTTCTACCTTCCTCTCTCTTCGGTCTCCCACCCATAGAATTCCTGCTCTCTTCCTGCGCCCCGATGCCTAGGGCTTATGGGATGCTTTGTTCCCCAAGGCTACTCTCCCTTAAAGTATCCAGAACAAAAATTACCCCTTCCTTGCCTTTCTGACAAACCCGACCCCCATCTTTCTCTGCTCCTGACCTCAACTAGGTGCTGCCCTCTGACCTTTCATTTATCTGTGTCTCTCCTTAGCACATTCTCCAGCATCTGTTCCCAAAGTTCTCCTGCCTTCCAGCCCCCTCCGTACACACTCCCCTTGCAATCTTTCTGTAAGCAACTTCACTGCTTCCTCCACTGACCTGATGGAGGCAGGCAGCTGGTCTGCCACCACGCATAGAGTAAATGAAGTCTCCTGGAGTTGTGCACGGTGAACACAAAGTGACTGAGGCCTGGAGATAGCAAAGCCGCTGTCCCGGATGAGGCCACCTAAAGGGAGAGCCCACAGCTTAACTCCAGTCTGCCTCAAGTTCCATCTTTGTCTTCATTCGTTCCCCTTCCTGGGCACACACGCTCCTTTCTTTGTAAGGCACACACTTTGGATTTAGATCCATCAGGTTTGGACGATGACACTGCCACTTCCTAGCAGCACGACCTTGGGAAAGGTACTTATGTCTTCTAACTATTAGTTTTTTGATTTAGATAAACAGGATACTAATAACACTTACCTCTAGTGTTAGCATGTGGACTAAATGAGAAAATATCAGTCACAGTGCTGACCTGGGAGCCTGCTCAAAGTGACCTGTTGGTACAATTCTTAATTCTAAGGCTGAGATTGCACCCACAAAGTCCACAAAGCCCCTTTTCAGGCTGTTTAGAAATTATCTTAATGCTCCCCTCAGGTCTCCACACTAATTTTACCTTTTCTCCATACTTTTTTGAACTTTTTTATCATATTGATAGTTGGCATTCAATTAAAGCAGTTCTGGGTGCCTTATAATGATCAAGTTATTATCAGTCTGCACTCAGAGGTCCTGTGCCCACTCTCTACCACATTTTAGCCTTTGTGTCTCTTAACCTGTGCTCCTCCTCACCCTGTGTTCTTTATCCCTAATAATAATAATAATAATAGTAATAATGATTACCATTTACTATATGTGTTTTGTGTCAGATACTTACTACATTGCTCATTTAATCTCACTGTGGATTGGCAATATTATTTCCATTGTACAGTCAAGGAAACTGAGGTCAAGGGTTTTCTTGCTGTTTGGTTTTGTGTGTGTGTGTGAGGAAGATTGGCCCACAGCTAACATCTATTGCCAATCTTCCTCTTTTTGCTTGAGGAGCATTGTCACTGAGCTGACATCTGTGCTAAACTTCCTCTATTTTATGTGGGATGCCGCCACGGTGTAGCTTCATGAGCGGTGCTAGGTCCGAGCCCAGGACCCGAACCTATGAACTCCCGGCTGCTGAGGCAGAGTGTGTGAACTCAACAACTGCCCCACTGGGCCTGCCCCAGGAGTTTTTAAATATGTTACCCAAGATGTCAAAGGTCATCATGTTTAATCCAGGGATGCCTTACTCTGAAACCCATTCCCACCCTTCACCCCGGGCAACCATGATCTGCTTTCTGTCTCTAGACAAGGAATCTTTGTGCATGAGGCTGTGGATTTGCCTATTCTGGACATTTCATATAAATGGAATCATGTAATATGAAACCTTTTGTGGCTGGCCTCTTATCCTCATATTTTCAAGGTCTGCTCATGTTGTTGCAGGTATCAGTACTTCATTCCTTGTATGGCTGAAAATATTCCTTGGTGTGAATATATCACATTTTATTTATCCATTCATCAGATGATGGACATTTGAGTTGTTTCCATTTTGCCTATTATGAATAATGCTGCTACAAACATTTGTGTACAAAGTTTTTGTGTGAAGATATGTTTTCAATCCTCTTACTAGGGGTGGAATTGCTGAGTAGTCATACGGGAGGTGTAAGTTTAATTTAAGAAACTGCTAACCTATTTTCTAAAGTGGGTGTACCATTTTGCATCCCCACCAGAATTGTATGAAGTTTCCAGTTTCCCCACATTCTTGCCCACACTTGTTATTGTCCGTCTTTTTTATTATAGTCATCCTGGTGGGTATGAAGGGGTATCTCACCATGGTTTTGATTTGCATTTCCCTCATGACTAATGATGTTAAGAGCGCTATCTAATTTTGTATTACTATTCTTTGGGTAAAAATACAATGGAAGGTTTAGTGGATGCTGAGTGAGGAATGATCTAGACAAACGTTTCTCCAGTCTTTAATTCACATTGCAAACTTAGTATAGCATTTAAAAAATTAACTTGCTTTTCTGTACTAGCCCAAAAAAAGGCTTTGTCTTGTAACAGGGGTGTGTGTGGGTGTGTTTTTTGGTTTTATTTTTAAATGAAGAGGTTTAAGTACAAAAGAAATATGTACAAACCCTGGTGGTCTCTGAACCACATGTTCTCAGCCCACCCGACTTCAGGGCAACTGCGATGGCCCGTTCCTTGTACTTCTTGTGCCCACCTTGAGCGCGCACGCTTGGCACAGTCTAGTTTGGGCTTCCGGCTTTCTCCTCAGCTGTAGTAGGCGGCTCACCGAGACCCTAGAGCCCAGAAGTGCAGGGGAAGAAGAGAGTAGGAGGGTGGATTGAAGACTGACACCCAGGGGGAAGCTTCAGTCAATAGAACAGGAAGTTGATGGATCAAGGCTGGAGCTCCCACGCCTTAATGGGACATTCTAGGGGTCAGGCTCCACTCGGTTCCTTAGAAAGGCCCAACAGGAGTGAGCTGCAGTTGCTCGTGGCAGAAACCCTTCCCTTCACGAACACTTTGTTGGTATTTCTTCTTCTCCTGTTTCACTTCCCAACTCCCACACTTCTGCCTCCTGGGGTCACTTCAAAAATAAGCTCCTGGCTCACAAGTCCTCCTCTCAGTCTCTGGTTTCAGGGAGTCTTGGCTAAGTGTGTGTGCTCCTTTAGATCTGTTCAAAACAGTTCCCCAAATCTGATTATTATGACTGTATTAATGATCGAATTGGCACATAGTACATGGGGTGGACTCCAGAGGCTGGGAATTCCATGCTGGCAAATTGCTCACATGAGGACTTTTTAGGGATTGGTGAGTGGGGCAGTGCCCATCCTTAGGTCTCAGTTGCATTCAGAGCTTTTTACAGCCCTGTCATTAGCTGTCCCTTCTTTGACTTGTGGTATCCCAGTTTGGGTTGCTGGCCCTGAGCATTTCACAACTCCCCTGCCTATGTTATCTTAAGTCTGCACTCTTCCCACTTAACCCAGACTTGGCAGCACTGTTTGGCTATCTCTTTACATGTCCTTCTTATCCCCTGACACCCCATTCTGTCCAAACTTCTGCTAAGCTAAGAAATGATGAAGCTGGCTGAGACAGGCTAGAACAGTGACATGCACTCAGAAGCCATGGGTTCCACTCCCAGCCCTGCCTCTTCCTACTCTTGAGAGACTGGACAACTCACCACCTCTCTGAATTCTATTTCATCATTGTTTTTTTATTAAGATAATTTTTCAGAACAGTTTTAGGCTCACAGCAAAATTGAGGACAAAGTCCAGAGATTTCCAATATACTTCCTGCCCTCACCCATGCACAGCCCCCCTGTTATCAACATCCCCCCGCAGAGTGGTATATTTGTTCCAATTGATGAACCTACACTGATGCGTCATAATCACTCAAAGTCCACAGTGAACATTACGGTTCATTCTTGGTGTTAGACATTCTCTGGATGTGGACAAACACGTAATGACATGTAGCCATCATTGTGGTATCAAACAGAGTAATTTCACTGCCCTAACATTTCCTCATCTTCAATGTGGCAATAACAGGATCGATTCTGGCTCCCCACAGGGTTTGAGAAGATAAAAACTGCTTTAAAAATCAATAAGGCAAGAAGGTCCAGTGTAGTGGTGAGAGTGAAAAATTAGATTTGGACTTTATGAAAATATCCGAATACAGGAGCCCAGTTAAATAAGTTGTGATGGAATCAACAGAATCTTTACAATCATTAAAAATTATGTTGAAGAATAGTTAAAGGTATTGGGAAATTAAGTGAAATAATTACAAAACCATAAGTGCAAGTGGAGATAACCAGGGGCTGGAGAAGGGGTGAAATGGAGAGTCATTGTTTATTGGGTACAGAGTGTCTGTCTGGGGTGATGAGAACGTTCTGGAAATAGATAGCAGTAATGGCTGCAAAACATTGTGAATGTATTTAATGCCACTGAATTGTATGCTTAGAAATGGTTAAAACAGTAAATTTTATGTCACGTATATGTTACCACACACACACACACACACATACAAGATAGCTAGACGTTTACAGGAAGTTCTTAGCAAGCTCAAAAACAATTCTCATGTGAAGCCATGGTGGTTTCTGACAGTTGGCTACTGTTCTAATTATCAGCGGCATAGAATTGGATGGTCTATTAAATTATTTACCAAAATTTCCATTACCAAGAGAAATGTTTGGTTTAAAAAAAAATGTGCAAGATGAACCTGTTCTTTAGCTCTGTCTATCTGCCTATCTATCCACCTATCTATCTAACTCTATCTATGTCTGTCTGTCTATTTATCTATCTGTATACACACGACATGCTTACCTGCTTTTTCTAAATTTTCTGTGATGAATATATATTACTCTTACATGAAAACTTTATTTATAAAATGTACGAAGCACTATATAAACCATAAGGAAATTTTCTTATTCGTATAAGGGCTTTGGCTTATCATAGTGTAGAATATCCAATTGCTGCTAAAGAAACTCCTCTCAGGTAATCTCCAAGGCAGTGGTTGACTTTAATCTGCAGGCAGAGAAAATTGTATATGCAAAGTTCCAAAAGCGATAGACTACATGGCTCATTTGAGGCCTTGAAATAGGTTCATTATGTTGTAACATTAAGTCTGTGAGTGGGTGATGTTGAGAGCAAAGGGCTCGGGATGAGTCTGGAGAGGTAACAAAGGGACAATTGACCAAATTAAAGAGTTTGGACTTTATCCTAGGGATAACAGCCAACCATTAATGGGTTTTAAGCCAGTGATATTATTAGATTTGCATATTAGAAGATTATGGTATTTGCATTATGGAAAATAGACTAGAAAGGAGCAATACTGGAGGCAGAGTGATTGACTATGAGACTGTTACAGTCACCCAGGCCACCTGGACTGTATCATCATGGTATAAAGCATGTGGATCTAAGACATATCTAGAAAGTAGAACTGTTGTAGCACTTGCTATTGATTCAATATAGAAAGTGAGAGCTAGAACCATCTAGAATGCCTCCTGGTTTTAGCCTTGGGCAATTGAGATGGGCTTGTGTCACTCATTGAGATAGGAAGCAAGTAGGAGCTTGTTTGAGGGTGAGGGAAAGTAACAAGTTCAACCTGGGGCCTGTCGAGTTTGAGACGCCTGTGCAGTTGGAAATCCAGAATACCGAGAACTTGGAAGAGGGGTCAGGAGTCAGCAGCACTTGGAGGGCAACTGAAACTATCAGAGGAGATAAGATTTCCCAGGAAAGGGATGTAGAGAGAGGTTTTTAGTCTTTCTCGGGGGTGAAGGACTGAGAACTGATGAACACTAAGAAAGTTTTCTCCAGAAATATCTTCAAAGAATTTGCTTGTTAAGCAGATGAAAGAAATCAGGATGTAGTTGAGGGTTGTCATGGGATCAAGAAAGGGTTCTTTTTCAAAATAACAAGTGTTGGAGAGGATGTGGAGAAAAGGGGACCTTCATACACTGCTGGTGGGCGTGTAAATTGATGCAGACACTATGGAAAACAGTATGGAGATTCCCCCCAAAATTAAAAATAGAATGACCATATGATCCAGCTATTCCACTTCTGGATATTTATCCAAAGAGCATGAAAATACTAATTCAAAAGATACATGCACCCCTATGTTCACTGCAGCATTATTCACAATAGCCAAGACTTGGAAACAACTTAAGTGCCCATTGACAGATGCATGGATAGTGGTGTGGTGTGTGTGTGTGTGTGTGTGTGTGTGTGTATACACACTCACACACAATGGAATACTACTCAGTCATAAAAAAGACAAAAATATTGCCATTTGTAACAACATGGATTGACCTTGAGGGTATTATGCTAAGTGAAATGTCAGATGGAGGAAGACAAGTACCATAGGACTTCATTCTTATGTGGAAGATAAAGAAACATAAAACACATAGATATGGAGAATAGATTGGTGGTTACCAGAGGATAAGGGGCCAGGGGAGGGGGAAAAGGGTAAAGAGCTCATGTGTGCAGTGACAGATGGCAAGCAGACTTTTGGTGGTGAGCATGATCCAGTCCGTACAGAAGTTGAAATATAGTCATGTACATCTGAAATTTATACAATGTTATAAAGCACTGTGACCTCATTACAAAAAAAAAAAAGAGTCATTTTCAGATGAGAGAGACCTGAATATATTTAGATAAACAAGTAACAAGGAAGTGATTATAGAAACAAGAGAGAGGAGGAATCACCAGAAGACCAAGTCTCTGAGAAGGGACAAAGAAACAGGCTCCATAACATTGCAAAAGGCTGTGTCTTCGGCAGAATTAGACAATTTTTTAAAACAAGAAACAGGAAGAAAGACTAGAAAAGAATGCAGGTGAGCTTATGAGTTGTATGCCCGGAAGTTGAAGGTTTTCTTATCAGATGACTTCTGTGGACACTGAATAGGAGATGAGGTCATTTATAACAAGAGTAGCCAGAGGCCAGAGGTCTGTGAAATCATCCGTGTAGATTAGGGGATGCGATCAGGGAGACCTCACAGGACCTCTAGGCCGTGGAGGCCCAGCTGAATAAGGGGATCAGGCATTTATAGTGGCATCCATCTGGATGATTCTACTGCAGCAAATCGCATGGTCCTTGGTGCAAATGAGGAGAAGGCAATAGTTCAATTCTTTGAGGGTTGTAGATTTGCCAAAAATTGTGAGTAAAGGACTGTGGGGCAAAGGAGATGAAGAGTCAAAGACGAATTGACCATAGAATGATGTACCAGGTATCAAAACTGTATAGAGAAAAGTGAGGTCAGGAAGGAAATGATGGAAAGAGAAAATGAACATATCTAGGGATTGAAAGTACTAACGTGTGCAGCCAGCCCATCTATGTGGTTCATTTTCTAAAAGGACTTTTGTTTTCATTTTTGTTGTTATTTAAAATCACCAAGTGTCTTGACGTAACAATGATGTAGTTTGATTATAAAAACTTGGCCAGAACACTGAAGCTAAGAGAAGCCATTTGAAATCAGATGCCTTGCCCCAATCCATATACTGTATAATCACTCATTTGTCTTTCAGATATAGGATCAGAATTAACCAGTGAAATATATCTTTCTTTCTCAGAATCAAGGCCAATATTACTTTTCATGTGTAAACTCTGTGAACTGGGTATTAGATAATATTGGAGATTTATAAATATTCTTATATGTATAATGGTATTGTAGTTCTGTAGGTCACCATTCTTATTTTTAGGAGATGTCTGCTAAAGTATATGGAGGTGAATTGCCAGCACATCTGCAACTTTATTTTCAAGTGGTTTTGAAAAATAATTGTACAATAAAGCAAACATGGCAAAATGATCTAAGGGGTTCTCAATGGGGGAGGGGAAAGAGTTTACTTCTTCCGAGATACTTGGCAGTGTTTGGAGACATTTCTGGCTGTCACAAGTTAGGGGTGGTGGTGCTGCTGGCATCTAGTGGATAGAAGCCAGGAGTGCTGCTAAACATCTACAATGCACAGGACAGACAGCCCCTGACAGCAAAGAATCATCTGTACCCAAATGTCCTCGGGCCGAAGTTGAGAAACCCTGTTCTGGGTAGTAGATAGACAGATGGTCCTGGTGCTAGTGCTAGTCTTTCAACTGTTCAAATATTTTAAAATTTTTATTAAAGGAAGTTTGAAACGAAAACTAAAATATGAGAAGAAAAGAAGAAAATCGATCTTTTCCAAGTAGTCAACAATAAATTATTTTTGATGGTGGTCAGAGGTAGTGGATTGTTTCGAGCATGATTGGGGATGCTCTCGGAAACCGTGACTTTTAGTTAGATAGCTGGAAACCATTCTTCATCTTCCCTCAGTCAATCAAACAAAATAGAACACTGTCTTTATTTGGTATTTGAATTCTTGTGCAAAATGTTTTAAAAGAGAGAAAGGAAGCAAAAATGAGAAGAGGCTTTTGTAGATCGCTTGCTGTGATCCAGGTATCACGCTGGGCACTTTCTGTACGTAATCCTGTCTGGCTTGGAGTCAGCTGATACAGATTTAAGTCTTAGCTGTGTCACAAAATGACTAATTAGATTCATTCATTTAATCATTCATTTCTCCATTCAACAAAGCTTTATTAGATGCCTCCTCCGATCTAGACACTGTACTAGGCCCTGGGGATACAGAAACAAATAAAGTACACTCTTCGATCTCAGGGAGCATATAGCCTATTGAGGAAGACAGAAAATTTAATACTGAGCAATGTGAAATGATCTTTCTTAGAGGAATGGACAGGTTTCTCTGGGAGCACATAGGTGGGCAACCAGCCCTGAGAAGCATTCTCAGACCTGGGATAGTGTGGAGTAAATCAACAGAAGGGATGCTGAGACAAGGACAGAGTGAGTGAGGGGCTAGCAGTGTGGGGAGAAGGACAGAGCTTCCGGCTTGAGACAGGCCTGGAGCCTGTTCTATACAGGTGGAAGCATGATAAAGGCCTAGAGGTAAGAGAGAGAGGGTAGAGTGCCTTAGCGTGGTTCTCTACCTTGAGCATGCATCAGAATCTCCTGCAGGGCTTATTAAAACATCCATTTCCAGGCCCCACCCTTATAGTGTCCGATTCATGGGTCTGGATGGGGCCTAAGGATTTGCATTTCTAACAAGTGCCCAAGTGATGCTGACACTGCTGGTCAAGGGACCACACTTTGAGAACCACTGTCTTAGAGAAACTGCAGGTAGTTTGGGTAGAATTGGAGCTGAAGGTATGACCAGGGCTTAGAACAGTGACCATGCTAAGGAGTTTGGCCTAAATTATGGAGCCCATAGGGAGCTATTGAAGTGTTTTAACCACTAGAGAATTTAATGCTTAATCTCTCTTAGCCCATTTATTAGTGAGGGCTCTCCAGAGAAATAGAAGCAATAGGATTTGTATAGATATATATAAGAGGAGATTTGTTATAAGAATTGGCTTATGCAATTATGGAGGATGGGAAGTCTTGAGATCTGCTGTCAGTAAGCTGGAAACCCAGGAAAGTCAGTGGCATAATTCAGTCCAAGAATGAAAGCCTGAGAATTGGGGTGCCCATGGTGTATGTCCCAATATGAGTCAGAACGCCTGAGAATCAGGAGCACTGATGTCCAGGGGCAGGAGTAGACGGATGTCTCAGCTCAAGCAGGGAGAGAGAACTTGCCCTTCTCTGCCTTTTTGCTCTTTTCAAGCCCTCAACAGATTGATTGATGCCCACCCGCGCTGGTGAGGACCATCATCCTTACTCAGTCTACTGATTCAAATGCCAATCTCTTCCAGAGACACCATTATAGATATACCCAGAAATAATGTTTTACCATCTATCTGGGTATCCCTTAGCCAAGTCAGTTTGAAACATGACATTAATCATCACAGCCCATATTTCTTCATCTGTAATATAGGAGACTAATAACCATCAAACCATCTCTCAGCATTCTTTTGAGAATAAAACCAAACAGTACTATGTATGTAAATTTAGATCACTGTATAGATATCAGAGATAATTATTAAAATCAACTCATTTATATTTGTCAATTATACTTCAATAAGCTGAAAAAAATAAATTCATTTAGAGCCAGAAATATTGCCATTTTCTAGATAACAAAACTGATGTACAGAAGGCAGAGGTGGTACCAGCCAAAGCGTCCTGGGCCTGACCACGCTCACCACTGCCCCACCTGCCACTCCCTGCCACTCCAGTCCAGAGGAAGCATTTCCCAGGGTCATAAAAACCCTCCTCTCGCAGTTGTCATCCCCACTTCCTCTCGACTATAACCCATTGAGTGAGGTAGATGACGAGGCTGGTTGTCTCAGTTTAGAGTCTTAGAGAATGACTCACCAAGAAGTTAAACATCTGACCCAGGTGAGTATGGGTAACTGGCAAAGCTGAGGTCAGACCATCAGTCTCATGAACTTGCTGTTCTGCCCTCTAGTCCATATTTGAGGTCCAAGAATAGGCTCAAAGTGTCCCTGCAAGGGGGAAGGTAGGCCCTGATGCTGGCTCAGTCAGCACCTCAAACTCAGAAGGAGAACTCAGAAGTTTCATTCTTGGGAAACTCTGTTAAGGAAAGTCAAGTCATTTGAGGAATCAGCATCTTTTGAGTCTTTCTATTAGGAACTGCAGGAAACCTTGCTTTTTTTTTTTTTTTTTTATCCTCGTATTTGCAGTTTAGATTTGCTTTTACTTTCACTTTCTCACTTAATTCTCATGGGCACTATTACTGTTCCCTGTTACAAAAGTGAGGTTCAATGACTTGTTCAGGATGACACAGCCAGCAGGTCAATTCCAGATCTTCTGCACTGAACACCAAAATATTTATTTATTTATTTTATTAACTTTTGGGGTTTTTTCCTGAGGAAGATTAGCCCTGAGCTAACATCTGTTGCCAATCTTCCTCTTTTTTTGCTTCAGGAAGACTAGCCCTAAGCTAACATTTGTGCCAGTCTTCCTCTATTTTATATGTGGGTGGCCACCACAGCATGGCTGATGAGTGGTGTAGGTCCATGCCCGGGATCCGAACCCACAGACCTGGGCTGCCAAAGAGGAGTGTGCCAAACGTAACCACCAGGCCACGGGGCCAGCCCCCACCAAAATATTTATGTAAAATAAGTTTGACATGTGACAATTGTTTTCAAGAAACATGATGATTATAAACATAGTATATGTATATATAAGTGTGTGTTATATGCTTTTATTTCCTCATTTTCGCTTGGCAATACTACTCATTTATTTCATCTGCTTTTTGTTTTATTATTTGTTTTCATTTGCTTCCATTTAATCACCTATGATACAGTCATAGAAATTAGAAAGTCAGAATTTGAAACATATTACAATGCACATCTGAAAGCTATATAATGTTATAATCCAATGTTACTGCAATAAAAAATAAATTAATTTAAAAAGAAGAAGTTAGAAAGTATTTTTGGTGGAAATAATCCTTGAAATCTTAGGATTTAAAACAACAGGAAACTGTGATTTGATGAAATGAAATGGAATGACTAAAAAATGTAGGTTTAATGGTGAAAACTCTTCCTGGTAAATAGAACTTTCAGTTGGTCACAGAATCTATCATGCTTTTTTTCTTTTTGGTTAAGAAGACAAAGGTCCTGGAGCTTCTTGAAACATTTCCCACAAATAACACACATAGGCTTTCCATGGGGGCAATCAGAGGGCTCAGGTAAGGTGAAAAGGGAGACTGATCAGCTCCCCCCACAGCCATATAGTCAAGCTTAGTAAACTAGAAAGCCTCGAGGGTGGGCAGAGACCAGAGTTCGAATTCAGCAAGCCAGCAGAAACAGCCTCTGGAGAGACTTACACCAGCGAGCAAATCCTGCAGGGGGAGAGCTACACAGCTCATTGGAGCATTTTAAGCATTTCTTCCTCCCTTCCTGAGTGACAGCTGGCATGCATGGCAGATCCTTGATACTCATCAATTTTTCCCCATAAAGATTATACATATATATATATATATATATATATATATATATATATATACACACAAGTTTACAAAAACCTAGGCTTAACAGAAGTTCTGTGTTTTTAAAATCCAGAATCCATTTGTTTTTTAAGAAAAGGGTATTACTCTGCTTGGGATCATAAAACTCTGATGCTGAGACAGAGTGCATAGATCATCTGGGTGAAGCCAAAGACTTACCCAGAATCATCCAGCCAAGGGAGCAGTCGGGGGATCCAGGTTCCTGACTTCCTACTTTAGTGCTCTCACTGTGGTTCTCAGGAAATAAAAAAGACTCAAACAAGAATAAAATGAAATAATTAATGGCCTGGGGGGATATGTTTACAATATATTGTTATGCACAGAAAGCACATACCATAATATACATCATGTGATTCTATTTTTTTGGAGGAAAAAGGGAAGATGTGTGCTGGGTAGAAAAAGGCTAGGAGATGTTAGCAGGCCTGGCATCTCTAGGGGGGGCGATTAGCAGGATTTGCTCTTTTCATCTTTGAGTTCTTTTGTATTTTTCAGGTTTTTAGAATAAACATGATTTTGAAAATAAGAAAGAAGTTAATGGTATAAACAAAGGATTAAAAGCATCGTAGGAAGGTCAGACAGGCACATTTCAGAAGTACAGAGACAAGTAGCAGTGGGACTCTTTTCCGGAGGGTGGGGAGCGAGAGGACTTATCTATAGAAGTGGAACGTGGGACCTGAGCTGTGCTGAAGGGTGGTGAGGGCACATGAATGGATGGACACCAAGAGCTGATGCGTGGGCCACAGGACAAACAATCAGGGCGAAGGAAGCAGTGAGAGCCTCTCTTTACTGGGGAAGTCAGCTCCCTTCCCCACTTCCCGCTCCTTTAACGTCAAGCCGATGGGGAAATATTAAGCTATGAGCCTCTGCGTTCACTTCCCTAGAAGCACGGAATATTCTGGAACTGATGCCTTCTGAAGAAAGTTGATTCCTTATCAGGAGATCTCTCATGGCTACTCCATTCCTTCTTCTTAGCTTGACCATGTGGCTGATACTCAGATCTGGCAAAGAGCAGGAAAAAGAAATAAAAATAATAAGTAGATTGATACATGAATGAATGGATGGATGAACTTCTTTGATTTATAGAGCACTTCCTATTTACTTGCTAGATCCTAATTTATGCGATGTATGATTTCTAGTCGTTGGTATTGTTACATTATCTCTAACCTCAACAGGAAGGCATTATTATTCCATTTCAGAGGTGGTAAAACTGAGGCTGAGTTACCAAAGAGAGCAGGATTAGAACCCAAGGCTGTCAGACTCTAGGGCCCATGCCTCTTTCTCTGCACCCTCAGATGGCCCAGGCCTTCTCAGTGGATCCAGGGGACGGCTGTAGGGAAAAGAACACTGCATTAGGAGTCTGTTTCTCGATGCACCCTGGGCAAGGACAACCGTCTAAACGATCTCCAAATGGCCCTTGGCCGACTCTCTTCCATATTCATGTTGTTTGCTGACACAACAGATATTCTTTGCCAGTTTTTTGGGGAAGAGGGGTTTTGTTTTAACATGTTGACCCTACTCAACTCAGGGAGATAGAAAATCTCATGCTTAAGTTAGAAAAGATGGAACTTAGAACGCAGTCTGTTTTGGAGACAGGTTTAGGGAGAGAATAAACGATAAGAGAGGAGTTGTCTAAAAGTGAAACCAAAATGGCAGCACCCTGGCTGTCAAACTGTATTTCCTTTTCTTGTTTCCTTTTCATTTCATGTCCCCATCTCAGAAATGATCATCTTTCCTCTGTGAACCGACTAAAGTCAGTGACAGGGCGAACCTCAAACAACTTCCTCAGAGCTCTTTTAAGAGGACTAACCCTAATGTGGTTTCTGTGTAGCTAGCTGCGAGGCTCTTGTGTAAGTAAACAACTCAACTTTGATACCAGAGAGATTGTGGTCAGGGTGGGGGTTGAAGTTGGAAGGGAGGAGAAGCAGGTTTGAGGGAAATTTTAAGTAAGAGATTTCTCTTCAAAAAAGAAAATGAAGGCTTGCTTAAAGTTGTTTTCTATTCCACCAGTGGTGAGCCATCCTCTGGCATGCTACACAGACCACGCACTGTCCTCTGCCCTCTGCCCCTGCCCTGCCTTCTACCCTTGGCCTTGGTCTATAGGCCTCCAGGGAGTGATGTCACAGCAATTTATTGCCCTGTTTCCTGCAGAAAGATCATTAAGAACACAGCTCACTAAACTACATGAGAAAAATTCTTGTCAGTTCTCTGTTCAGGAGAAGCTGCCCTTCTACCGGTGACTGGTACGTTTTATCTCATGAATGCAGGGCATCAGGGAGCTGATTTACTTCCTTTGTGTTTGCTGCAGGGAAGCTCACAGTCAAATTTGGGATCCACTTCTAGTAGTTTGCACGATGCGACCCTGCCTGTCTGGCCAACTTGACTGGAATTGAGGTAAATACCTGACCCAGGCTGAGCCACACAGATTCTTTCTTCCAGAAATTTGAAATTGAACCTTGACAAATGCCACGATCTGCTAGGCTGTGTACTTGACCATGTAATATATCTACAGCATTGATTCTCAAGACCGGCTACCCGACAGACTCACCTGGAGCACTTTTAAAAAATACTGATTCATCCTGATTTATCAAGGAAGGTGAAGATAGGTACACTGCATGACCCATGAATTCTGTTTCCAGATATGTAGCCAAACAGATCTACTGATTTATTTTGCGTCATTTCTCTAACGAGTTTGTGACTAGAGAATATGAGACCAAACCCTTAGATGTCCCACCTCTCACTGAAAATTGTTACATAGGAAGCTCGTGAAACTGAAGCACTTTCTGTTCACTCAAGTCCCAATCATCTGTGTGTGGACAGACAGAATTTTGAATGAATTGAAGGAATTTTCACTATCATTGGACTTTATTTTTCGATTGTTTTACTAAGTTTCTCTCCCCAAATAGACTTACTTACTTAACATACATTTGTTGAACACATCCTATGTTTGGGGTTCTCTGCTGGGTGCTGTGGGAGAAGGTGGGGGCAGGGGAAGGAAGCGGTACCCAGGTGGACCTGACCCTGTGGAGGCAGGTGATAAGGAACTTGGCAGAGAGAGTCAATGGTCACATTCTCAGCATACAGCAACAAGGAGGGCACCAGAAGCTTGCTCCAAGCAGTCCTAGTGGGTTCTGCTCATCTTGTTTTATGTACAGTAATCTATTACTCTTTCCTTTGTGGAAATTGTCAAGGGGTGCCTAAAGTGGCATTCAAATTATGCCCATGAAGAGGCTAGACACAGCCAGCCTCCAAGAACAATCTCATTTGAATCTAGATAAAACCTGTCAGATATTCTGCATATTACAACTCCCATTTGAATTCCTTGCTCAGCACCAATTTTCTCAGCTGGCCTTTCTTGTCCTTTCTTTTTATTGTTTATCTACTTTCGAAAATAACAAAGAAATGGAGTGGGAAATGAAGAGTTACTCTGTTGGAAAAACTCACCTTCCTAAATGTGAGTTTTCAATGCATTTAGAAATATTCTACAGGATTTCTGAGCACTCCCAGATATCCCCAGCAGCTAGTGTAACTGACAGAGTTTCGGGCTGGAGAGGAAAACATAAGTCATATTTAATATATATTGGTACTTACATGCCAGGCAATTTTGTTGAGAGCTTAGATGCAATATCTTATTTAATACTCAGAACAACCTTTGAGTAATTCAATCTTCTCTATGTTACAGAAGAGCGAACAGGCTTAGAGAGGTAAAGGAATGTGCCCAAGGTCATGCAGGTCATTAGTGGTGGAGAATAGATCAGTATGCAGGCCTGTCCACTAGAATTCAAGGACTTTGTTTTTGATAGCTGCTATATCTGTAGTCCTTCTAGCACTTGGGAGGCACTCAATAAATATTTGCTGAATGAGTTAATAAATGAATGAGTATCTGGCTGCAGAAGCAAATCTCTAGCAGGTGGGTAGAAAGAATCACACAGCTAATGGATAGGCCCCTACCAATCCGTAAGACCGTGAATTCTGGGCTTGAGTTCCATCCGGCACAGAGGTGTCCTCTTTCAGAAATGAGTGGTGGGAGAGAAATAGTATACCATGACCCAGGAGAGCTAGGTGCTAATTTTGGCCCTCTTGTTGTGTGACCTTGGGCCATCATCCCCAAGCTTTTCTGAGCTTCAGGTGTCTTTTCTGAAAAATGAGACCCCTAAGAGTACCTTTACGTTCTCTTCCAAACTAACAGCCTATCATTCACAAGAATTTTGCACAAGAGAAACTTATCTTCTAGATGAACCCCTCCAAGGACATACCCTAAATGGTGTAAAGAGCTGTGGGAAAAGAAACATTCCCATTTTCCATGCATATTTGGTACCAACTCCTCTATCTCCCTACATTCTCTGCTGGGATGCTGCACTTTGTGGGATTTTTTTTTCTTTTTCTTTTTTTTTTTGAGAAAGATTAGCCCTGAACTAACATCTGCCACCAATGCTCCTCTTTTTGCTGAGGAAGATTGGCCCTGAGCTAACATCTGTGCCCATCTTCCTCTACTTTATACGTGGGATGCCTGCTACAGCATGGCTTGACAAGCAGTGTGTAGGTCCGCCCTTGGGATACGAACCAGTGACCCCCGGGCTGCTGAAGTGGAGCGCGAACTTAACTGGTGGGCCACCAGGCCAGCCCATCTTTTTTCCATTTTTCAACTTCCAATTTTGAAATAATTTTTCACTTGTGAAAAAAAGTTAGAAAAATAGCATAAAGGATTCCTAAATATTCATCACCTAGTTTCCCTGAATGTTACCATTTTTCATGCCACAGTGAAATGATCAAAATCAGAAAGTTAGCATTAACAAAATACTATTATCCTTTCACCAGTTGTCCCACTAATGTTATTTTCCTGCCCCAGAGTCCAGCCCAGGTTTACATGCTACGTGTAGTTGTCTTGTTTCGTTATTCTCCCTTAATATGGAACAGAGTCTCAGTGTGTCTTTGTCTTTTGTGACCTTGACACATTGGAAGGGTACTGCCCAGGTATTTTTTAAAGCACGCTTCAGTTTGGGGTTGTCTGACCTTGATTGAATTCAGAGTGTGCTCTTTTAGCAAGAACGCCGCGGAAGTGATTTTATTTCCTTCTGAGGGCTACATGGTGTCAATTTGTTTTTGCTTCACCCATGAGCTAACTTTGACTACTCTCTCTGTTTTTCCATATTCTAGACATTTTACCTGAAAAATGGGATAATAGCACCTGCCTCACAGGGTTTTTGTGAGGATTAAATGGAAATAAATGGCATATAAAGCAGTTAACACAATTCCTGGGACATAAAAGGACTTAACTATAATAATAATTATTATTGTATTACATATAACAATATATTATTATATTAATATAATATAATATAATTATTATCATCCTTATTACATCATCATCATCCTTTTTTATTTGAAAACCATATCAAACAGTTAGGAAATTGTTTAGGTAAAAATGCGAGTTGCTGATGGAGCTGAATTTGGGGCATCTGCAGATGCACATTCTCCCTTTGCATTTGCTGCTACAGCTGTGCCCCTGATGTCAGGAGAATTCCAGCAGGCCCAGAAGGATCACAGCCCTCCATGTTCCTCTGTAAGGGCAGCAAATGTAACCAAAGTGTCATTTGAGTGTTTGGCTATTGTACTCTCAGTGGCAGGGGACGTGTCTATTCAGCCCTGGATCCGGCCTACAAGATGTCAATAACCTTTTCAAGGCCATGAGATTTTAATAGACTTTGAAGTGAAGTTACTCGATATTATGTTTTTGCCTGGGTAAAACATACAATTAATGTATAAATCTGGGTTTTACAAGTGACATCTGCATGGAGTGTTTATTTAACTAACTGCAGACTGATTGACATGTAGGCATGCTGCAATATTTTTCTATTAGTCTGTGAATAGGCAGTGCAATGAATTATTTATTGGGCTAACACATCCTGGTGCTTTTTTGTTTTAAAAAGAACATTCTCCATTGGAAGTCCTGGTCTTGCTTAATCAATTAACCTTCCCCTGTCCAGATCTTCTCTCTTGAGGAATAGACCATCAGAATCCAAAGCAGCATTTCAGTGTGCAGAGGAACAGATTGCACCTGCTCGAGACCTAGTCCCCTCCTGCTGTAAGCTCCCCAAAGTCAGATGTAGAACGTTATTCCCAAAGCAATTGCAAGGGGCATGATGCACAAATACCAAGTTACTATGCTTTTCTGGAAACAAGCTAAAGCCTCTGTGGCAAAGGGGAAAGAGAAATGGGAAATCCGTCTTCCCATCAGATTCCAGCCTCACTGCCCTGAAAATAACCAAGGGTGCCAGGGATGAGGGTGCGGGGAGGTCACAACAAGAACTCTTGAATCAGAAGACACCTTTTCCCTTTTTCCTTTACCCTCAGCTCGTTCTGGTGCTATTTTTTCCCCTGCTCCCTCCCCCCTCAGATGCTGTGCTAGTAGTTCCAGAGAGGCATGATGGCGGCCTGCACTGGGGGGGTGAGGAGGAGGTGAGGAGCAGTAGGGTCAGATACTTTGACGTTAGAGCCCATGGGACTCGCTAACAGGTTGGTTGATGGGTGTGAGGGAAAGAGATAAGTCAATGATAACTCCAGATTTTTGTCCTGAGCAACTAGATGGGTGCTGGTGCCATTTACTGAGGTAGGGGACCCAGAGAAAAGAGGATATTTGAGAATAGAGGCGCTCAAGAGTTTGGTTTGGGACATGTGATGTTTAAGATGCCTGTTACTGAGCTGAGGAGAGATGCCAAGTAAGCTGTTTGGATACACAATTTGAAATTTAGGGGAGAGAATAGTGAAAAGAACATGAGATTTTATGTGGTACATTCAGAGTTACAATCATATTATAAGACTTTGACAATGTATTTAACCTCTCTGACTCCCAATCGCCATATTTTTCAATGGTGCATTACGTTATCCATATTTCAGTTGCTTATTACTTTGTAACAAACCACCCCAAAATATAGTGGCTTAAACCAACAATTATTTATTACTTTTTTATGATTCTGTGGGGTGGGCTCAGCTGGGTGGTTCTTCTGCTGGTTTTGCTTGGATGTCTTACGCAGCTGCATTTAGCAGGGAGCTCTGCTGGGGCTGGAATAATCTAAGATGACCTCTCATCCTCCAGAGTCTCTTTCCATGTGGCTTCTAATCATTCAGTAACATAGCTTGTGCTTTTTACATGGCAACTAAATCTCAAAAGGACCAATCCTGTGTTTAAGCACTTATCCTGTCTCTCCTTGTATCATGCTTGCTAATGTCCCATTGGCCAAAGCAATTCACATGGCCAGGAGTCACCATGTGAAGGGAATACAGAAGGGCGTGAATACTGGGAGATGTGGCTAATTTGGGACCATCTTCTAAGAATCTGTCACAGCTGACTTGATTGGATCTTTGTGATGATTAAATAAATTGCCTGCCATGTGGTAGATGCTCAATAAGTGTTTGCTGTTATTAAGACATAATGACCTTCAAAATCAATCTCCGAGACCCATATGTCCTATTTTACTTACAAATGTACAGGGGAAGAAAATTAACTTGCTTTCTTGTCTCTTTATTATATTCTCCAGCAGAAGTAGAGTTATAGTCCTTTTTCCTTTTCACTCAGTTGTTCTGCCTAATAGATGTTCTGTGATTATGTAAAATCCAGCAAAGATGTGGTCTAATATTCTGATTTTGGAAAAGGAAAAAATTCTCTTATATTCTCATTAAAAATGGCTTTGAACTCAAATGAAAAATCTGAGCATCCATGTTCTTCCAATGATTCTTTCAAACATAAAAGTTGTGTTAGTTGAATTTTGTGATTTTAACCTAAGCCCATTGTAAGTCCTTATTTCAAACTTTGATTCTTCGCTATTTGATATTTTCCCCTATATCAGTCACATCAAGGTCACTATAAGTATTTTGATAGTAAAGGAACAAATTACTCTTGCTTCACTCATAGCTCTTCTCCTTCACAAAGATACAGAAAACAATGCATTGTTTAGCAGAGACATAGAAATATAGAGGTGGCATATATGTATTGTTTATTCTGTTCTGGGCACCGGAATCTTAACTGTGACAGTCCCATAAAGAATCTACCAGCCCAAATATCTCTGCATCTATATAGCAAGGCCCAGAAGGATTCTGAAACTTGGGACTTTTTAAAGATGGCAAAATGGTGTTTGAGAATGGTTGTACTTAGACTATCAATAGATATACACATGCATACACACACTTATATATAAAAATTTATGTATAACAACACAAAATACTATGCAGGAGAGTACAGTTATCATTTTTGCAGAGGGAAAATATTTAGCCAGTGGTATTTGGTATTTCTTCTTGCATTTTATGAGCTCTGTGGATTCTGTTTGGATTCTGACCCCAAATCTCGGGCCTCCTTGGACTGAGAGGCCACTACTTTGGGGCCCTTAATTCCTACGGCAGAACATTTCTGGTGTGTCTTCTGATATGATTTATAAAATCTTATCTCCCTGCTGTACACGTGGGCCCCTCTTTCTCTGCCACTGTAGCTCTACCCGATGGTCTGCATCCTGTGTGTGTTTCTGCTTGTGTGGCCTTGGGAACCGTAATTTGTTCTCTTTTCTTTGACAAGAAAAGTAACTTCCTGTTTAGGATCCAAACACAAAATGTTCCATCCATTGGCAGCAGTTTGATTGTCATAACATGTCCCGTGTAACTCCTCTGCAAACCTCTCTCCGTGAAAGCAGCACAGGGGTGCTCCTGTTAAGTCACAATGTGCACGACGTCGTCTGGGTAACAATAGTAGAGAAACACGAAACAAAGTAGATAGTGATCAATTCAGAGTCTCAGAGGTGACTTTTCCCTTTCTTACTGAATACTTGGTGCCACTTTCATAAACCCCATAGTTTTCTTTATCCCTATGAGTCAAATAACTTCCTTTCGTCACTTGATTTATAGATGTGCACTAGGAAATTGTTTTCAAATTGAAAAATCATTGGCCGTAAGGATATACGTTTCCTTTGTTTAAGAATCACACAATTCTAGTACTGATTTATGCATTTTCCTAAAGTGAAAGGACGTTGATCAATTTTTCATCTTATTTTCATATAAAAACTCATAGAACTATGTGAGCCAGGATAATCTTGGTTATGTTGCAGTAACAACCAACCCTGAATTTCAGTGACTTAATGAGGTTTATTTCCCACTCATGCTACCTCCCAATGTGGGTGGGTTGGGGACCTCTGGTCATTAGGGTCATTCAAGGACCCAGACTGGCAGAGGCTCCATTTTGACTCACACTTTCATGATCATGCAAGCAAGGAATAGAGAATGTGGCAAATTTGCACTGGTGCTTAAAATTTCTTGCCAGAAGTGACATGTCACCTCACTCATATTTCACTGGCCAAAGCAAGTCACATGGCCAGGCCTGTCTTCAAAGGGGGAGACGTCCAAACTGTTATCTTCCCAGTGGGAGAAGAACTGGAAGATGTGTGATTGGTCCCAGGACTGCCACAGCACTTAAGAAAAAATCCACCTCACCAGAAATCAAAGTAGTCTAAAATATTTGAATAAACAAAAAAAGAAGAAAACTTCCAGGGTTGGCCAAGTAACAGTGAAATGGCCACTCTTGTACACTGATTTATCTGATATTTCTGAAAAACAAGTCGAAGATATCTATCAAGAGCTTCAAAAACTATTCATAACCTTTGGAACTTAATTATACTTTCAGAGTCTAACTTTATAACAGTAAAAATAGGAAACTCCCCTTCGTTGGTAAATAAGTCCACTACCGTAGCATGCACAATGGACAATTATGCAGCTGCCAAAAATTATATTTTTGAAGAATTTGTAATGACATGGTAAAATGTTCAAGATATAACGTTAAGTGCAAACTATCAGGGTATAATATTGTTTTCAATATCAACTCATTAAAAATCTTGATAGTGGTTATCTCTGGCTGGTGGGATTAAGGTTTTCGTTTTCCACTTTTACATGGTGCACACTTTCTAAAACAAACTATGTGAATTTTTAAAGAAAAATATAACTGAACTTAAAATTCCCCACACTTCTGTTTCATAGCTTTCTTGAAGTGTAATTTACATACCTTAACATTCACCCATTTGAACTGTACAGTTAAATGAGTTTTAGCAAATTTATAGCCATGCACCACTACGATAAAAACTTAGAATACTTCCCAAGCCCCCAAAGTTCCCTGATGTCCCTTTGTAGTTCATCCCTGTGCCCCCTACCCCCAGCCCCTCGATCGTTTTATGCTGCTATATAGTTTTCTTTTGCTAGAGATTTCACATGAATGGAACTATATAGTATGTAGTCTTTGTGTCTGTGTTCTTCCACTAGCATGATGTTTTTGAGATTCATTCCTATTGTTGCATGTATCAGTAGTTCATTCCTTTCTATGACCAAGTAGGATTCTATTGTATGGAAATGCAATAATTTGTTTATCCATTCATTAGTTGATGGACGTTTGAGTTGTTTCGAGATTCTAGCTATTATGAATGATGCTGCTATGGACATTTGCATACAAATCTTTGTGTGAACGTATACTTTTAGTTCCCTTGGGTAGATACTTAGGAGTGGAATTGCTGGTTCATATGGGAAGTACAAATTCAATTTTTTAAGAAACTGCTGACCTATTTTCCCAAGTGGCTGGGCCATTTTGTATTCCCATCAGCAATGTAAGAGGGTTCTAGTTTCCCCATATTCTTGCCAAAATGTGGTATTGTTGGTCTTTTTAATTTTAACTATTCTAGTGGGTGAAAATTACATAGCTCTTGGACAGTTCACTCACAGGCCATTAGCGGACATTTAGCATGGGTGTAAGCCCCACTCACACAGTAGCTGAAAACTGGGGTCCTGAGTTTCCATGACTACAGGCCTCCATCCTTCTAATCAAGTTAAGTCTTCATCTATTACCAAAAACTTCATCTCCTTGTTACTACAAGCTTAGGTCCAGTGAGGGTCTTACTCAATGCAACATATGCAACTCAACCCACACACAAACTGACTAGAATAGATATTTGTGCTTCTTGAAAATGTGTGTGTTGGGGTTGGGGGGGATGGGGATGGAATTATGTTGTGAAATTTTCTTTTTCATTAAAGCTAAGTAAGGAACAGTCATGCCACTCAATTTTTCTTTTTTTTCTCTCTCTCTTTTGATTTGACAAGACAAAGTGTGGGCTGAGTTTATAATTATTTCTTGATAACTACAAGGACAGGAAGCGACTGCTACAGTATCTATGGAATCCTTTGGCCTGGGATGAGCCTAGAAGAATGGGATAGTTGCCTGTAAGAAGGGAAAGGAGAAAAGTCCCAAGAGAAACTCTGTGCGTGAGGTTTATGTTATGTCTGAGATGTGCTGCTCTGCTGCTGCTGAACACTGTGCTGGAATAAGAATTTCCTACGTTCAAATTTAGGTCTTCTATATATCAGCTGTATGACCTCAGATGAGTCATTTAATATTTCCGGTTTCCTCATCTATAAAATGAGTATAAAAATATCTGACCTACCTCCTGCATGGCAACCTGGGATCCAGCAGCACTGTAGAACCGTATTTGTACTGCATTTTGCATTCTGTGTACACAGTACGTTTGTACTTTTCTTTTCCACTTTTTTCTTATGTGATCACCAAATGACCCAGCAAGGTAGGAAAGAGTAGTTATTGTCTCCTTTTACAGAGGACTAAACTGTGATTCAGAGGGTTTGAAATCACACAGAGAATTTGTTGCAAAAGAAAGACTTCTAATTCCCCAGCCTGTAGACTAGTATTTTGTGTTATAATTCTTATATGTTATATGTTGTGCTATAATTCTTGATGTTATCATTGGAATATGGCTGACTCAATTCATTTATGTATTGTCTGCACTGCTTCTGTGCTACAAAGGCAGAGCTGAGTCATCGCATGAGAGACCATATGGCCTACGAAGCCAAGAATATTTACTATGTGATTCTTTAAGAAAATATTTGCTAACCCCTGCTTTAAGTGCTTTTTGTATATATCAACTCATTTAATCCCCCTAATGTTCCTATGAGGCACGTTATGTTAGTATCCCCATTTTGTGATTGGGGAAACTGAGGCATACAAAGGTTGAGTAACTAGATCAAGGTCGACCAGTGAATAAGTGGAGGAGCTGAGGTTTGACCCCAGTAGTCTGGATTCAAAGCCAATGCTCTTAATTCTTTTCATTATCAGCCTATCTTACTCCTGTTGGGCTGTATTTCATCAGTCAACAAATGTTCATTGAACGACTATTAACTGCCAGGCACCTAGATTCTAGGGGTTGGGGCCAGTGCAGAACAAGCTTTTGTGGGACTCACGTTCCAGTGGGGGAGAAAGACAATTAACAAGTGACCAAGTAAACAAGCAAGATTGTTTCAGAGAGTAGGGAAGTCTGTGAAAAAAGTAGTCCAGAGTGACAAGGACAGGGAAGTGAGTGGAGGAGTGGGGTGGGGGAAAGAAGTTGCCAGAAACTGGCCGGATATCTTGAACATATTTTGACTGCGGTCTTCCCCAAGGCAAAGCCCTTGCTGCTGCTTCTTTGTCTCTCGAGCCCCTGGCACAGAGTAGGCACTCAAAACCACGTGAGTCTACATGACTGATCCTTCCTCTAGCCGCCTGCCCGCTAGCCTTCGCCCGCCCCTTCATCTAGCTTTGTATCTGAAAGTTCACTTGGCTCCTTCTTCCACACACAGTTAGGAGCCTCCGATGATTATTATCTTTGACTCTATGTCCCACAGTTTGAGTCCAGAGTCCTGTACACAAAGGGCCCTCAAGAATAGTTTCTGAATAACATTTATAATCAACTGGCAGCTTCGAGTCTTTCAAAAACAGCCATGTAAGTCGAAATTTTAGTGAACACTACATGTATCCATAGTTTTCTCTCCCTTATCTAAGGAAATGGGCAGGGAGCCACAGACATTTGCAACAACAGATCATGCACCAGTCCTCTGTGCATATCTGTGGGTGGCCAGTGGTACTGCCACGCTGTTGCTTCATTTACCTGGCCTTGAGCCCTGGTGAGTCCAAGCTACTCATGGACCTTGGAGTTCCAACCTTAGGAAGGTGGGGAGGAGGGAATGACCAAGTCCCTATAGGTAATATACAAGTAGAGCTATACACTAATGGCTCATTAAAGGTTGATTATAGACTGATACAGTAAACTCCCAGGAAACATGGCTTTCCAGGAATGACTTAGGTAGAAATTCCATCTGAGTGCCAAACTAGCCCTTTGCAAGCATAACAAAGCCCAGAGCCCCTGTGATGTAGGATGGAAGGAATGCCTGAATGCCTGGGGAGAACCTGACATGGGTATTTCCAGCCCTGGCTTCTGGTATGACCTTGTGCAACCTTTGCAAGTGTCCTGGGCAGGCAGGCTGACTTCCTGACACCTGTCCTCTGCAACAACTGTCAACGCCAACACCCCTGCCTCCCACCCCCGTCCCCGCTCCGCTCAGCTAGGAGCTGGCTCTGGCTGCTGTTACCCTGCTGACAGCATTTGTCTTTACGGTTTTCTTTTTGTCTTTCTCCTTTTTGCTGCCTCCTCTTGCTTACCCCTTGTTTACCCTCCTTTACTCCCATGACTACTAATTTTCACATGTTTGAAAATGTCCTGTTGCCTACAAGTGTTTTGTTCTGCTGATGAAACTTTTTCCAGGAAAGGCTAGGAACAAATTCTGGGACTAGAAAAAAAGCTGTTTGTATGTGCATTCATTTCCTAGGGCTGCCATAACAAGTGGCCGCAAATTAGGTGGCTGAGAGCAACAGAAATGCATTCTCTCCGAGTTCTGGAGGCTGGGAGTCTGAAATCAAGGCATCGGCAGGGGGCATTCCCTCCGAAGGCTGTAGGGGTGAATCCTTCCTAGGCTCTCCCAGCTTCTGGTGGTTGCCAGTCATCCTTGGCATTGTTTGGCTTGTAGCTGCATCAGTCCAATCTCTGTCTCTGTCGATACGTGGCCTTCTTCCCTCGGCGTGTTTCTGTGTCCAAATCTCCCTCTCCTCTCTCTTACAAAGACACCAGTCGTTGGCTTTAGGGCCCACCCCAGTCCAGTACGACCTCGTCTTAACTTGATTACATCTACAAAGACCCTATTTCCAAATAAGGTCATGTTCTGAAGTACGAGGGGTTAAGACTCAGACATATCTTTTGGTAGAGGCACAGTTGAACCCATTGCAGTATGAGTTAGCTTTATTTAGCAACGTGAGGTCACATCTGGTCCATGTCATGCTGCCATGTGACGTACGGACAGCACTTTCAAGTCCACCTCCAAATGAGGAAGGGAATGGATTCGGCGAGATGGCAGGAGCCCAGAAAGTGGGACTGGTCTCACGACACTTCCTGCCAGCTGCAGATAAATAGAATTGGTTTGTTCCATATGTCCTCCTCTGGGCATTTTGGATAGAACTGCACCTTGTCAGAATTCGGGGCTGTCTCCTCCTGCAGCTTGCCCATTCTCATCTTTTATTTATTGAGCATCTGCTATGTAGCAGACCCTATGTAGTACCTTCTTCCCTGAAAATTCTGAGGTGGAGCCTCTTACCACTGCTTTACGTGTGATAAATCTGAGTGACCTGCCCAGGAAAGCAAAGCTGGCAAGTGTCACGTCTGAGAGCTGAACTCAATATTGTCAGTCTCATTAATCCATTCTCTTTGATTCAAGTATTCATTCATGTATTCATTCAACTAATAATCACTAAGCACCAACTAAGTGTTAGACCTTAGTGATAAAGCAGAGAGCCAGAGGGCCATGGCCCTGAGTTCACATAGTGGAAGTGGAACTCTGGAGGATGCACGGGAATTAATTATGTGAAAAGTTAGGAGAAGAGCATCCCATGATTCCTCCTCACAGAGCTAAACTGTCTGAAATGCTGCTATTTTTAGAATGGGTGATGTCACCTATTTTGTAATTTTGGCACACCTTAAAGATCAATGGAAGGAGTTTATTCTTAGAGGGCAAGGACTTTGTCATGTAAGATGGCTTAGGATTCAAGCCTACTCACACCCCAGCATCCACCACTCTGTTGCTAGCCTTTCTTTGGTTAAGTTCCCCAAACTTAAACAGAGATGGCAAGGCCCAGAGTTAGTTCAAGGCCTGTGCAAGGGACATGTTGAGTGCACTTAAAGTTCAAAAGTGAATATGATCGGGCTTTGAAAAATAACCACTTGGTTCTGCCACAAGGTTTAGTATTTAAGTCCCACAAAGATAAGAGATTGATAATTGCATTTATTTTATCACCAAGATACTTCCAAAGGAGAGGAAGAAATAGCTAAAAATTGGCCTATGCTGGCAGACATGTTGTACACCATTGAGAATATTGTTACTGTTCCTCGTGTGGTAGTCTCAGTAAATATGGGCTAGCTCCTGGTTTGGCATTTGGACTGGGTCCCGTTGCCACCTTAGAGAGCCCTGGGCAAGGAGAAATGATGGGGAAGACCCAGAGGGAGAGCCCGCCCTCTATGTGCTTTTCTCATAACTGGGATGCACAGCCTACTCCTGAGTGACAAGCACCCAGAGCCTGAAATGAATTCACCCCAACTTTGCAAATTGGTTGAAGTTTCTTCTGATGGTGTCATTTCCTATCTCAAAAACCTTCGAGAGCTTCCTAGGGAGTGGAGAATACAGACCAAACATTCTCAATCTGGCTTTAAAAGCTCTCCATGGTCTGGCTTCTGCATGCTTATCCAGCTCAGTCTTCTTCTCCATACACTCCCTCCCACGCAGCCTGCCTGTGAGTCATCGCTGTCCGTCCTTGCTCCCCTGTTTATGCTCATACAGTCCAGCCTCCCAACCCTGCTCAGCCTCTTCCTTCTGCCTGTGTGGTAGATTATAAAATCGGTTGCAATTATTTTCTTCGCTGTATCCACACCCCTTTGTAGTATGACTTTCCATTTTCTTTTATCAGGCAGTGGAGTTTTCCCTCACCACTTGGGCTGGCCTTGTGACTTTCTTGAGCCAGCAAGATGCAACAGAAGTGATGTAATGCATGTTCTGAGCCTAAGCCTTAAGAGGCCTTGTGTGCTCCTGTTCACTCACTTGGAACCCTAATGTCACCATGAACAAGCCCAGGCTGGCCTACTAGATGATAAGACATGTGTGGCTCAGTCACCCTGTCCCTCAACCTGGCAGCCTTCCAGCCACTAACAAACCCCCCAGAGACTGCAGATGCCTGAGTGAGTGATGGCTGCTGGCATTGAGATCAACCAAGCCTGGCCTGGAGTAGCAGAGATGTCCTCTGCTCTGCAGACAGGAATGCAAAAATAAACGGTGGTTGTTTTAAGTCACTAAGTTTTAGGATGGGTTAACGTCCAGCAAGAGATAACTAATATACCCTGGAATTTCTTTTCCATTCATCTAGCAAACATACACTAAAAGCCTGGTATGTGACTTGATCTGTTCTAGGCATTGGGGGTTTAGAGTATATACAGACTGTCTCCAAGGAGTTCCCCTTTCCTTCTGTTTGTGCCTTTGAAGATCAGTTCTTTTAAGACAGTCAAATTCCATCTCCCAGATGTCTTTCCAAATCTTCCCAGTCAAGTTAATGTCCCCCTTTCCCAACCTCAGTTGACTGTGTCTCTATCTCGCGCTTCTCTGGATTCTCTTTTACCTGGGCTGCTGCAGGAGCTGCCTAATTGGCCTCTCTCTGTCTATCCTGCTCTTGAATTTATCCTCCGTTATCTTAGAGTGAGCTTGCTGAATGCAAATCATATTCGGCTTCTCTGAGTCAATCTCTTCCCTAGCTTTCTGCCTGCCCTGTGACAAAGTCCCAGACGCACCTTCCTGCTCTGACTCCTGCCCTCCAGCCTAATCTTCCACCATTCCCAGCCTCACACTTTTTACAGTCTAACCATTAATAGTTTATGCTTCCCTGTTCTCTCTTGCAGGAATGTCCTCACCTGGTCTGCCTGATATGCTGCTGTTTACCTTCTTAGGCCCAGTTGTCACCTCCTCTGGGAAATCTGTACTGAACTCTCCCCCTGTCCCGCCCCTCCAGAGATAGAGCTGATCGCTCCCCACCTCTGTGTCTTGTAATGTTGTTGTTGTGTACTATTGCAATTTATTTTGTTTACATGTCTGGGGTCAAACATTTGTTAAGTCAAGGCCTAGGCATTAATTTTATCTGCATATCTAGTTAGTCCTTAGGCAAAATCTTTTCACTTAGGAGACACTCAAATGTTTTTTGAACGCATGAACAAATAAATGAATTAAGGAATGAGTAAAGACTGCCATTACAGTTATCTCCTCCAACCCCAAAGGATAATTATTCATGTCTATATAGCACATGTATACTATCCTTGTACAAATAAAGTTTCTTTTTTTCCTGAGAGAAAACTTCACATAGGAGTAGAGGAAGAGAATCAAAATGTCTTGGAGAAGGAGTGAAGACATATCAGTTATAATGGAAGATTGATGGTCTGAGAGCCGAAGGCCATCTACTGTCTAATTTTGTAGCCCTTTGTGAATCCTGGATCATGGAGCGAGTCTCTATATTTTTTAAAAAAGGAGTTCCAATCTTCTTGTTTAATATTTCTGAAAAATAGTGAAGAGGACTGACATTATTCTGGCAGCATTTCGTATTTATTCTTGTCGCCCATCTTGAAGTCTTCCACACCACACACTTTCTGTAATCTGCCATCCCCAGCACCACACCCACCCAAAGAACGCTACCCTCAGCCCAAGAAGATGTTTTTCCCTCTTTCCCAGTTTTCTTCACCCCTCTCCTTCCCAGTTCTTTAGATGAACTTAACCTCTTAAGCATCTGTTACTGGTCTTTCTCTCCCTGTTTTCAAATGACCAAAGCCTAGGAACATAGGTGGCAGAGAAATCCAACTTTCTTGGAAAGGAGGCGCTAGAGGGAAGAAAATTTTACTAGGAAATGACAGCATTTCCTTGATGAGAGCAAGGTGGGTGAGGCTAGGAACATCTAAACTTGAACGTGGAGTGGGGGACTTAATTATTCCATCCCTACTTGGTATGCTCTGTCTTGTTTCCCATGAGGATGTTTTCATTGGTCCACAAGAAAATAAGAAAAATAAACTAGAAAGTTTATAATAATTGTTATTAAAATGAATTTTAAAAACTGTCTTTTAGTCTAGTATCTACCTTTCTGGGGTTGTCTTTAATGAAATCATTGTGATAGAAGATGGTTTTTTAATGTTCTTATCTGGCAAAATAGAAAGTTGGCAAACATATATAAGTCCACTGTTTAAAAAAATTTTTTTTGTAGTTAAAAAAAAAAGGTCTCCAGTTGACAGGAGAGAAGGAAGGAAAGGAGAGGGAGATAGATATCCTAAACTCTAGTAAAACATTTCCAAAATTTGTTGTTACTCTTTGCCCTGCTCGCCATTTGTGGTTCTGGATCCTATGGACCTTCCAAGGTACCCTAATGAGAGTATTCGAGCTATTGACAATATTTCAAAAAGTCTATAGAAAACTACCATTTGCTAAAAATTAGTCTGTATAGGCTAGTGAGCAAATTCCTCTGCTTGTGGCTAAAAAGATAAGAAGTCGATATACATAGTAGCAAAGTTTATCTCATGCAGACCGGAAGCACTGATTGATGATTACAGGATTATTAAGAAAAATTTGAAAATTATCGATTAAACTATTTTATTTGAAACAGTTTGGCAGTTTCTCAAAAAGTTAAATATGGAGTCACCATGTGACCCAGAAATTCTGCTCCTAAGTATATACATGCCCAAGAGAATTGTAAATATACATCCATAGAAAAACTTGTATATGAGTGTTTATAATAGTCCCAAAGTGGAAACAACCTAAATGTCCATCAACTGACGAATGGATAAACAAAATGCAGTATACCCCTATGATGGAACATGATTTGAAAATAAAAAAAAGAACAAAGTATAGGCTGCAACATAAATGAACCAGGAAAACATTGTGCTAAGTGAAAGAAGCCAGACAGGAAAGACCACATACTGTATGATTCCATTTGCACGCAATATCCAGACTAGGCAAATTCACAGAGACAGAATGTAGACTAGTGGCTGCCAGGGCCTGGGGAGGGTGGGGGGAGGAGCGGGAAATGGAGAACGACTGTTAATTTCAATTTGGTGTGATAAAAATATTATGGCATTAGATAGCGGGGATGGTTGTAACTTTGTGAATGTACTAAAAATGACTTGGACACTAACACTAAAAAAAATTATATTTGTTTCATGGGTAGTATTATTTAAAACATATGAGGGGAAGGAATAACAATGAATCCTTGGAGAGAGGTTTGGGAAACACTGCCATACCAGATTGTCTGTATTAGGAGTCAGGTGTTCTGAATCCTGAATTTACCCACATCCAAACAAACAAGATGGCGCTCACGTTACTTCTCAGAGTTCAAGGGTTCACGTCCCCTTCCTACAGAGCACCCTTCATGCCCAAACAGGCCTCTCTGTGCCAGAGCACGAGGAGGCCCAGGAAGGAAGGAGAAAGTGGTCAAGTCCCGCCCTCTCTCCCTTTGCCACCTGGGCCGGAAAGCCACGCTGCTTGTTCCCCAGAGCATCACAGAAAACCATGAGTGTGAGCGCTTCACCTTCTACCTGAGGCTGCTGTGCTCTCTCCCCAGAGCTCAGACTGGTGGATGGGCCCCGCTCAGAACCCGACTTGGGCTGCTCTCCTCCATCCCCACCCATCTCCTCCCGCGGGTCTGTGAGGCTGGAGTCTCTTGATCCTGGCGCATCAGACACAGTCACACTCAAGTTCAAACTCAGGTTCAGCTGTGGCTCTCTCTGAACTTCTGTAGTATTTCATCCCCAACTGATCTACCTACATCAAGCATTTGGAAGCCAAGTTGAAAAAAAAAGAAATAAAATTAAGGGGTGGATTTCCTCTAAGTTCTTGCTCTTTAGGACGCGGGTACCCCGTTTATTCCCTGACAAAATGGTGGTCTGCCATCACGTGAAGGAAAGGAGTTCCTCCTGTGGTCAAGGATTGTTTGAATTTCCCAGGGAAACCTATGGTGTCAGAGAGGAGAGGAATGGAAAGAGCTTCCCAAGGCGTCTTGCGAATGTTGGAGCAATAGCAGGGATCACTTCCAGGACATTCCTGGCTGACATCTGTCAAGCCTCAACATGCCCACATCTCAGGAAGAGGCACTCTCCTCTTTTACATTGCTATATAAACTTTTCTTCTCAATTAAATCCTACTGTTTATGTAAAACTCCCTCACTAGCAAAATCATGCTCATATATCATTTTATTTTATTGTTACACCAACGCTAAAGGGAAGGCATTGTTAGCCCCATGATCTTTGAGGAAACTGAATTTCAAGGGCATTAAATGAGTTGCTCAGAGTTGCAGAGTCAGGATTCAAACTGAGCTTCTAATTCTAACCCCAGTGTTGTTTTCAGACTAAACTGCAGCCCTCTAGAGCTTTTAGAGGATGGAGATGATAAGTTTATGTCTTTTTCTTTCTTTCTTTTTTTTTTTGAGGAAGATTGGCCCTGAGCTGACATCCGTGCCCACCTTCCTCTACTTTGTATGTGGGATGCCTATCCCAGCACGGCTTGATAAGCAGTGTATAGGTCTGTGCCTGGGATCCAAACTGGTGAACCCTGGGCCACCGAAGCGGAGTGTGCAAACTCAACCACTATGCCACCAGGCCAGCAGTGTGTTTATGTCTTTTTGTGCAGTGCCTTAATAGATATGGTTTTAGTAAATTAATTCATTTTTCCATAGATCATTTTATTTAGTGGATAGAGTGTAGCATAGTAGAATCATAACATGTTGGATTTGAACTCCATCTTGACTACCTACCTCCAAGGTGTTTGACCGCAGACAGGTAACTTAACCTTAATTCTCTCATTTATGACATGAGTTGTTACAAATATATATATTTGCTAGTCTCCAAAGATAGTTCCTCAATGAGTTACACCACTTAGTATCTACACCTTTGTATAAGCCTCTCGCTTTGAATCTGGATTGGTCTCGTGACTCACTTTTGACCAATGAAAGTGACTCTGAGGCTAGATCATAAGAAACCTTGCAGCTTCCACCTCATTCTCTTGGAGCACTTGATCTAGGAAAAGAAAGCTCCTTAGGAGAAATCTGACTACTCTGAGATTACTACGTTTTGTTTTGTTTTGTTTGAGGAAGATTAGTCCTGAGCTAACATCTGCCACAAATCCTCCTCTTTTCGCTGAGGAAGACTGGCCCTGAGCTAACAACCGTGCTCATCTTCCTTTACTTTATACGTGGGACACCTGCCACAGCATGGCTTGACAAATGGTATATAGGTCTGCACCCAGGACCCGAACCGGCGAACCCCAGGCCACCAAAACGGAACGTGCGAACTAAACTGCTGCACCACCAGGCCAGCCCCTGAGATTGCCATGTTTTGAGGAGGCCCAAACTGGCCTGTGGAGAAGACGTGGAGAGAGAAGACGAGATGCCCAGCCAGCCTCCAGACGTTCCAGCTATCCCAGCTAAGGAGACAGACAAGAGGGAAGAAGCCATGATGGATGTCCAGCACAACCGAGTCATCAGATGTCTCCAGCCCCAGCCACTTCTTACAGCAACTGCATGAAATCCTTGAAAGAGAAGTGGTCAGCTGAACCCAGTTAACCCACAGAACCCAGAGGGATAATAAGAAATTATTGGTTTAAGCCGCTGAGTTTTGGGGTGGTTTATTAAACAGCAATAGACAGAATGCATGAGGATGGTGACTATACCTGCTCTAGAGAAACGGTATGAACGTTACATGAGATAATGAATTAAGTGCCCAGCACATAGCAGGCAGTCAGTAAATTGCAAATTATTATTATTGTTGTTATATTTCATTCTAGGACTCATTTAGGTCCTCATTTAGGGTAGCTAGTTTATACATTTGTTCCACAGGTGTATATTTTGAAACTGAGAACAGAGAGTATTTCCCCCGCGAAAGGCAAGGGAACAGCAGTCAAAAGTCCTGAGGAGTTCTGGAATCCATGCCCTTTGCTGTAGTCTTTTTCTCTATTCTTTATCTCTGGTTTGCCAGGCTGGTTTCTGCCCCCTCCAGTTTCAGCCTGTGACTGGGATCTTATCTGCTGTGTTTAGGGTGTTCCTTTGATCCATCAATACAAGCCACTTAAAATTAATCACCATACACAGCCGTGCTGGATGTCTGTGGCATAAACTCCTTCTCTCAATCTTGCTCTCTTTCCAAAGTGGCAAAAAAATTTTTTAAATACATTAGTGTCACCGAAGACATTTATTAATCAAAGGACCAGAAGCTCTTATTCTGTCATATTTCAACCATAATGCAATCTAAGCAGGCATGTTCCTATGCTTTTAAATTCACACAAATAAATATCATAAATTTAACCAGGTTCAGTGTTCAGCACTTATCCAACGTGATTGAAGAGCGAGAGGGCATCAAGACACAAGTTGATGACCATGTGGCCGGCCCTAGAGGAACTAGTGGAGCATGTATTTTTCAAATCAGGGAAAATTTTGTGAAGGATACCCACTGAATGGTCACGTGGCGTGGCTTTGCTAATCGTATCTGATACTTTTGTGGTGGTTTCCCATTTCAAAGGGCTTTCGCATTTGAGTCTCAGACCTGCCCTGGAATTTTCATCTCGTTTCACAGATGAGGAAACTGAGGCTCAGTGAGATTAAACAATTTCTTTCAGGCCTCCCAACTCAGTCTAGGATTAGTCCTATGACAACAAAGTGACTTTTCTCAGGCCAGTAAGCAAGTTCCAACTCAGGAAGAGAGAAAAATACAAATTCATGAACATAGACATGGGGTAAAACTTTTTGTTAAGTTATTAAGCAGGGATTTTTATGGTTTTCATACTATGGGTCTATAATTCCTTACCTACAATCCCTGGGGTTGTGTGCTTTGAGATGTAGAATATTTCAGACACACACACACACTCCAGCAGGAAATATCTTACAATTAAACATACTGATTTTTGCAGCACAATGTGTAAATATTCATCCGAAAAAAGATAAAGATTATAAACAGCTTCAGGTCAGTTCATATTAGATTTTACCACCAAATGAGCTTGCTGCAGATTTATAAACAAAAACTTTTTTTTTTTTAGAGTTTTTTAGACGCTAGAATTGTGGAAAATGGGTTGTGGAATTGTATTCAGACTGTGAAAATGATCGTTTTCTCGGCGCTTTCTGTTGTTGGGAGCATCACTCGCCGGCCTAGCGGGCTTGCTCTCCAGCTTTCTGCGGGAAGACTGACTGGAAGAAACAGTGTGCACCTGCTTGCCTGTCTTCCGTAGCTGGCGTGCTCTCAAAGGGCCTTGGCTGAGTTCAAAGTGCGGTTCCAGGCTTTGGGGAGACAAGCCAGCAAACTCAGCTAATAAACTCTTTTATCCAAAATCCCTAAGGGTGAGAAGAGAAAAGAAAAAGAAATTAAAATGGAATAGCAGCCTGCTTTCAACTCCGTGAGAGCTGATCGCGTGATGAAGCCAGAGGCATCTCATCAAGAAAGTCCAAATTTGATGAAGCGATTTTGTTCTGGAAGCCTTAGACCAGTCAGACCTGCAATGAACCCATTATAAGGTCATCAAGATGAGCTGATAGAAGTGGAATCCATACATTAATATTAATAGCAGTAATAATTATGATACCACTCCCCGTTTCAGTCCCGGCCTAGGAGACAAGGCTGGGCCCTTTCCTGTGACAAGAGGAGAGAGAGAACGTTTTCCAAGGTCACTTCAGCCTTAGTGGGTTTTCAGTGTTGGTTTTCTCAGCTTACTGCAAATGGAGCAGTGTCAGTTTATTGTCTGGTCGCCCCCAGTGACCTCATCAGTCAACAGCATGTTGTGTCCAGGGTGACAGCTCTCACAGGGAGGGTAAATGATGCAGAGGTGGGTAAGTGAACATATCGGGGTGAGTCCAGGGTCCATAGGCACACACCTACTGAAAGAGCAGAGTGATTGCTGTTGTTGCTGACTCAGTGTCTGCTAGGATGTTTGAGCAACTGCCCAGCAAGCTGTGAAAGAGAAAATGTCCACCTCTGATAAAAGAGAGAGGAAATGCATTTTAAACAAAGCTTTTTTGTGTGACTTTTTTTTTTTGAACTCTCTGCTCATGTTCATTTCCCTCATACTTCAGCCACAATGATCTTTGAAAACTAATCAATTATTTGGTATCTTCCTTGCTGTGAAGAAAAAAATATCAGGGGCTCTCATCTCCTCAGTGCTAACTTCTTTTGCAGAGTGATTCTCTTATCTCTCGGTGCACCTGACTCAGTTCAATTTTTCAAAAGACCGTTTTGAGCACTTCCTGTGTGCGCAGAGCTCTGATGCCACAGATCAGTGGGGTTGAATTCCAGGCCGCCTGCTCACTCACTGTGTGAATCTGGACTATGGTTACTTAACCATCACGGAATGCAATTTCCTCACTTATAAAATGGTAATAACACATGAGAAGTTTGCTGTGAGAATCAATGAGGTAATACGAGTGCTTGTTATGTAACAGATGCTCAAGAAAGGTTTCTTATAACTAGATGTTGAGGAACACACACACCCTCCTGTAGCACAGGGAAAAGATAGAAGAGATTTCTAAAGTGGCTTGAGAGCACAAAGAGAAGATAAATTAATTTGTTTGCTCTGGGACTGGACAGACACAGAATATCAACAGGCTGGGGAATGAAAGTCAGGAGATTGAGGAAGTAAAAAAATGCTTTTGGCAGAAAAAACAGTCTCACAGAGGCAGGAAAGAACTGGGAAGAAGAAATTATATCATAAGACCTAGACTTTTCCAATACGGTACAGATTAAAAATATTCTCTCCCAATATCCTTACGATTGTTCTTTTATTTGTCAAAGCAAGTGTCCTGATATGGGGTTTGAAAAATAGTCACTCTAACATCTACTGTGGCATTGCAACACAAATAACAGGTGTGGTTAGGTGGGAGAAGAGAGTGGGAAGTTAGCTGACTGCAATCGTAGAGGGCCTTGAACGCTACGAAAGGAAATGAGACGTCCTGAGAGCATCGTCGGGTGAGGAGTCCTAGTCGACTTTTGAACCTGAGTGGCATGAGTTTGGGAAGGTTATGCCATCAATGCGCATATGATGCTGTGAGTTGGAGGGGAGAGAGACAAGAGCAGGACAAGGGGGCATTAATCAAGGAGTCACTGTAGCTAAGGCAGAATAAATAAAAATCATCTGAGTTGCCAAACACAAATTAAAAAGAGTGACTTCACGGCCAGAAGAGCCACTTCAAGAAGCAGGCTGGCGGCTAGAAGATCAATTAGGACTCAGGCATCTCTGCTGACATCCCAGCCATGCCACAGGGACTTGTTCTGTCTGCTCTGGGGACTCAGCCACTCTCCTCCAGTGACAGTGCTCGGCCCTTTCAACGCACAGCAATCCAAAAGAATGAGTAACCCTGTTTAGCTATTACTACTAATAAAGTTGTTCTCATCAAAATGCCTCCCAGTGGGAGAGAATCTAAAAGGCCAGAGCATTTAAAACAGGTGATGCAAACCGACAAAAGTACGTGAATGTAACCTATAAGTGTAGCTAGCTCAGAGTTACTTTGGCAAAAAATCTTACGTGATTAGAGAGGGTTTTGTAGATGGTGGTTGTCTTTCTTTATGTCTGCCTGTCGTCTTGTCTACCTGCCAGCCTTTTTCCCTTCCTTACCAGAGATGAGAACAGCCCAACTATTTCATTGTATTGGAGGCTTGAAGAAAATTTGTTGTTAGTGCTGTCGAGTCCTAAGACCTCTGTGTCCAGCAGAGTGGAACCCTGCCCAGTCTTTTCACACCATCCTCTCACCTTCCAGCGCTGTATCAGACAACGCTCAGCTGCTATTCAAAGAGTTTCCATGGTCAATCTGGAAGCTTCGCAGAAACCTGTCCACCATGCGTGACTCTGCTAGTATTTGAAATACCAGTGGCAGAGCTTTCAGCATCACAGCAACACACAGCCTCCACAGTCTAACAACTGAGAGATGGGTGGTGTGGACGTCTGACTGGGAAACGAACCCAGGCTGTGGTGGTGAGAGCCCCAAATCTTCACCACTAGACCACTAGGGCCTGACAGAAATACAGGAAACCTAGGTAACTTGAATATGGTTTGAAATGTGCTACAATAAGGTGAGACCTCTTAAAAACGTTAAAAAGCCTCCCTAACAGCTCATTTTAGGTATGAGAATCTGCCACTCTGCCACCATCTTTTAATTATAACAAAAAGAATTTTCTACTGAACTGGTCAAGACTAGCAAGATGTCTAAATTCGTAGACCTGGGAACTCCCACAACTTTTTCTCTAGGAAGTTTGACTTTTCCTCTAGGGAAAAAATTCTGCTTCTCTCTTTTCTGAAGGTCAGCTCTGAGTATACACCAGAAATTGCCTGCAGCTACCCTGCTATGCCTAGACGCACCCTCCAGAAAGAAATTCAATGCATTCAGAAGATCAGCTCTCCTCTTACATGATGCAAAGAGGATGCGAGGCAAACCCGGACAAGGCGCTCTAAGCATTTGTTACTTCCTCATTGCAAGGCAAACCCTTGGTTGCTTGACGGAGTCAGGCGATAGAGCCATGGTCTCAAGGGAAAACTGCAGCCTTTTCTAGCTTGGTGGAGCCATATTCATCCCTCCACCCTGGCTTTGGCAGGCTGTCTCAGGATTAGCTTTACAGGCCAATTCTTTTTTTTTTTTTCCAAGATTTTATTTTTCCTTTTTCTCCCCAAAGACCCCCAGTACATAGTTGTATGTTTTTAGTTGTGGGTCCTTCTAATTGTGGCATGTGGGACGCCACCTCAGCATGGCCTGATGAGCGGTGCCATGTCCGCACCCAAGACTCGAACCAGCGAAACCCCAGGCCGTCGTCACAGCAGAGCGCCTAAACTTAACTACTTGGCCATGGGGCCGGCCTCTACAGGCCAATTCTTGAAAGTAATTGAATTTGGAAAGAATTTTATATAAGGTGCTGAGGCATGTGTTGATAAAGTTTGCAAACAGGTAGGCCTAGGACTTGCCTACCTGAGAATTCAACTTTCTTGAATTCCGTCTCCCTTACAATTAATTATTGTGCCTGGTATTCAGCTCATGCTGCCCTCTGGGAGAGTGAAATGGGGATCTCTTTAAATGCTGTCCAGGGGTCCCTCAGTGTTCACACTTTACCTTTTTTTTTTTGGCCACTCAATTCCACAGTCCTTGGAATTATTTCCCTCATTTCTTTAAAACGCTAGAGACATTGTAGACGTTGATGCGTTCCTTCCCCTGCATTCTATCCCCATTCTCTACAAGTGAAAGTTTTAGCAATTGCTCTGTAGAGAATGCCAGGCACTACCAATACCTACCGCTAGTGATGAGGTCCCCATTGTCATCTGGCCGGTGACTGAACCAACTCCAGAATCCTGTCATTAGAGTTTGATTTGCAGAACCACTCAACTATCTTAAGTTGGTTGATAGTGTTGTGCAAGTCTGCCATGTGCTTACTGAGTTTTGCCAAGTTGGTCTATCAATTCTCAAGGGAGGGGTATCAAAATTTCCAAATTGGCTTCGTATATTTGAGGCTCTATTATTAGATGCATACATGTTAAGCATTGTTATGATGTCTTAATGAGTTAATCTCTTTATAATTATATAATGTTCTTTTTCATCTTCAGTAATAGTCGTGTTCTGAAGTCTACTTTGTTTGATATTAATATCATCACTCTAGTTTTCTTTTTATTGGTGTTTGCATAATTACGTTTTATCATTCCTCCTTCAATCTTGCTGTATTGTCTTCTTATATTATTATAAGTAGGTTTCTCATAGACAATATGTGGTTTGTCTTGCTTTTTATCCAAGCTGACAAGCTCTGTCTTTTAATTGGAATGTTTGAACTATTTATATTTGATGTAATAATTAATATGGTTGGTTTAAATCTACCATATTGCTGTTTGTTTTCCATTTGTCCCATATGTTCTTCCTTTCTTTCTTCCTCTTTTGCTCCTTTCTTTTACTTTATGTTTTATGATCCCATTTTAGCTTCATTATTGTTTTATTAGCTGTACTTCTTTAGTTTTTTTGATTGTTAATGTTCTTTGTTTATTTTTAGTGATTGCTCTAGGATTTATATTATACATCTTTAGGTTATCATAGTCTACCTTCAACTTTACATATGATATAAAATCTTTCATCTGTTTCCCCATTAGTCCTTGATGTTACTCATTTTAATCCTACACATGATAGAAACTCTACAATTAAAGAATGAGAAAACATGTTTTTTTATATGACCTACATATTTTCCATTTCTAGTGTTCTTAATTCCTTTGTTACACCAAATTCCCATCTGGCATAATTTTCCTTCTGCCTGAAGAATTTCCTTTAACATTTCTTGTAGTGGGGGTCTTCTGGCTTTTGTTTGTATGAAAAAGTAGTATTTTGCCTTTGTTTTTGAAAGATATTTTCAGTGGGTATAAAATTCTAGGTTGACCATTATCTTTCCTTCTAGTACTTTAAAGATGTCACTCCATTGTCTTCTGGCTGCATAGTTTCTGACAAGATGTGTTCTTACTCTATCTTGTTTCTTTTCTCTGGCTGCTCCTTATTCCTTTTTATCAGTAAGTTAACTATAATGTACCTTATATAGTTTTCTTTCTGTTTAGTGTGTTTGAGGTTTATTGAGATTCTTGGATCTACAGGTGTGCCATTTTTATTAAATTTTGGAGATTTTCAACCATTATTTCTTCAAATAGCTTATGTTTCCACTCTCTCCCATCCCCTTGGAACTTCATTTATGACATGCTAAGCCACCTGATATTTTCCTGAAGGTCTCCATTCATTTTTTAAAAGTCTTTTTTCTCTCTGTGTTTCATTTTGGATAATTTCTATTCTTAGATCTTCATGTTCACTAATTTTTTATTTTATAGCATCTAATCTGCAGTTAATTCTACCCAGTATATTTTTTACTTAAAATATTGTATTTTTTTTTGTTTCTAGAAATTCCACATGAGTCTTCTTTTTGTATGTTCCATTCCTTTTATCATTATATTCATGCTTTCCTTTATATTCTTGAGCACATAGAGCATATTTCTAATAACTGTTTTATCATCTTTTTCTTCTAATTCCATCCTCTCTCATTTCAGGATTAGTTTGTCTTGGTTTAGTGTTATCCTGATTATGGGTCATATTTTCTTGCTTGTTTTATGCCTAGTAATTTTTTGTTAGATCACAGACATTGGGAATTTTTTTGTTTATGGGTGCTGGATTTTGTTGCCTTCTTTTAAATAATTGTGGGCTTTGTTTTTTGTTGTTGTTGTTGTTTTGGGATTTTGTTTGTTTGTTTGTTTTTGAGGAAGATTAGCCCTGAACTAACTATTGCCAATCCTCCTCTTTTTGCTGAGGAAGACTGGCCCTGAGCTAACATCCATGCCCATCTTCCTCTACTTTATATGTGGGACACCTACCACAGCATGGCATGCCGAGCGGTGCCATGTTGGCACCCAGGATCCGAACTGGCGAACCCCGGGCTGCCGAGAAACGGAATGTGCAAACTTAACTGCTGAGCCACCAGGCTGGCCCCTGTGGGCTTTGTTCTGACATGCAGTTAAGTTACTTGGAAGCTGTTTGAGTCTTTCAAGGCTTTCTTTTCTTTTCTTTTCTTTTTGGTGAGGAAGATTGTCACTGAGCTAACGTCTGTGCCAATCCTCCTCTACTTTATATACGAGATGCCGTCACAGCATGGCTTGATGAGTGGTGTGTAGGTCCGTGCCTGGGATCTGAACCCATGAACTGTGGGCTGCCGAAGCAGAGTGCGCACACTTAACCACTATGCCACCAGGCTGGCCCCTCAAGGCTTTCTTTTAAACTTTGTTGGGCTAGTCCAAAGAAGCTTTTTTTAAGGGTTAATTTAGCCCCACTGAGAAGGCAATGCCTTCTGAGAACTCTATCTAACGTTATGTGGTCTTTCTACTCTAATTGATAGGAAAGTGAACATTTCCCAGCCCTGTGTGAACTCCAAGAATGCTCAGCTTGCTTCTTTCTTGTTTTTCTTTTTCCAGCCTCGTGGTTTTCACTCCACGTTTGTACAGGTCAGCATTCAGCCAAAGACTCTCCAGGGCTCTCTCTTTGTGCATTTCCCTCATTTCCAGTCCTCTGCCCCACCAATTCTAGTTGCCTTGGCCTCTCTGAAATCTGGTCTCCATCTCTTCAGCTCAGTCCCACCTCAGTGGGACTGCTGCCCTCTGTTTGGGTTTCTCCTTCCCTGCACTGGTCTGGAAACTGCCTCCAGGCAGTGACTGGGGTAATCACAACCAGGGCTCATGTCGTGTGTTCCTTCTCTCAGAGATTACAGTCCTGCTCTGCCTTCTGTCCAAAGTCTGCAAACAGTTGTTTCACATATTCTGTCTGGTTTCCTAGTTGTATATATCAAGGAGCAATTCTTGTTGCAGTTAATAACTCATGGGCAGAATCAGAAAGCTGCTTAATATTTTTAAGGCATTTTTCACTACTTATCTTCAAAGTGACTTTTTAGTGTCTTCAGCATAACTTTCAAAATAATTATATGAGGCAAGTGTGATGTGCGTGAGTGCATGTTTGTGTGTCTGTGTGTATGAGTACTGTGTATTATCCTCACTATCCATGACCTGTTAGATCCTTAGTTCAGATGGAGAGATGCTTGACAGAGAATTTCGATAGCGAGGGATACTTTGTTATCTGGATCAATTTGATTCTTACCTCTTAGCTAGTGAATAAAAGAGTTGGGAGGAGAGAGGATTCTCAGTCAGGGTCCCAATCAGAAACTGATGGTACATTCAAAGGATTTAATGGAAGAGGAGTAAAGAAAGACACTATTTAAAGATGCAGGCCATAGGCATAAAGTAGGCACCAGAGGGTGGAAAATTGATCCAGAGAGCTGAGGGAGAACAAAAAGGACAGAAGGGATAGATCCAAAATTTTGTAGATATCTATTTGTTTCTTGAGTTCAAATAGTGATAGTCTAGAGAGCAAGACATACCTGTATTTGTGGGTGTGTATATGTAATTACCATTTACTATACTAATGACTGTAATATAACAGCAGCGTTATAACCTTAATGTTAGTTCTGTGACTGTAGACCAGCTTCTCTGGGTCTAATTCGCCATTTATAAAATTTAAAAAACTCCAAAATACATGTTTCCTATCTCCATCAGGGAACAGTTACGGCAAATAACATGCCAAGTGATTGAGATGAAAAGAACCACCTCTGAATTTTGCTTGACACTTGAAAACCTCTGAGTGTTTTTTTGTGATCAACTTCCAGATACTGATAAGACTGAAATTGAAAGGTATTCTGAAAGTATCTTTAAGGAGTTTAGATCCTAAAAAGGCATTGATGCTTGTGATCTTGAGAGATCCTAATTAAAGTCATTGTTGCCTGCTCTTTTGAGCATTTTGCATGCATTAGTTTCCTCTCTAATATTTGGCACTAGCTCTGGAAAAACAGAACTACTTGTAAAAGGCAAGATTCCAAAGGCCCATACATAATGAGTGATAAGTTTGCACTGGAGGAGACGGGCCGGGCATCAACTGTTGGCTGATGTAATGATCATATCCATGGCACTGAGTGCAAAGGTTGTGTATTATAAACTCCAGTGGACACCATTCCCAGTATTGATATAATTTACCCAAGGCCTCCCTTTAAGCCCACTAATGGTATATCTAAAATCTGGACCCTTTATAAGTGGATTTCCCTATTGTGCTCATCTAGGCTTACATAGGCCCAATGCAATCTACTTGTCAGGATCCTTTTTGGTGACAGGAACAGAAAACTTAGCTCATATTAGCTTACCTCAACCAATAAATGGGGATTTACTGGTTTCATAACTACACTGGGGGAATGGCAGAGGAGCTGCTGGGACATGGCAGTGTCTAGACATTGGTCTTTTCTCCATTGGTTCCCTCTGTTTTGGTCTGTGTGTTGGTTTCATTCTCTCCGACAGGTTTTCTCTGTTTGCGGGGAAGTGTAGCTCCCCTCTCCCTGCTTTACCGCTACCCGGAGGCTGACACTTCCCTTCTTTGGTGCCGACTAAGAAAGTCTCAGAGGAGGATTTGACTGACCTGATTTGATTCACCCCCTGACCACACAACTATGGCCAAGGAGATAGGCTGCTCTCAGTGGGCCTCTTTGGGTCATGTGCTCCACCCTTTTGCCAATCAGTGGGGTCAGGACGGGCACTGTGAGAAGAGAGCAGCTCCCTGTGAACCTTGTGGCTAGAGTCAGAGGGAGGAACAAAGAAAAGGTTGACGTTCAGGTGTACGTGCCGCAAAGTGGTTACGACTACCTTCATTTTAAAGATGAGAGAGCCAAATCTCAGAGAGGTCCAGGGACTCAGTTAAGTCTATAGAGGTAATAAATGGCAAAGCTGTTATTGATGAGAGGTAATATATTATAGGAATTAAGAGCTCAGACCCTAGAACTAGATAGACCTGAGCCTAAATCCCAGCTCTACTTACCAATGTAGTTTGGGAGGAATTACTTTACTTCTCCGCTTCTGGTTTCTCCACCTAAATATGGGCATAATTATAGTATCTCTGTCATTAAGATAATTGTGAGGATTAAATGAGATAATACGTGAAAAGTGCTTGGCACAGTGCCAAGCTTCATATAACCACTGCTTAAATATTTGCTATAATTATTGGCTAGGAGTTGAACCTCAGTATGTCTGTTTCAGAGCAGCACCTATGTGGTTTGTTAGTCTCAGGGGAATCATTGCAATTGCTTTGTTCTGTTCTCAGGCCCAACGACTTTGGAATTTTTACCCATGGTCCACAAGCAAATGAACTGAAGTGATGAACCCAGTCTCCATCACCACTTAGCTGCGAGATCACTACCAGTCTCTAAATGGGCTTTAACAACTGACTGGAAATCCAAACCAAGCCTCAGAAATCAAGGATTCCAGCTGGGGCCTGTTACAGAGGACATTCTGTCCATTTACCTGGAGAGTGAGTGTAGCGTCTCAACGCAGAGTGCTCACATCAACCAGCCTCCCGAACTGGACCCAGGCGACTGTGGCCTGTCCCTCACTCTCTTGCTCCCTTATCAAATGCTTGCTGAGCATTTACTATGTGTAACCCCTGAACTCTGCATGGTGTTTGATATTTATACATCAAAACAGTCTCTCCTAGTTGGAAAACCAGACGGGCAGTGAATTCTTGGATGGAGAACCAGTTAGGGAAAGAAACCTGAAAATATAAATTATCTGACAAGATTTTCCTTGAAACCAAGCTTGAGGAAATTTCAAAAAATTTCTCGAGTAAGATACAAATGGAAATTAAGTATAGTATCCATTGTCACTAACTCATGGTGTATAGAATATCAATGATATTCTCTTAAAAGCACAAAATATACCTTTTTGTGTTGGGCAAATCTCTCATAAGCAAATTTCAAAGAGAACATTTCTGGTGAAATAGATGATGCTAAAAGAATTTATGTGAAAGATGCCTCAGCTTGATAACCTGTGAAGAATGCCCATTGTTCTTAATCACAGTCTACTGATAAGTATTCATTAATTACAATAATATTTTGTGGATCCATGGATCCTTTCATCCCTAGTTTTCAAAGTGCTTTACAACTGGTCATTAATTCCTCCAACATCCTAGGGACAAATTTAAGGGTAACTTTCAGCAAAACTTGCACTGATGCTCAGAATGCCTTCCTCAGAAGTTTTAGACCCAGAGCGTGGTTTCGTTGCCTGAATTCTTGGAATGAGGAACAGACGGTTCTCAAATTGTACCCAGAGGGGAACCCAATAGAGGGAAACTCGTCGTGTGCTGTCAAAGGAAGAAATTCACGCTGTGGGAGAGGCCATAACTGCTGGTGGCATTTGCAGCTGGTATGACCTGTTGGGTAAACTGGAATCTATGTGGAGTTAGAGGATAAGTTCCCTGTGAAATGCCCCAAATTGGCTTTCATAATAGGAGAGAGGTGCTCGCTCCAGTGATCCAATGCCACCCAAGAGAGAGGCTAAGTGGTGGCATGGTGTGGTGGGGAGAGCCTTGGTACAAGAGTCCAGGGACCGGGCAGTTGGTACTGGTTGCATCGCAGCTTGAAGGTGACCTGAAGTGAGCCACTTCACTTCTCTGAGCTTTTATTTCTTCATCCACAAAATCCATGTGAATTAGTGTGGAGCTATCTGTCACAAATGGGCAGCCTGCACGACAACATTGGCTAGTAGCTGTGTTTTCTTTGGCCCACACAGTGTTTTTGAAAATGCATGTATTTCTGGTTTGCCTCAGTCCTCACCATTCCTTGTTACCTTATGCTCAATCTTCTTTAGTCATTTATGTCACCTTCCTGGCCCCTGTAGGCATTTGGGATTGCAAGCCCTGGGCAAGAAGATCTCTGATGCTGTGTCTGACCCTGGTACCCAGACAGTGCAGGTCCTAGGAGGTTACTAAGCCTCGGCAGTCAGGTAGGAGAGAAGTACAGGACTGTGAAGCTTTGGAATTCTTTTTTTCTACTTTTCAGACTCTTCTATCTGCAAGCTGATGATGTAATCTCCTAGGACTCTTCCCAGAGATCCCTGACAGACAAGCTCTCCACTGCAGTCACAGAATCAGCCTTTTCTATCTCTTGCTCACAGCAAGTGATATCACCTGCTTAGATTCCTGATTTATTTTCTAATTCTCTCTCCTTGACTCTTGGGGGGCAGCTAAGAGAAATCACCTGGAGGGCAAATAAGCTCTTGTCAGGAGCAAGGCTTGATTGAGTCAGTGATGGAGGAAAGAGACATGGAAAAGAGAAGGTAAATGCTATGGGAAATTTCCCTCCCCCAAAATTTAAGTTAGAGAGGAGTAATAAAGGCAGGCTAGTCATTTCTAGGACCATCGTCTGTAGATTCCCAAACTTCTTGATTCTTCCAGCAGCTCTAGGCCTTCATAAGTGCGTTCCTGTTGGAGTAGATTTCATTGGCTCTCTGGTGGGGTTCCCTTTCTGCAGGGGAATTTGTTGATGTTGACCTGAGGGCACACAGCTGCCGAGGGCCTCTGGGACACAGGCTCCCTGCACAATGCAACTCTGTATTGTAGAAACTTCCCCACACATGCCTGCACACAGGAGTTCTGTCATTAACACGGTCTTGGTCGTGGGGTGGAATGCACGAAGGGTGGGGAAAATGACTTCTTTCTCAAAAGCTTTCTTTAATAAGCTTTGCCCCCCTGACAAGTTGGAATTTTCTTTTGTCGCTGAAAAAACATATTTCTTTTAAACATGACCCAGGCAGTTGTGTGTCCTCAAGGGTCTGTTGGCCAAACAGATTAAGTGAGACAAGAGTGGAAGAGGATCCAACTACAGATCAAAATCAAGAAGCTGATTCTATGCACCACATAATACTTGTGGATTAGCAATCAACTTTCCCTTCTTAAATGGTTAATTTTATCCCGGACAATAAATGTCAGTCATACTCACTGTGGAAAACAAAGGAAGTAAATAACTTCCTTACCATCCAAAGATTTCATTTATCACATTTTCTGGACTTTTTCCTATGCATAGGATTTTTTTTTTTTTTTTTTTTTTTTTTTTGCTGAGGAAGATTAGCCCTGAACTAACATCTGTGCCAATCTTCCTCCACTTTATATGTGGGTTGCCGCCACAGCATGACTGACAAATGGTATAGATCCACACCTGGGTTCCAAACCCACAAACTGAGGCCGCCAAAGCAGAGTCTGCCAAACTTAACCACTATGCCACAGGGCTGGCCCCCAATAAGGATATTTTTTTAAATGTAGTTGAGATCAGACTGGTCTCACCCCTTAAAGTTATACTTTCCTTTTCAAGACATTATAAAATCTCTTTCAGGGAAGATGGAAGTCATATGTTATTGAATTTATTTGTAATAAGATTTTCAGTGGTTTAGAAGAGATGGGAATATTTGTCCAGGACCACAGAGTTTTACCCACCAAGAGAGAGGATTCAAGACTTCCTTAAAAATGCCGTGGGTTAGGGCTGGTCTGGTGGCATAGTGGTTAAGTTCGGTGTGCTCTGCTTTGGCGGCCCGGGTTCATGGGTTCAGATCCTGGGCGCAGACCTACACCACTCATCAAGCCATGTTGTGGCAGCGACCAACGTACAAAATAGAGGAAGATTGGCACGGATGTCAGCTCTGCGACAATCTTCCTCACCAAAACAAAACAACAACAGAAACCAAAATGCCATGCGTTATACTTTTACTGGACTTAAGCTGTGGAACCAAAATCTCAAATTCTTGCCCACCTACATCTTAGGGATGACTTCTAGCCATCTGCTCAGACTCACCATTAATAAAAATAAACGGGAAAATAACTCTATTTTTCTATTTCTATCATTATCTCCTAACAAAGCTCTCAGATTTGACTTAGAACCACTAGATTTCAAAGCAGCCTTGGGAGCAGTCCCAATGTACCCCACATCTGAAGTGTTCTGCCCTGAGACTATAAACAAGTGGTCTTTATCGGGGTGGGGGCAGGGGTGGTACACACAAGGGAAGGAAGAGCTAATAAGTGTTTTAGTGTTAAAAATAAATGAAAAAGAAGTTTATGCTAAATGACCATATGTTCAGCCTTAAGCTTTAAACAGATTGCATAGCACCATCTAGAAAACATGAGCTTCAGCAAGACAGCCAGTACCCCATAAACACATTTCCCTTGTTATAGCGGCCTTCAGGGTGAAGAGATGCCTAGATGCACAGTCGTTGAGGAATTCTACAGGATGGAAGAGCAGCAATGCTGGGAGGAACAGGCCTTGCTCTGCTGCAGCCTGGCCAATCCCGGAGTCAGCGTGTAGAGGCCCCTGGTGCTGCCACCCAAGGCAGCTCTCAAGGGTGCACTGTGTGCAGGGTCGTTGTCCCTGATGAAAATGTGCACCAGAACCACACTGAAGTGTGATTCTGCCTTTCCATGGAGTAGTTACGAGGATGAGCAATGTTGACCCCTCCGCATTTAGAATGGATGAGAAGGCACAGAAAATAAAATGCAAAGCAGCTTTATCAGGAAAGGAGCCGTAAGCAGAATTATGCGGACGTTCCCAAACAGCCCGGGTAAACGCCATCTTTCAAAATTCTAGCTCCTAATTTACTCAGGCCTTGGAAAACAAGTGATTTGTCTGAAACTGGATGTGCACTAGATGGACGTAGTATTCTGGGGGCATCAACGCTTAAGAGCTTTGCTGAAATAGGGACATACACTCCCCTCAGTAAGGAATGGCTGCGGGAAGGTAGGGACCTCTTGTCAGCTCCTCCGATGGCCTCCCCACTCCTCAGAGTGACAGCCACTGCTGCTCCTGCCTGTAGTTTCAGTTGCCAAATCTGATTGAGGCAGAAAGCCCTCCTGCCTGACTCCTGAGCCTGACCTGCTGCCTGACTGGCTCCTTTGGTGTTGGCCGTGGCTGGAATGGGATGGAACCTGGGCCTCACTTGCCTCGGGGGCTGGGCTTCTGCAAAGTCCGAGCAGCCCTGCTCCCCTGCCCCATATTGCTAAGAACAGAGCATCAAGCTGCATACCTGAACCCCGAGATGTACTAATCCAGGGGTCCTCCTGGAAACTTCTTTTCCCCAAGGACTTAATTATTGAGATATTAATTTACTTAGAAAATTGAAAAGTTTTATTTTTTCCTACCACCAAAATAAAATCTGTTCAAATCTCTAAAATCTGTGAAAAAAAAATAAAATTGGAAAATAAAGATATGTAGGTGTCGGCCCTGTGGCCAAGTGATTGGGTTCGCGTGCTCCAATTCGGCGGCCCATGGTTTCCCCGGTTCGGATCCTGGGCGTGGACACAGCACTGCTCATCAGGCCATACTATGTATGACTATGTATTGGGGGACTTTGGGGAGAAGAAGAAGAAGGAAATAAAGGGTATGTACCAGGAGGAAGAAAAAAAGGAAAACAGAAAAACCCACTCACTTACTAGAGATAACAACTGTTAATACTTCTATCTTAATACTTAGTTAATACTGTCTATCCTTTTTACACATATTTGTGTGTGAGTATTTGTATTATGATGCTCTAATGAGCATTTTACTTTAATTTTACAATTACTTTGTAATCTGTATTTTATACTTAATATACAGTGATCATCTTTCCATGTCATTAAATATTCATTCAACAGCAGCACTTTTGACCCTAACAGAAGGCTGCCTCACAGTGACACCAAGTCTGACATGGACTGCCCGTTTATGAACTCGTCTTGAGATACAGGGAATACTATTGAGCATTGTGCTAAGGAGAGATGTCCAGGCACTTCAAAACATTCACAGAAAAGGCTCTTTCTTTCTTTTTTTTTTTTACCATGACTTTCTTCATAGGATTTACATTTTTTAAAACTTTTTATTAAGATTATGATAGTTTACAACGTTGTGAAATTTCAGTTGTACATTATTGTCAGTCATGTTGTAGGTGCACCACTTCACCCTTTGTCCCCCCCTCCCCAGGCCCCCTTTACCCTGGTACCCACCAATCAGTTCTCTTTGTTTATATGTTTAACTTCCACCTATGAGTGGAGTCATATAGAGTTCGTCTTTCTCTATCTGGCTTATTTCACTTAACATAATACCCTCAAGGTCCATCCATGTTGTTGTGAATGGAACTTTTATCCTTTTTTATGACTGAGTAGTATTCCATTGTATATATATATATATATATATATATACCATATCTTCTTTATCCAATCATCAGTTGATGGGCACTTAGGTTGCTTCCATGTCTTGGCTATTGTAAATAATGCTGCAATGAACACAGGGGTGCATGGGACTTTTGGAATTGCTGATTTCAAGTTCTTTGGATAGATATGCAGTAGTGGGATGGCTGGGTCATATAGTATTTCTGTCTTTAATTTTTTGAGAAATCTCCATATTGTTTTCCATAGTGGCTGCACCAGTTTGCATTCCCACCAGCAGTGTATGAGGCTTCCTTTTTCGCCACAACCTTTCCAACATTTGTCACTTTTTGTTTTGGTTATTTTGCCATTCTACCAGGTGTAATGTGATATCTTAGTGTAGTTTTGATTTGCATTTCCCTGATGATTAGTGATGATGAACATCTTTTCATGTGTCTATTAGCCATCAGTATATCTTCTTTGGAGAAATGTCTGTTCATGTCCCCTGCCCATTTTTTGATTGGGTTGTTTGATTTTTTGTTGTTGAGCTGTGTGAATTCTTTATATATTATGGAGGTTAACCCTTTGTCAGATATATAACTCGTAAATATTTTTTCCCAACTAGTGGGTTGTTTTTTTGTTTCAATCCTGTTTTCATTTGCCTTGAAGAAGCTCTCGAGTCTGATGAAGTCCCATTTGTTTATTCTTTCTATTGTTTCCCTCATCTGAGGAGGTATAGTGTCTGAAAATATCCTTTTGATGCTGATGTCAAAGAGTGTACTGCCTATATTTTCTTCTAGAAGCCTTATGGTTTCAGGTCTAATCTTTAGGTCTTTGATCCATTTTGAGGTTATTTTTGTGAATGGTGAAAAAGAATGGTCAATTTTCATTCTTTTACATGTGGCTGTCCAGTTTTCCCAGTGCCATTTGTTGAAGAGACTTTCTTTTCTCCATTGTATGCCCTCAGTTCCTTTGTCAAAGATAAGCTGTCCATAGATGTGTGGTTTTATTTCTGGGCTTTCAATTCTGTTCCATTGATCTGTGCACCTGTTTTTGTACCAGTGCCATGCTGTTTTGATTACTGTAGCTTTGTAGGATGTTTTGAAGTCAGGGATAGTGATGCCTCCGGCTTTGTTCTTTATTCTCAGGTTTGCTTTAGCAATTCACAGAAAAGACTTTTTACAGATAGACAGAAAATGAATGTGGACCTAGGAAACACACCTGTTTCTTATGAGAAACTTCATGCAGCAGAAAACAAAGCAAGGTGGCAAAGGGTCACCCAGAGGCTCGTCACTCAAAGCCACCACACATGATAGAAAAGTGACAGCAGAATAAAGGGCTGCTCATTGCCGGAGAGTCATCCTGCTTAGTGAGGTGGAAGCAGAAGGGGCCACTTGCCTTCAGGTCCAGTCACGCCAGCCTGGCACGACTCTGTGACGTGGGGCCATTTCCTAACTCTTTCTTCTGCCCAAATGGAGGTCAGGGATGAAGGGCCCACTGCCCCCTTGAAAAGTGAGACTTAGAAATGTTACAAAGTCTTTACCAAGAAGAGAACGTGGTTGAGTCAGAGAGAAGAGGCAAGTCAAGCGCCACTCAGAGCCAGAAGCCCAGAGGCTGTGAAAGGAGAAACCGCATCTCTAGCACTCGGATTTCCAGGAAAATTTCAAAGCTGTCAAAATCACGACTGTTCTGGAGGCACACCAGACACTGCTGCCTCCCCATAGCGACAGTATCTGCCTCTTATAGGTAAACCCACAGACCCACGGTTTATCTCTCTGCTCTGGATTCTGTTCAGTGCTTAACACACTGCTGCTGCTGCTCCCTGACTGAGGGCCTGAGGAACTTCCCTTGGTCATCTTTTTTAGCCCACGTGGAGGAAGGTCTCCAACAAGTAGGGACATCAAGGTGAGCAAGTATGGCACTACCTATGTAAGTAATTTCTTCTGAGCACAAGGGCTCTTTCCCAACTTTGGAATCAAGCCAGGCCAGCCACTGTAGCTGGGGACTTCCAAGCTTCCTGAAATTGTTTCCTTGAGAGTCATTTCTGCTTTGATTTTACTTTGCTTAGCAAGAGAAACGGCTGGGGCTTGGCTGTCCATTATGCTTTTCAAGATGAAGCTTGGTAACAAAATTTGTAACCTCATTCTCCTATATTGTTACTCAAGGCACAGATACTGTGGGAATGGTCTGGTTCTGCTGACACTGTCATCCCTGATAACTTTGTGTAATAATCTGTGCGTTCCAACTGGCCTGGTTTTGAGAGGAGATAAAATGGACACTACTTTGTTAGAAGAACAACAATAATAATATGATGGATTTTGATAGGCACTTTTTAAAAAATAAAGGAAGGAAAAATCTTCCAATTTTATTTATGTGGATCCAACATTTATTCACTCATTAAACAACCACGTATTAAGCTCTCCACTGTGCTGGGTGCTGTAGGAGATGCAAAGATAGAAAAAGGCACAGCTCTGTACCCGGGGCCAGCCCGATGGCGCAGCGGTTAAGCTCCCATGTTCCACTTTGGCGGCCTGGGGTTTGCCAGTTCGGATCCCGGGTGCGGGCATGGCACTGCTTGGCATGCCATGCTGTGGTATGCGTCCCACATACAAAGTAGAGGAAGATGGGCACGGGTGTTAGCTCAGTGCCAGGCTTCCTCAGCAAAAAGAGGAGGACTGGCAGTAGTCAGCTCAGGGCTAATTTTCCTCAAAAAAAGAAAAAGGCACAGCTCTGTCCCCCTATTACCTAGTAGGGAGATAAAACTTGTTCACAAGCAAGCATCTAGTGTCATAAGAGAAGTAAAGATAAATGCTATGAAAGTTTGAGAAAGGGAAGAAAGTAGTTAGAAGGATGAAAGAAAATTTTATGGAGGAGATGACATTTGAGCTGGAGCTTAATAGATATATGGGGACAAGGGGGAGGCAATTCTAGGCAGAGCAAACAGCATAAGCAAAGGCACAGAGGTGAGAAAGCATGAGTCTGCAGCAAACAGTGAGTAGTTTTTATGACTTGAGTATTGGATGCATAAAGGGAAGGACAAGTAGAAAGTAAGATTAAAAATGAAAGTTAGATGCACATTTTGGAGGATCTTGACTATCAAGCCAAGGATTTTGGAGTTTATCCCAACAGCTGCATGACCTCATCAGAGCAGAGAAAGAAGGTGGTTTCAGAGGGTGACATGGACTGGAAGAAAGTGAGAGGTGAGGAGATTCCTGGGCGGCTCCAGGGCCTCAGCTAGGACAAAGACAAACCAACGAAGAGGCAGAGGCAGGATCCACAGAGCTTAGGGTGTGGGAGTGGAGCCAAGGATTCATGCCAATGACATTCTCTGGGTCAGTGCTTCTCAAGCTTTAGCACATCAGAATTGCCAGGAGGGCGGGGTGAAAAACAGATCGTCAGCCCTACCCTCAGAATTTCGGGTTCAGCTCTGGAGCCGGGCCCAAGAAACCACAGTTCTAGCAAGACTCCAGAAGAGGCTGATGTTGCTGGTCCGGGGCCCACACTTTGAGAACCACTGCTCCAGGTCCTCTGGGGCTCACCTTTGTGGTGGCGGGAAGCAATTGCGAAGGGGCAGGGAGGCAGGGGAGGCAATAATCAGAGTCAGTACAAGTGACTTGAAGGAGACTTTTTCTTGTCCTTTGGACCTGCAGCGTCCCGGATGTCTGGAGCAAAAGGGCTGGGTTAGAGATGTTTACTGTGTACAAAGACGTTCGTATTAACCTATGAGCCTGAGCACAGAAAGGCACTAATTTAGGGCTTGGGTGTTTTGTTTTTGTTTGAAAATACACAGGTCCTAATCTTATGGGGAGGCAGTGCTGTGATGTAATGTTGGACTCAACAGCCCTGGGTTCAAATCCTGACTCTGCCCCTTCTGGCAATGACTAAACTTCTTGAAATCTCAGTTATTCTATATTAAAATTGGGATAACAATGTCCTGTGTGCACAGGGTTGTGAGGAATAAATGTGGAAACCCGCAGAAAGCACTTGGCACTGCGTGTGGCACACCTGGGCTCCATGAATTCGGGTTTCCTCCCTGTTCCAACCCAGGTGTGAGTGGAGCTGGTGTGGCCTGAGAGGAAAGCCTTGGAGGGCCTCTCAGTCGACCAGCCTCTCAGATACCTGAGGTCCCACAGTGACCCAGTCATGTCTTTGGATTAAGCGTCCCCACACCGAATCTCTCTTTACAAATGCCAGCATGTTGAATCCCCAAAGAATATGGGAAAATTCCTTTGTCAGGTATTGTCTGCCCACTGGGAGAGCTCTGGGAAGGGGTATCTGGTATGGGACATGGACACAGGGAGAGAAATCACTGAAACAAAGGAAAGTTGTGTCTCCTTTGGAATCTTGTTCAGGCCAGGTGGGCCTTGGCCAGAGCAGTGTCACTGCAGCCTCTCGAGGCTCCCACCTTGGCCGTGAGGCCCGTGTGGCCCTTGCACAGTGCCTGGGTAAAGAAATGTGCTAGTAAGCATTTTTTTCTTTAACCAGATAAATCTGATGTCATAACAGCCCCAGACAGGAAAGCAGACTGCAGACTTGGCAGTGAATCACAAAGGGAAGAGCGTCTCAGACGGGGCCTATGTCATGGGAACTTGATGACCAACAAGGCCCTGAGGCCCCCCGCTCCCACCCCCACCCTGGGTGAAAGGGTTTGGCAAACAGGCGGCCCATCATTTCAACCAGACGAAGTGGGAGGAGGAGGGAGACTGGAGGAAACAGGCTGTCACACAGGTGGTTCTCCTGCTCTGGGCTGGTCAAACCAAACACACCAGGTTGGAGGTTAGTAGGAAGGTCATCCATGTGGGGGGGTGGGGAGGGGGAGAGGGATGGGGGGGGGGAAGTTACACTAAATGACTTCCATGGTCCCCCCTCAACTTGTCATTTCATGATTCCATGATAGGAGCTGAAAAGCCCAACTTTGCCCAAGCCTCCACATGACGCAGGTTCCATTGACTAGTAAAGAAGAGAAGCATCAATAATTCAGGTCCACCGGGTCCCTGGCTGTGAATTGGCACTCTTCATTTTTCTTTAAGTTTATCTACTTTCCCCTCAATTAGATACAGAACAGATACACAGGAATATTATGTAACTAACATAAACGCCTTTGCAGAAGACTATTTAATGACAAGGAAAGGAAATGCGGGTCACAGGAAGAGTAAATTTCATTGTTACTGAAACGATAGAATGAAAAAAGACTGGAAAGGTGTCTCAGGGGTTAATGGTGGTGGTCAAATTATAAATAATATTTTTTCCATTTTCTTATTTGAGTTTTTGAAATTATTTACAAATTAGTATGTCTTACGTTTGAAGTAATAAAAGGCAATCGTTTAATTTAAAAAAGTACATCCACTCTAGAAAATGGTACTCTCTTTCACTAAATATGAGTATAGGCTATACACAATTTTGTTCCCTACATTTAAGCACTTTCTATGTTCTTAAACACTCCATAATTATTATTTTTAACAGCTGCATGGTATTTCATCATATAAATATACCATAATTTTTTTGTCTCAATCCCCAATTGTTGGCTATTTATATTATTTCCAACTTTTTATTAGTACAAATAACACTGCAATCAATATCTTTTTAGTTCATTTTATTTCCCCATAGATTTCTTTGAAAATTAGCTGCCTACAGATCTTATCTCACCCTAACTGCCTTGGTAGGATTGAATTTCCAGATATTCACACAACTGCATAAACATCTTTTTCTTTCTCGCATATATTAATGAAACTCTTGATGTTTTTCTTAATAGGGTCCCTCTCTCATACTGAGATTTTCTTGCAAGCTTGTTAGGCATTTGAATTGCAAAGACAGTTGTCAATCACAGATTCACGCCTTAAAGATCATTCAGTCCTGTGTCCACTTACAGGAAGCAAGCTGAGGCCCACACTCGTGAAATGACTGGCTCAAGGGCAAGCGGTTCATTAGGGACCCAGCTGGAAAAGCAACTTCTTGAATATTTTCCAAGGGCTGGGAGCTTTGGAGGATCATGAAATACTAAACAACGATAGAGCAGAAGATAGAACGAGAAAATGAATAAAGGCTTAGTGGTCAGCGGAGGAAGCCCTAGAAAGATCGATAGGAGAGAGGGAGGGGAGGTTTGATTACGGGGGAAGAGGAAGAGAATTGAGACCAAGAACAACAATGTAAAAGGAAAGTAAATGGGACAAGTTCACATATTGAGACCCTTTATGGCAGTTTTGCAACCTTGGCACTATTGGCATCTTGGGCCGGATGATTCTCTGTTGTGGGGGGCTGTCCTGTGCCTCGTAGGATGTTTAGCAGCATTCCTGGCCTATACCTAGCAGATCCTGTAGCACCTCCCCGCCCAGTGGTGACAACCAAAAACATTTCCAGACATTGCACAATGTCCCCTGGGGCGCAAATCACCCTGAGCTGAGAACCACTGCTCTACAGTATTGCTCTCCAACGATACCCCGGAGAAACACTTCCCCATTCCTCACTGCTGGAAAGGAATCTCAAACATCTCCTGAAAGAGGAAATCAGAAGCAAAACACTGGAACTCAGTTTATGGAGTGTCCCAAAACAGTGAGGTCGTGCTGGAAGGCAGGTAGGGAAAATGAGTAAATAAAGCTCATTTTTCAGATAAAGAAAATGAGGCAGGAAATGTGTAATTTGCTTTAGGTACGAAGATGAGTCAGAGAGAAACCAGTAAGAGAAACATGAATTTAGGCTCTGATCTTTGGAAAGAAGAAAAACAATTTTATCATTAACCCCTCCCCACTTCAATCCCGAATCCTTGCGACACAAGGAAGGAAATCTCCACTCTGCCTAGAAGCTGATGAAACATTAGCAATTGGAAGTAACATTTAGAATTTTTTTTTTCTAGGAAGGACAAAAGCAGAGGGTAGTATAAGATTTGCTGATTTAAAAAAAAGCCGGGCCCGCCCCAAAGGCCTAGTAGTTACAATTTGGCGTGCTCCACTTCGGTGGCCCAGGTTCAGTTCCCAGGCAGGACAACGCCAGTCCTCTGTTAGTGGCCATGCTGTGGCAGCAGTACACTTTAGAAAAAAGAAAAAAAGCGGAGGAAGACTGGCAACAAATGTTGGCTCAGGGCGGATCTTCCTCACCAAAAAAAAAAAAAAAATAAAAGCCGTTGTGCGCCACTACCGTAAAGTACCTCACACACATTACCTCCCTGCAGCCTCCATGAGCCCATTGAGTCAGGCCCTATTATTATCCCCATCTGACAGACGAGGAGCTAAAGGTCAAAGTTGGGTAACTCACCCAAGGTCATACACGGTGATGAGGCCAAGGTTTCAAACCTGACTCTTAGGGCAAGACAATAACTTCTTGGCATCCTTGCCTCTATGCCATCAACAAAGGCTACAATGGCCATTCTGTCTCATCTTAGGGTGTTTTCTGAGAAAGCCCACGGTTCATCTCATCATGGCTGTGGGCAAGAGTACAGGGCTCTCCCTGAAACAGAAGCATCCAGCCCGGAAGCTCCCTCAGGGGTTTGCCCACATCCTAACTGTACCGGAAAATCAACAGAAAATGTCTCACGAGGTCAGAGTCCTGGTCCTTGGCTCGTACCCTAGTCCCTTCCTCTGGCTGCCTTTCACACGACACAGAGTCTCTCTTCCCCACCCCAGTCCCCAGAGCCACAGCTGCCCTGGCACAGCTAGGCCACTGTGTTCCTGGCACGATGCTTTGGTTCTTTTCTTTCACAAACACAATTAGACAGGGCATCGCTGTCAGACTAATTTTTTAGAGCAGTTTTAGATTCACAGCAAAATTGAGCAGAAGGTAGAGAGATTTCCCATTTACCCCCTGCCCCACACGTGCACGGCGTTCCCTGTCATCAACACCCCCTCCAGAGGGGTGCGTTTGTTACAACTGATGGACCTACACTGGCACGTCACAACCACCCAAAGTCCACAGTCGACGTTAGAGTTTACTCTTGGTGATGACGTTTTATTTTTTAAGAACATTTTGGAATTGCATTTGGTATTTCTAAAAAGCCCTTCTATGAGATTGTATTTTAAAAGCCACTTTCTTTCCACTGAAAGGGGGACTTCAGGAGGCAAGAGCTGTATTTCAAACCCTTCCACTTGTGCAAAAATATTGTGTGAGTTATTTGGATATGTGGCAGAGATGTCACATACCTCCCTTTGTTCCCATGAGGCCAAATGGTTATGATGATAACAACAATGACGACAAACAGTGTAATCTGCTCACTCTGAGCCATGCACTTATAGACTTTGATACGCGAGGAAATCAATGTTCAGAGAAGTTAACTTACTTGTCTGAGTTCACACAGCTGAGAAGTGCAAAACCTTAAAAACAAAGGAGTGGAAATCTTTCAATCTGGTTAGAAAGGATTTCTGCTTTCAATACAAGCTGCATATAGGCAGTTCTGGGAAGGCAGCCTTGCTTTCTTCCACAAGTATTTATTGAAAGCCCACCACGAGCCATTCCAAGAAGGATGGTGCCTCAGGCAAGGCTAGAATTTCTAGTCCGTGATTTCAGCACTGGATAGAGGCGTGCAAAGTCCTAAGAAAGTCTTTGCAATGTGAAAAAATCTCCCTCCTGGTTAATGCCTCCGCCTGGCAACACCCTTCCCATTTTCCTTCACAGGAGAAGGCAGTGAGGCCGACACCCACTGTCTGTCCATCTTCATCCACTCAACTCAGGGCTTCCCCTCCCACTCCATGAAATGCTCCCCACGGTGAACGGTCTAAAGGCCGCCCACGTGAGGACACAGTCCTTAGCTGACTCATCTTCTCTGTGGCATTTGACCCCCTTCCCAACTTCCTCTTCCTTGAGACTCCTTTTTCTTGAACCTCTAGCGAATTCCTGAGACCGTCCTTTTTCCCTCTGCCCTCCTACCCCTCCAATGCTCCTTCCTAGTTGCTTTCATTATAATTAACATCAACTTTGTGCATCATTAACTCACAATGGTTTTGATAAGCTAAATCAGTGTCATGCCTACCAGGGGAGATGGGAAACTGAGAGAGAAGGCCCACAGCAGGCCTTGAGCTCACCCAGTGATTCAGTGAGAAGCCGGGGTCCCAGTGCCAGCACAGCCGTGAGCTTGGCTGTGTCTCTTCTGGGCATTCACTGTCAACCTTCAAAGCAGAAGCAGCTCATTGTTTGCTGCGAACTATATTTAGGAAGGACAAAGCCTGCCGGGTGTGGGAAGACTGCAGGTTTGGGCAGAGGGCTGGGATGAAAGGGCTGGACCTGTGAACAACATGTCTTGTGCTTAGTTTTAATTTTAAATGTGCATTTTCTAACAATAGGGCTCCAGCTTCTGCTGGCCTTATTGGGTTACAGATTTTCCCTCCCAGTGACAGATTGCCCAGCTACATCCCAGAAGACATAAAACTCCTTCCAGTCATCCTAGAATTAGGTCCATAGATTTCCAGTTATAGAAGAGAGCCATTCTGGGTAACACAGCAGATGTAAATTGTGTGACTGAATTGATTTTGCATTAATTTCTCGTACGCTATTTCCATGCTGCTTAAATACCACTTTTTAAAGCTTTTATTGTATTGTATTTTAAAAGCTGATTTGTTTCCACCAAAAAGAGGGCTCCAGGAGGCAAGAGCTGTTTTTCAAACCCTTCTCCTTGTGGGGAGGGATTTTCACCGCTGAGGAATTCCTGGTAATGAGCTGTCTGTTTGCACAGCTCCTGTGCGCAGGTTCTCGCGCTGCTTCTGTGTTCTTCCTTCTGCAAGACGCATCATGAGGCACAAGCTTCAGCTTTCGTACTTCCTTAAAGGGCAGCCCTGCCGCCCACTGGAACTGAGTAAACGGTTGTGCAGGAGCTCAGGGGCTCAGATATTGGCCCTGTGTGTCCTTGCTGCACAGTGGGGCCACGCGCCTTACACTCTGGGCTCTGGGCTATCCTACTTGGACCAAATGCTTTTAGAAACCATCAGATGAAGAGCAAAAAGATAGTCTATAAACCCCTCTCTTTTTTTGAGACAGAGAGAGTTGGGGGCTGGACTCAGATTGAAGTCCTGAACATGATACAGAAGTTTTTCTTACGACTTTTGACGCATGAACCTCTTTATATATAAAGTTACACAGCACACAACAAAATAACAGGACATCAACACGTGGAGCGAGCCGGTGGGGCCTCTTCAGTTGCATTTCTTCATTGATGTGGCCCTGTTGGCCAGGCTTGTGTTTATTTTTGAGACATTTTACAGTTTGATGAATTGACCCCTCGTTTCCAATTAAGTACTAAAGCACTACAATCGAAGATGCAACCAAAGAGACGTGTACAATTAGGATAGAAACTAAAGTTTCCACAAAATGGAAAGAAATGGAAGATGAACGTGGTTCTGTCACGGGAATAGGACACGGGACAAAGAGGGAACCATACAACATGGAATGAGCAATTAACAATTCGTGAGTGGTGAGAAGGCCAGCACTGAAGTTGGGTATCTGTTATCCTAAGATAAATTCAGGAGAAGGCTCTGGACTCAAAGACAGTTGGACTAAAAATTCCCGTTAGGGATGGAACCTCCTAGGGAATGGTAATTGTGTATCAAACGGCTGTGTTTGCCCAGGGCCTGCTCATTTTTAGATTCTAGCACCACCTAGAGGAGAGAATGAAATAATTTCTGTCCACCATTGAGTCAAAGGAATCTTTCATCGCTATTAAATATCTTTCAGTTTTCAAAGCACTTTCGTTCTAATATTTTATTTGATATTCACGTAATTGTCTTTGAGGTAGGAATTTTTATCTTCATTGTATGGATAAAGAAATCCATCTCTCAGCAACTTACTGTGCAAAGAGCTTGACTAGTTTGACTAGTTTTCCATGTGATGAAAAACGTTCTCCATGAATTAACTCTTTTTTAAGCAACTTTATTCAAATATAATTTAAATACTGTAAAATTCACTAATTTTAAACATGCAATTCAATAATTTTTAGTAAATTTACTGCATCGCTATAAGGCAGTTTTAGAACATTTTTATCACCCCGACAAGGTCCTTCCCGCCTCTTTTCCACTTAATCCCCTCCCCACCCCTAGGCCCAGGCAGTCACCAACCTGCTTTCTGTCTCCATAGATTTGCCTTTTCTGAACATGTCATATGAATGGACTCACAGGACATGTCTCTTTTGCGACTGGCTTTTTCCATTTAGCACAATGTTTTTGAGGTTTATCCATGGTGTTGCATTTATCACTATTATGTTCCTTCCTCTTGCTGAATCATGGTCTATTGTATTGATAGACCACATTGTATTTGTCCGTTTGTCAGGTGATGGACATTTTGCTTGTTTCCAGTGTTTTGCTATTATGAATAGCATTCATGTGAAAGTCATCTTTTTTTTTTTTTTCCTTTTTCTCCCCAAAGCCCCCCAGTACAAAGTTGTGTATTCTTCGTTGTGGGTCCTTCTAGTTGTGGCATGTGGGATGCTGCCTCAGCGTGGCTCGATGAGCAGTGCCATGTCCGCGCCCAGGATTAGAACCAATGAAACACTGGGCCGCCTGCAGCGGAGCGCGCAAACTTAACCACTCGGCCACGGGGCCAGCCCCAAAGTCATCTTTTTAAGCAAGAAAATTTCATGACTAAGAAGGGCAGTGAATAAAATGCATATAAGAAGAATGATTATATAAGTTATGGGGTTTTGTGGAGTGGGGGGGGTGTGAAGAAGATGGGCCCTGAGCTAACATCTGTGCCAATCTTCCTCTAGTTTGTATGTGGGATGATAAGCGGTGTGTAGGTCTGAGCCTGGGATCCAAACCCATGAACACTGGGCTGCAGAAGCAGAGTGCATAAACTTAACCACTTCGCCACTGGGCTGGCCCCTATAAATTATGTTTCTTAGGGAGAAAAATTAGAACAAAAAATCTGGAGATGCCCAAAGGAAAGACATCTGGGTCCTGGGATCAATATAGATACCCAGGAACCAAGGAGCTCTTGGTACCACATTCCGGAAGAAACAAAGAAGTGTGGAGAAATAACTCAGGATTTGCTTTGATGGATTAGCAGGATTCAAAGACGCTTCCTAAGGAATTTCCTTGTGTTGAGTCAATACCATATGTAGCAGATGCAGACTTTGGTAATGTGTCTGAGGTTGGGGGTCCCGTTACAATCTTTCCTCGTTGTGAAAATAGCAGTCAAGGGGCCCTTTCAAAAGTTAAAAATAGGCTATGGGGTCAGATGCATCTGATTCCAAATCCAGCTCTGCCAATATGTACAAGGCCTTGGCCTTCGCTGGTCAATGTTCTCATCAATATCCTGGGAGGCAATGGCATCTACCTTACAGGGCTTCCGTGAAAACTCGGTAAGATGGTGTATTCAAGGCACTTAGCATCGGGCCTGGCACACAGTGAGTCCTAGTTTTATAGGATTGGATTGTGCCCTAAATACCCAGAACAGTGATGCTGACCTCTGTTTATTAATGAGAACCTTTTACATGTTATCAATGGATGTTTCTGGCCTGAGATTCGGGCAAACAGAGGTATAAATTTCCTTTAGAGGGGATACAACGTTTGTGGAAGTGGAATCTCATAAAGAAAGATATTGCTTATCACCCAGAATGCCATAGGCTGGTGGGAAGCCTTACTGCAAATCTGAAGGGAGTGCTTAGGACTTAGGGGGATACACACTGCAACAATTAGCATGATAAGTTAGCAACTCATTTTGCATATGAAAACATTGCCTAAGACTCTACAGAGTTTTCCCTATTTATGTAAGACAGTCAGAGGTCCCGGGTTTAATCAAAATTTCATACCCTGTGAAGGGAAATATGAAGAATACAAATTCTCAGTACTAAGCAATATGTCAAATGCAGTAATTGCTAGTTTTAAATAGTCCTTTCTGCTGTCCCTCTCCTTGGGAGGCTGTGCACCTGATCTGTAGTTAGAAAAACACGGCCCGAACCATATTAAGTCTCTGGGAAAAGAAAGGAATGAAATACATATTCCATCACAGTAAAATACATCAAAGACTCAACAAAACCATAATAGTTTTCTTCCTCTTTTTTTGCTTGAGGAAGATTAGCCCTGAGCTACTATCCATGCCAATCTTCCTCCATTTTGTATGTTGCCGCCACAGCATGGCCAATGAGTGGTGTAGGTCCATGCCTGGGATCCAAACCTGTGAACCTTGGCCGCTGAAGCAGAGAGCACCAAACTTAACCACTAGTCCACAGGGCTGGCCCCAAACTATAATCTTTAAAATGACAAAGCCACATGTTCAAAAGTGTTTAAAATCAGGGGATTTTTCCCCAAGAAAAGTTGAAGGCTCTTATTTCATTTGGGGCAGGGCAGATGAGGTTTCCATGAGCTGCTCACACCTTTGTATTCATCTCAGTGGTAAATTTAAGAGACCAAAGTAACCGTGAGTTCCAGAAATCTTTCTATTGAGGAAAGCCAGAAACTGAAGAGGAAAAGTCATTGGGTGTACTCATTTGTCACTGGGAGGATGCAGCTCACTCAGGCAAAGAAAGAAATACAGATGCATTTAGATTGCTACAGGCATGCTTAGGGAAAAGCCAGACAGAATTGACTTGGTGAGATGTAAGTATGGGGAACAGTAATCCTACTAGGTGTTTTGGTACATTGGCTTATTGGCTCCAAATTTTGTAGCCTTGTAGCCACAACCTTTGAATGCGACTTTGCGGTTCTTCCCACTAGAAGCACGGATGTTGGGTTTGAACATGCAGCTGGCTGTGACCAATGGAATGTGGTCAGAGTGACCATGTGCCAGTTCCAGCTTCGTCCTTAACAGGCATTTGTGTTTTCAGCTGCCCTCTTGTGCTTCTGCCACTGTCATGAGAAGAAAATGTTGTGGCCAGTCAGTGTCCAAGGAGGAGGAGGAGAGACACATGAAGCTGGTCTGGACATTTGCTCAGCCTGGATCAGCCGACCTCCAGCCAACCCACAGATGTGCAAGCAAAAGTGATCATTGTTTAAAGCTGCTGGATTTTGGAGCTATCAAACAGCATTTTTGTAGCAATAGGTTACGGATATAGATGGCTCCTTTATAGGGCTAGTTGAAAGAGAGGCCGAGAGAACAAAAATCTAAGAACTCCCAGATCTTCATCTTCACATTTAGTCTGTATGGACCATAGAGGTTAAATTTTCTACAGAAATCTGAGCATCACCTATATCTAAAATTGATAGTTGGACTATATGGGAACCAACAAAACAATTTCTGAGCTAATTTATGGAGGATGAGGCTTAGGGAAGAAATGTGCATGGATTTTTATTTAGACAATTAATTCTACTTCATGCAGCCTACTCTGAAGAAACTCCTCTTTTTACACCCTCCCTCCCCAAATGTCGGAGGACTGGGGTTGAAAATCCTTGTCAGTTTTCTGTTTTTCCACTTGAAGTCCTCTCTTTACCAATCTGGCTGAGCTTTGTGCTGTGTCGATTCTCATTTGTCAGCCTTGTGGAATAACCCTGCGGTACCTCTAAGAGCTCGCAGAGCCTTCTGACTTTAAGTGAGAGGGGAGAGGGTGTAGGAACCGTACGGGTGGCTCAGGGAAGCCATAAAGAGCTGCTTGGACACGGGATTTGGGACACAGCTCCGGGTTGGAACTTTAAACATTTTTAATTGCCTGCGAAGCCAGCATTATGCTATCCCATATATCTTAATTCCATCTTAGATAACTGGGGGTCCAGGGCTCAGATTCCAGGCTGGAGTTCCAAGGTTGGGTATGACATTGGAGTGAGCCAGGGGATGGCAGAGGTATTGAGCAAGGCCAATCCTAAGCACCGATGTAAAAGGACTGGACAGAAAGACACTAAAACTAGTAAGAGGCCATGTAGTAGAACCAGACTGGGGCAGAAAGCAGGTAGGACCAGGGCCCGAAGAGAGGTTCTGGGCCCTTCTGCATGGCTGGAGGGGTTTTGGTAAGTCCTACTAGCTTTGCCCAGCTACAGGTCCAAGCTACACTGAAATGAGGCTCAGGGAGAATCAGAGGAGAGAAGTTGTGTTGGTCTAAGCCTGCCAATCACAGGTAGCAGCGACAGCCCTTGCTAGTTCATGCTGCCTTTCTCACCTGCATTCTTATTCCTGTTTGAACAAGATTATGATGAAAGAAATGAAAAACAAATTACTTAGTGTGTTCCACCTTTATGGCTGCTTTCAACTCGCTAGAAAGAGGTCTTTCTTCCACTCACGATCAGGACGTTTTATACTTCAAAATGTCTGTGCGCCTTACATATAACGCCACCCCTCTTCCCATCTCTGCATGCCCCCACCACTTTATTTTCCTGGAGGGAAAATAACAGCTTGATGGCTTACTGAAGGGGATTAAGTCAATGTCTCACCGAGAGCAGAAGATAGAAGCTGAAGAGGAGATGGGGCATGATTCCTGGAGAAAGAGCTTTAGCTTGCCTTGAGAGAGGCAAGACGTAGGTGGCCGTCTCCAGAGGTGGTGACCTGCTATGCTGTTAGGATGACTAACCATCCTGATTTGCTTTGGACTGAGGGATTTTCCAGGACAGCATTCTTTCAGTACTAAGCTGGGGCAGTCCCCGGATTTACGCTCCAGAAGGTGACAGAACTTTTAAAGGGCCATCATATGTATGCAAAGGGACTGAATACTTGGTAATGTGGCAGTATAGCTTATATATTGCCAAGTAACAAACTGTATTAGTTTTCTGTTGCTATATAACAAATTATCAAAACTTAGTGGCTTAAAACAACACACATTCCTTATCTCAGAATTTGTGTGTGTTAACAGTCTCAGTATAGCTCAGCTGGTCCCCTGCTCACGGTTGCACGAGCCTGTAATCAGGGTGACAGCTGGGCTGCATTTTCATATGGAGGCTAGACTGGGGAAAATCTGCTTGCAAATTCATCTGGGTTGTTGGCAGAATTCATTTCTTTGTGTATATAGAACGCATGCTGGCTTGCTTCTTTAAAGCCAACAACAGAGAAAAACTCTCTGGCCTCAGAGAAGACCCATTCCCTTTTAAGGGCTTTCACTTGATTAAGTCGGGGTCACCCAGGATAATCTCCTTCTTGATTAACTCAAAATTACTGGCTTAATTATATCTGCAAAATCCCTTCCTCTTTGCCCTATTCTATGAGTTAGAAGCAAATCATAGGTCCCATCCACAATTAAGGGGAGGGCATTATGCAGGATGTGAACACCTGAGTTTGGGAATCATAGGGGCCATCCTACAAACCATCTGCCATACAAACCATCTCAAAACATAGCGGCTTAAAAACATCAGTTTTTAACTTTTTTATTTCCTCATGATTCTGGGAGTCAGCAGTTTGTGCTGGGCTTGGCTGGGCAGTTCTGATGATTACACCTGAGGTCACTCATGTGACTGCAGACAGCTAGCAGGTTGGCTGGAAACATACTAGGCTACGAGGTCTCAGCTGGCACAGCTTGACTTGGTTCCTTGTGGTCCCATCCTCCACATGGTCTCATCCTCTAGTAGAGAGACCTGGGCTTCTTCTCATGGTGGTCCTCCAGTAGCAAGAGAGCACAAGCCCCAGTGTGCAAGCACTTTTCAAGCTTACATCACATTTGTTCATGTCCCATTGGCCAAAGAAAGTCATATGGCAAAAGCTTGAATCACTGTGGGAGGGAACTCCACAAGGGCATGAATATAGGGAGCTATGATTCATTAGGGGTCATTACTATAACAATCCACCACAATGGCATTGGGGGAAACATCAAAAATCCTCTTGCCCAGGTTTGGAAGAAGGGCCAATGGTTACCTGTCTCTAGTGGAACGGAAAGGCTGCACAATGCACATAACAATAGTGGCTACAAAGTCCTCAAGACTAGAGGCCTGTGCTAAAGTTTTCTGGACTGTTTGAGCTTCCCGGGTTTCTTAAATGACCCTAGATAGAGGGAGGGATCTTCCTAATAATGACTGATATTGGACCTCTCAGCACACTGGGAGGTCAGGATTTGGAATGGCTTTAGTTTGATTTAGAAAAACAAAGCACAAGAGCAGTAACTTTATCCCAGCTATGTATTTTTGCTGAGATCTTCAAATTTGAAATCATAACACCTTGTTGCTCACATCTTCACGTCATCATCATCATCCCTGGAAAAGCCATCTTTAGCCTTTTCCACACAGCTCCATTACTCAAACTGGATACTTAAATTCTAGTATAGACAAGGATCTTTATGCCAACATCCAAACTCCTAATAACTGCTGTCACAAATGCCACTAAAATAGCTGTATGATAGGCTAAAAAGAGTGAAAGCGCAGAATTTTAAATGAGAAATTATGAACAAAAATAATGAAAATTTCATAAGAAGTTTACATATGCCTTCGGTATAAATGAGGGAGAGGAGGAAGTGGAAGGAAGGAAAAGGCAGGAGAAAGAGGCAAGGTGGTTTTTCCTTTTTAGTTATTACCAGGATTCAATAGTAGGTTAGAGAAAAACACCAACTTTTGCCATCAGCGTTGTATTTTACCTTAAGCCAATTTGGCCTTTTGCGTACGTTAGGTTCTGCAGCGGTGGGTATTGGTAGCTTCCCATGATTGGAGTTTTGTGAGAGCTGTAAGTCTCCTCCACAACTTCCAACTGGGTGGCATGTTATGGCTAAAGGAATCTCAGATGCAATTCTCCCACACATAAAAGCATTTGTTAGCAAACAGGCACATAAGAAGTCATGCCTGCTCTTTAAGCTCAGAAAAAAAGACCATGTCCTCTTGCATGGCTGAAGGCTCCAATATTCTGACGGTAGGATTTTATTCTTCTTAGCCTACAGCAGGATTGGACAGTCTTCCATTGGTCAGCAACAGACTCTTCTCTGAAGTGTTGACACGCAGGACCTCACTGAGTCCTAGACTTGAGATGGTACTCAGATGGTGGTAGGGTGTGGACTCACCAGGTTCTCATACCACGCACACATCTTGAACACCATGCACTAGTGAAGACTTGTTTCTTTCAAATGTAACATGCAACGGCACTCTTGAAAAATCTGATACATTAGACAAAGCTAAAAATCTTCTCTATGATAGCACCTCAAATCTCAGTTTTATTCCCAAAGGGAACCATTATTCTGTGAGCATCTTCATATAACTTTTCTATACATTATTATACTGAGATATACTCAACTTTTTATTATGAAAAATTTCAAACACATGGAAAGTTGAAAAGTAGTAGTCTTCATATACTTTCCACCTAGGTTCAACAATTGTTTGGAAAAGCTTTGCTTTCTCAATCTGTCCTGTTAAAATTTCCTGCTGTTGGCCACTTATTACTCCAAAAATGGATTCTCCCTCCTATGAGTTCCTTTAGCATATCTGCTTTCTCTGCCCATCACTATTCAACCTTTGCTGGCTGTGTTCTCTTCCACAGTCATGTGAATTCTGGTAACGCTCAGATCAGGATTTTGACATAAGGAGTTATTTCCTAATAGAAATTAAGGTAATAGTCTGAAAAAACAGTTTGTCAAACATCAAGCAATTCCAGCAAGAGCTCATGGGTGTAACCGTCAGCACATCACACCCATATCACATAGGCTTCACGGGCGTTGAACGTTTCTGCCAATAGCAGAACGGAGACAGCTTTGCAGACGTAGCTCAGGGTTTATTGTCTTGAAGCTTGATATAAAAATTCCTTTTTTTAATTAAAAAACATTTTTTAAAGCTCAGTTAGTGGCATTTATTTTCAAAATGTTTACTTTCTGCTTCAAAGCAACATGATGTTTTAGAGTAAAGTTTAAAGTAGAATAACTTCTAGGAACAGAATAGATTAGACTGCTTATCTGTTATAATATCCTATGAGCTAAATATTTGCTTTTATACAGATTTAATTGTCTTTGTCTTTCTTTCAGTCTGTGGATACTCAGATGCCCTTCACAGCTCTAGGCTTACGTGCTTCATTCTACATTTGGGTCACTTTTGAGGTAGGGTTGCCAGATAAAATAAAGAATGATCGATTCAATTTAAACTTCAGATAAACAACGTATAATATTTTAGTGCAATATGTCCCATACTTGAGAGTAAGTATGCATGAGGAATACTTGTACTGAACAAGTATTCATTGTTAAATTTAACAAAAGAAGTACAAAACTGAAGCTCTGAAAACTACAAAACATTGCTGAAAGGAATTAAAGATCCAAACAAATGGGGAGGCTCTCTTGTTCATGGATTGGAAGACTTACTATTGTTAAGATGACGATATTCTCCAAATTGATCTGTAGATTCAATGCAATCTATACGAGGATACCAGCTGGTTCTTTGTAGAAATTGATAAGCTGATCCTAAAATTCATGTGGAAACTCAAGGGACCCAGAATAGCCAAACAATCTTGGAAAGGCAGGACAAATTGGAGGAGGCACACTTCCCAATTTCAAAACTTACTACAAAGCAACAGTAATCAAGATGATGTGGTATCGGTAGAAAGACAGACATATAGATTAATGAAATAGACTTGAAAGTCCAGAAATAAACTCATGTATCTATGGTAATTAATTTTTGACAAGGGTGTGAAGACCGTTCAATGGGGAAAGAATATTGATGTTGAGAAGAATGTCTTTTCAACAAATGGTGCTGAGACAATAGGACAGTCACATGCAAAAGAATGAATTTGGCCTCTTACCTCACACAATACATAAAAATCAAGTCAAAATGGATCAAAGCCCTAAATGTGAGAGCCAAAACCATAAAATTCTTAGGAAAAAACATTGAGTAAACTCTGTGACCTTGGATTTGGCAATGGATTTTCAGATATGCCACCAAAGCACAAGCAACAATAACAAAAAGATAAATTGGACTTTATCAAAATTATAAACTTTTGTGCTACAAAGGACACTATCAAGAAAGTGAAAAGATAAAGCACGGAATGGTAGAAAGTATTTGCAATCCTATATCAGATAAGGAACTTTGATATAGAATATATAAAGAGCTCTTATAGCTCAATAATAAAAAGACAAACTAATTAAAAATGCTCAAAGGATTGAATAGACATTTCTCCAAAGAAGTTACCCAGTGGTCAATGAGCACATAAAAAGATGCTTAACAGCATTAGTACTCAGGACAATGTAAATGAAAACCCCAATGAGATTCTACTTCATATCCACTGGGAGGGCTATAATAAAAACATCAGATAGTAACAAGTGTTGTTGAGGATATGGAACCCTCATACAAACTCATGGGAATGTAAAATGGTGCAGCCACTTTGGAAAACAGTCTGACGGTTCTTCAAAAAATTAAACATAGAGTTACATGTGACCCAGCAATTCCATTCTTAGGTGTACACCTAAGAGGAATAAAAACACATGTCTACACAAAAACTTGTACACAAATGTTCATAGCAGCATTATCCATAATAACTAAAAGATGTAAGCAACCCAAATGTCTATCAATTGAGGAATGGATGAACAAAATTTGATATATCCATACAATGGAATGTTATTTGGTCATGAAAATAAATGGCAGTGATACACGCTACAACATAGATGAACCTCAAACACATTATGTCAAAAGAATCCAGTCATAAAAGACCACATATCATATGATTCCATTTATATGAAATAGCCAGAAAAGGCATACTTACGGATAGAGAAAGTAGATTAGTGGTGCCTAGGGCTGTGGTTGGGAGGTGGATGTTTGAGGCGTGATAGTTTTTCTGTTTGAGGTGATGAAAGTCTTCTAAAATTGACCGTGGTGATGGTTGCACATATCTGTGAGTATTCTAAAAACCATTCAATTGTGGGCTCTAAGAGGATGAATTGTATGGTATGTGAATTACATATCAATAAAGCTGTTACAAAATAAAGTATTCATTGTAATCTGAAATTTAAATTCAACTGGGGGTCTTGTTGTGCTAAATCTGGCAACTGTATTTTAAGGGAAAAGTGCTAATTACCTCCTTAGCAGGTGCAATCCCCTTTTACTCAAAAACACCTACTTTTCTGTCTTCTTTGGCCCAAAGGGATTACTCTCCCATCAAATTTTCTTCCAGATTGGAGCAACCTGCTCCTCTTATAACTTTGCAGCTAGATCACCCCCATTGCAGGGTGGAAGCCTAGCTTGTGTGCTGCTATGGTGAGAATTAAATTCCCTTTATTCACTAACATTTTACAATTTTCAAGCTAAATAGAAGAAAATTTTTTTTTTCTGCTTTTTCTCCCCAAATCCCCTCAGTACATGGTTGTGTATCTTAGCTGTGGGTTCTTCTAGTTGTAGCATGTGGGACAGTGCCTCAACATGGCCCAACGAGTGGCGCCATGTCTGTGCCCAGGATCCAAACTGGCGAAACCCTGGGCCGCGAAAGCGAGCGCATGAACATAACCACTCAGCCACGGGGCCGGCCCCAGAAGAAAAAATTTTTTTTTTTAAAGATTTTTATTTTTTCCTTTTTCTCCCCAAAGCCCCCGGTACATAGTTGTATATTCTTCGTTGTGGGTCCTTCTAGTTGTGGCATGTGGGATGCTGCCTCAGCGTGGTTTGACGAGCAGTGCCATGTCCGCGCCCAGGATTCGAACCAACGAAACACTGGGCCGCCTGCAGCGGAGCGCGCAAACTTAACCACTCGGCCACGGGGCCAGCCCCCCAGAAGAAAATTTTGAACAAACTTGTAGAGTGGTTTCTCTCCATTGTGAGGAATATTATTTCTTTAATGAGAGGTTCGCTGTGAACTTAAGGAGAATTTTGACTTCCCCTCTTTTTCTTTTAAGCCAGTAATTTCCAAACATTCCTGTATGTTAACATCACTTGGGGGGATTTAAAAAATCCAGATGCCCAAGCCATATCCTAGGTCAATGAAATTGGAAGTTCTGGGGAAGGGGCCCTGTGGAAGTTTGAAAGCTTTCCATGTGATTCCAAGGGGCTGCCTTAAGCTAGTGCTTATCAAAATGCAATGTCCATACAAATCACTCAGGGACTTGTTGAAATGCAGATTCTGATGCAGGGGGCCCAAGATCCTGCATTTCTAGCATCTTCCTGGTTGATGCTGAAGCTCTTGTTCTGTGGACTATCCTTTGCGTATCAAGGCTTTACAGCACTAGAGAAGGGTGATGGAATGAGATGGTAGAAGTTAGGAAAGCTCTCTCTGAGTAACTCTATTGTACCCACCTGAGGCCTGCTGCTTTAAAAGTCTGAGGTTGTAAGTTTAGTTTAGTAATAATAACCACCACCCTTTATGGAGTGACCATTATATTCTATGTGCCGTATACACATTACCCCATTTAAACCTCAAAACGCCCCTATGAAGCGGTGCAGTGATGCTGTTGATACCCCATCCCATATCCCCTTGGTCCACGTCCAAATTCACCCGAGGCCGTGGTGGAGGTTCCCCTGCACGCTGCTTACCTACAGCATCCGTGTTGCTCTGCTGCTCAGCCACAGGGACTGGCTGAGCCCCACGCAGGGCAGCCTGGAGTGCCAACCACTGTGTTACCACGGTTTATTTCACATACACAGTTTAAATACAAGGATGGTCAAAGAAGTTTATTAATAACAGCCCCAAACTATAAACAACCCAAATGTTCATCAAGAGGAGAATGCATAAATTAGAGTTTATTCATACAATGGAAAACCACAGGGCAATAAAAAAATAATGAACTATCCCTGCATGCAACAATATGGATGAATCTCACAGACATTCTGTCAAGCAAAAGAAGCCCAACAGTTTACATGAAGTTCAAGAACAAGAAAAATGAACCAATGGTGACAGAAGTCAGAATTCATAGTTTGGGGGGAATGGGTATTAAGGGGGAAAGCACCTGCCACGATGCTGGAAATGTTCCATATCTTGAGCAAGGTAGTGGTTTCACCAAGCAGTATTCTTTAATATTTGTGCATGTCGTGTACCTCACTGCATTTTTTATTTCATACCTAAAAAACCCAAAATCAAACAAAGACCATGGCGGATAACAGTGGCTCTCCTTAAAGTCAGGTGAGCGGTCCTCAGAATGTCCCCAGTCACAGCTGCTTCACCAGATCCGGGGTCTTTACTGGCTCTGATCAGCACAGACTCTGGCGCTTGGTTGCAGCTATTGATCTGGTGAACACATTCTTTTCAATTCCCGGCAGGTAAGAAGTTGAAAAGCAGTTTTCATTTACATAGGAACGACAGCAGGACACATTCGTTCTCTTGTCCCAAGGCTATGTTAACCTTCCTGCTCTCTTTGATAAAATCTAGTCCAAAGGGGTGTTAAGTTTTGACATTCACAGAGCATAGTAGTACTCCACTATGTTGATCATATCAAGTTAACCAGACTTGGTGAGCAGGAAGTGGTGAGTTCTCTGGATGTCTTGGTAAGACACATGTGCACCGGGGGACAAATCTGTAAAGTTCTTAGAGATCCAATAGTCTGGGGAATGTCAGGACATCTCCTCTAAGGAAATGGAAAAATTATTGCCTCTACATCAAGAATGAGGAGTAGCTTTATCAAGCCCCCTCAGAAATACTATCACCAGCAGGCCCACCTCCTCAGAGGCCTGGGGCCCCATTTTGTGGGTCCTCATTTTGTGGGTCCCCTTCTTCAAGCTTTCAAGTTTTAAAAACTCCCTCTCCCCTGTGTTCCTCCAGCCCAGGAGAAGTAGCTGCTTCCTGCAGACACCATCTCTATGTTACTTCTGTATTCCCATTCGGCCTGTCCGGTCCTCCAGTAACTGGTTAGACAACCCTTATATTAAATGCTCTCTGTTAAAATAACCAGTGTGGTTCCTTCTTTCCTTTTTCTTCCTATCAGTCAGGGTTCAACCAGAGAAATAGAACCAGTAGGAGATAATTATTGAGATTTATTGCAAGGAACTGGCTTCTGCAATTGTAGGGGCTGGCAAGGTGCGTCTGAAATCTGCAGGGCAGGCCATCAGGAATGGCGGGCTGTAACTCTTGGGCATGAAGTGAAGCTTCTCTCTGCAGGCAGAATTTCTTCTTCCTCAGGAAAGACAGTTTCCATCTGCATGTAACCTCAGGTGCCACAGCATCTCTGTTGCTTGGCCCAAGGGCTTTCTTAGGGCTCCAAGGGTTGCGTTCCATACGATACCTCTGAAGTGGACGGAGCCCTGTTGCTCACAGTGGTAACCTGCTTATTAATGTGCTCTTAATTGGTGTTTCTCCCTCCTGTGTCTCACTTTCCCCTCTCCCCTACTTGTGCTTTCTGGGGTCAACTCTTCCCATAATTACCTGCATCTAAGTCCATCATGTAGCGTCTCCTTTTGAGAAAACACCAACTATGACAAGTAAGTATTGGCAGCTGTATTCTCTGCCTTCCTTCCCTCTGTACCAGCTAAAATGATCCTTAAAACTATGTTATATCAAGTCACCCTTCTACTTAGATTCTTCCAATGGCTTCTTAACAATTAAAATAAAATTCAAACTCCTAACTACATTTAAAAATCCTACCTGGCCTGCCCTTGCCTGTAACCCCAATGTCATTTCCCATTATTTTCTCCTCGCTCATTTTCAGCTCCACTGGCCTTCAGCTTATTCCTTAATCACACCAGAGTCACCCCTACCTCATGGCCTTTGTAATTCTTGTTCCTACTGTCTGCAACATTTCCACCCATGTTTTTACGTGGCTGACTCCTTCTGGCCATTCAGATCTGTCTGACATGCCACTTCCTCGGAGAGACCTCCTCAACCAGCCCGACTAACGTAATGCCCTCTCTTCCAGGACTTGCAAATCCATTATTCTCCCCACACCACCACCATCTCTCTTTTAGGACTTTCTACCATCTGAAATTCTCTTCTTCTTTTACTTGCTTATTGTCTGGCTCCTTTCCCTCTGCATCAAGGACTGGTCTGTTTTTTTCACCACTATATCCTTAGGACTCAGAATAGTGCCTGGGACATTGTAGACTCTTATTAAATATGTGATGAATAAATAAATGATTGTAAAAATGCGCATAGTTTAAAAACCTGAAAATCACTTTAGGCCACATCTAAGAGTCATAGTAGGGATGGCTAAGGTGGAATAAACGTGAATCTCACAAACAGTAGAGTGGGGGTCAAGATACTGAGAGGTCAAAGTTAGAAAAACTACCCATCTGGATGATGAGATGACCCTAATTAACAGTAAAAAACAGATGAAAAATCTCTGTGGTTTGGGTGGGAGTGACCAAAGGATTGGTAGGTGACAGGTAGAAAGTGATAAAATATAAAATTAGGATATTAGATTTTTTTAACATTTCTCAAAAATCTCCTCCAGATCTAACATTCACTGTCGTGTTAATTCCAACAGCAATTCAATAATCTCATTGTTAATTTCTTGTAAATTTCCTTAACAGGCCTTCCATAATAGTCTCTTTCTTTCTTTTCTTTTCTTTTTTGAGGAAGATTAGCCCTGAGCTAACATCTGCTGCCAATCCTCCTCTTTTTGCTGAGGAAGACCAGCCCCGAGCTAACATCCATGCCCATCTTACTCTACTTTATATGTTGGACGCCTACCACAGCATGGCTTGCCAAGTGGTGCCATGTCCCTACTTGGGATCCGAACTGTCAAACCCCGGGCCGCCCAAGAGGAATGTGCGCACTTAACTGCTGCACGACCGGGCAGGCCCCAATATTCTCTTTCAAACATAGAACAGGGCCTCAAACATAGTAAGTGCTCAATAAATATTTGTGTAGTAAAAGAAACTGAAGATCAGAGCGACTGTGTTACTTACCCAAAGATACCCAGTAAAACACTGAGAGAGCTGGAATTTGACACCAAGGTCCATTCTCTTAACCATTAAACAATACTGTCTTTGTCTAAAGTTTGTTTTAGTAAATAGATTTATCTTTTCTTTCAAAGTTACAACAGTATACGTTTTAAAAATTCCACAAATACTTTTAGGATAAAATTCAAGAATCAAACAGATCATTGGGATTTTTGGAAATGGAATGGAGAAGGTCAAGAAAGCTCAATGAAGCATTTATATCTGTGCTGCAGTTAGTTTTATTTGTGCCTGAGGGTGGGGGAGAGTGAGAGAGAAGCATCTAATAGTTTATAGTCTGCCTTAGCTGGGCTCCCTCCCTCAACCCTGTGGGGAGGAGGGGCTTAAGTCAGTCAGCTCGAAATACCTGGGAGGTCTGTTCCTTTCTCTCTCCCATTATTTAGACCTTATCCATGTCATTGAATCTCTCAGTCTCTGCTCCACAAAATGTGAAAAGGTAACAGCTGCTCTGGTCTGCCATGAGAAGCTATTCTGAGATCATCCTTGGAAACGTTCGAAGCTCTTTGGAGAAGGGTAGACTATTTTTTTCTTTTCTTCCTTTTTCTCCCAGAAGCCCCCCCGGTACATAGTTGTATATTCTTAGTTGTGGGTCCTTCTAGTTGTGACATGTGGGACGCTGCGTCAGCATGGCCTGATGAGCGGTGCCATGTCCGCGCCCAGGATCCAAACCAGCAAAACCCTGGGCAGCCGAAGTGGAGCGCGCGAACTTAACCACACGGCTCTGGGGCCGGCCCAAGGGTAGACTATTTGATGGTCTTACATAAGCTTTCTCTAGGCTTGGTCAGTACCTGTTATGTGTCCCTAGGATGCTCTGATGAATAAGGTCCTGAAGTGGTGAAGGAAACAGCAGCAGCATGGTCTGTGGAGAAAAAACCCACCCATAGACCACCTGATGTCCTCTGAGGGCCAAACATTTTCCTGGCCCTGACTCCTTGCCATCAAGTAGAGGAGATGTATTTACAAGAGAAAATTCAAGGTCCTTGGGTCTCGTGCATACTGTCCGGAATTGCCATGCCCAAGGCAGTAACCCTGAAGTAAGCCTGAAGTTCCTTTTGACTTTGGCCACATGCTTTCTATTTATACGGCTCTTTGCAATTTTGAGAGCACGTTCATGTATTGACTTAGGTGTTCTTTACCACAAGTCCTACCCTAAGCAGTAAAATCAGAAGCTTGGCTTCAATTAATATTATCTGTCTTTGATTCCTCCAAATTTCTATTCCTAACTACAAATCTCTGGAGAGATCAAGTAAGGCAAAAAAAAAAAAAAAAAATCTCTTTACTAGCTTTGGTACCATCTGTGAAGGGGATAAATTGCTGGTCCCTTGGCTGTGTCTCTGCCTCAAGTTAGACACAGGTTGAGCAGCTGGTCCCATGCTTACCCTGAGCCAGGCTTCCCAGGGGAGGCTGTTAATGGTCCATCTAGTGCTTATTTTAGCACAGAAATGGAGAACTATTTGAGGTTCTCAAAAAATAAGAAAGATTAGCCAAGATAAAAATTATGTGGTAGTAATTTGCTTCTGTACTGAGGCTCTCTATCATGGTAACTACAGACAGTCCCCGACTTACGATTTTTCAACTTTACGATGGTGCAAAAGCCATTCGCATTCAGTAGAAATCACGCTTTGAATTTTGACCTTTTCCCAAGCTAGCGATAGGTGGTACAATCCTCTCTGGTGATGCTGGCAGCCACAGCGAGCCACAGCTCCCCGTCAGCCCCGGGATCATGGAGGTAAACCATCAAGAGCTCACGACCATTCTGTACCCACACTACGATTCTGTTTGTCACTTTCAGTTCAGTATTAAATAAATTACATGAGATAGTCAACACCTTACTATAAAATAGGCTTTGTGTTAAACGACTTTTGCCCAACTGTAGGCTAATGTGAGTGTTCTGAGCACCTTTAAGGTGGGCAAAGCTAAGCTACGATGTTCGGCAGGTTAAGTGTATTAAACGCATTTTCAACTCAGGATATTTTAATTAACAATGGGTTTATCAAGACCTAACTGCATCAGAAGTGGAGGAAGATCTGTATGCAAATGAGGTAAGGGTCGGTAATTTGTTTCTCTGGCCTACGTGATGGGGAAACTCTCGGGCTGCCTGCCTTTGCTCTCCCCTCGGCCTGTGAACGCTCATCCTCATCTCTCTTTGGGTGGTCATGGCTGCGTTCGTGCTGAACAGCACTTTGCTTCAGAAAATAAAAAATGGCAGGGATAAACTTACATTCTTTCTTTTTATTTTTCCTGATGGCAAATGGCTATTTGGTTTCCCATTGCATTGCTGTTATTCATGATCCTTAATCTTTTATCTGATGTGCATCCAAGTCTTCACGTGGAAAAATTTCAAGGGCCACAGACTAAAGAAACAAAAAGAGCAGTGATCATTTAAGCTCTTCATGCAGTATCATTTCAGAGCTCTTATAACGGCCACTTTCTGTTTGTAATAAAACCTTCCTTTTTAAAACGCTGCATTTGTTGTAGCTCTTTCTGACCCATTAAAGTGTCAAAGAGGATGCTTCTCCCTTCTACACCTCTTTGACTTCCAAAAGAAGGCCAAGTGTCTTACCAATATATATGTTATTTGAAAGTACATAATAAAAAAGGAAATCAAGGGGCTGGCCCGGTGATATAGTGGTTAAGTTCAGGTGCTCCTCTTCAGCGGCCCAGGGTTCATGGGTTTGGGTCTTGGGTATGGACCTGTACACTGCTCATCAAGCCATGCTGTGGCAGCATCCCACATACAAAATGGGGGAAGGTTGGCACAGATGTTGGCTCACGGGCAATCTTCCTCACAAAAAAAAAAAGTCAAAAGAAAGAAATCAAGTGAAACAGATCCCACTACTTACAACAATAGAAAGAAGGGTTGAGGTGGGCTTAAGTGAATAGAAAAATACCATGGCTAAATCAAAATTCAGTTTCCTGAATACAATGGGCTTCTTTTCCAGGTGTTGGAAATCTATCATGATTTTCCTTTTTATGAACAGATTTTGACCATTCTTATAACAGAACTCAGTGTGAGTACGAAGACAGAAAAGCTTTAGAATTTTTTCAAGCACAGGAAGGTAATGTACGTCTTCTAGGAAACAGAGTTATCACACAAATAATCAACTCTGTTCTCGAAAAGAACAGAGCAAAAGCCAAATATCTACCTGGGAAAACAAGAAATCTGAAAAAAAAAGTATAACAGTCAATGTATAAGGTAGCTAGCCTCCAAGATGAACCCAATGATCCCTGCCTCCTGCTATTCATGCTGCGTATAGTCTTCTCCCACACTGAATAGGGCTGACTGTGTAACCAACAGGATATTGTTCTAATGATGGTTTGTGAGTTCCAAGCCTAGGTCATAAAAGATGTGTGGCTTCTGCTTGCTCTCTCTTGGATCACTTGCTCGGAGGGAAGGCAGCTGCGATGTCTGAGGTCGCTCAAGCAACCCCATGGTATGAGGATTTTCATTGCAGCATATGCGTAGTGGTAGGTAGCTGGAGGTAACCTGGATGTCAATTTTTGGAAAAGTAATGGGTGAAATGCGGTGTTTGTATAACACTAAATATAATGATTAAATGTAAGAGATTAGATCTACATGCACCAACATAACTGGGTATTAAAAATAGTGCTTCATCAGAAATAATCTCATCCATGCAAATAAAAATTCCTCAAACAACAATATGCGTTTCACAAGAACACATTCAAGTAAAAAGATATACAAAAATACATTAAAATGCTGACCTATGGCAAGGAGGAGAAAATGAATGGGGTGTGGAGATAAAAATACATTAACAAATGAATTAAACAAGACGGGGTCTTAATGGGCCTTGGGCTGAAGACTGTGATTTACTAAACCCTTTATACTAGAAGTCTAAAACTAAAGTTAAAGAAAAAAAAGCTGGAAAACAATCCAGACTTTGAAAAGAGAGGGCATATGAAACAGTGACAGAAAAAGAGAAGAGTTGCATCCAATTATACCTCAGACCAGTTTTGAAACAAAGAGGAGTCTGTGATACAGATAAGGGTTGTTCTGGGCACAAGACCAGGTAGTTGGTTGAGTGAGAGGAGGGTGATTTAAGCTGCCCACTGAGAACTTCCAGATTTTGCCTTCGGCCTTGGGGTCCCTGTATCTTTTTCCAGGGAATGCATCATAATGTAAAGTTTCTTATGAATGAAGAGGGGTTATGAACAAGAGGCTCAGAAAATAACATCTTTATTTTGAGAGACCTTAAAAAAAGTACCACTCCTCCTTAACGTCGTTTCTCCTAAATCACCAAGTGTTTGCTGACTAAGTTATCTGGTGCAATTCTGAACCAGTTCTTTGGTCTATTACCTAGAAAGTGAATAGCCAAATGTCATGGGAAAAACTATTTAATTTTAATTTTTCATAATCTTTCAAATACAATTTTCTTTTTTTTTTTTTTGAGGAAGATTAGCCCTGAGCTAACATCTGCCACCAATCCTCCTCTTTTTCCTGAAGAAGACTGGCCCTAAGTTAACATCTTTGCCCGTCTTCCTCTACTTTATACGTGGGTTGCCACCTCAGCATGGCTGGATGAATGGTGCTAGGTCCACACCTGGGATCTGAACCAGTGAACCCCAGACGGCCAAAGTGGAACATGTGAACTTAACTGCTGCCCCACTGGGCCAGCCCCTCAAATGCAATTTTGACCTGTCATTTAAAGGTTCCATTATCACAGCTTTAACTCTATTTTATATTTTTAAAAAGTGCCTGAGGCTTTACAAATACTAAAGGAAAATTTAGAAATTCACTTCTCACCGTATCACTCTAACACAAAACCAACTCATTTCCTTGGGTTCTCTCCCAGCTTTAGGGATTGGCCTGTGAATCCTACATATCATGAACATAGATAGCCATGGGGAAATAGGGCAGAGGGGGTAATTTTTCAATTTAATTTTCCCATAATCTGAATAATACGCTCCACACCGTGATAAGTACTCCAATATGGAGAACGACAAAAGTTGGAAGATCCCTGTGTTCAGGGAAATTACAAGCTTCTACAACAGATGAGAATTACTACATCATGAAAAATCAGAGGCCCATTCTCGGGGGCGCTGTTGATGGCCCACTGTGTGAGCCCTCAGCTGTACAGGGCAGTAACCCACTTGCAGCCTTGCCCCTGAAAGGCTTCTCTCTGCTTCTCCACTGGTTCTCTCTGCCCCACAGCAGCTTCCTGAACCTGCTTGCAGAGAAGGTCCAGAGTGCTGAGAATTTGACACGCCCGGGGCAACATGCAACCAACGAGAAATGGAAGTTTGTGAATAAGGACCTCAGCTTCCTGCTCAGACGCCCCAGCGGGGCTGGGCTGATGCCTTCGGAGGTAACTCCACCTTTAATGTGATCACTGGCTTTGCTCTTCTGGCTTTATCCACCCCCACATGTACTTCCAGAGAACGAGTCCTAATGAAACCACCTGTACCCAAGTCTTTGTCTCCGGGTTTCCTTTGAGGGGGAACCTAAATAAAACATCATCTCAGACAGATTATAGCCAAAAGCCAAGATTTTTAGCAAACAGAATTTTTCTTCCCTAGCACACAACTTTTCCCTCCCCTCCAGCTCCAGCGCTGCTTCCCCATTTCCTCGTCACAGAATAGGCATAACACCCATGCAGTCAGCACAGGTTCCCACTTGCCTAACTTGTTGCTGGTTGTCCTTGACCATTTGGGAGGCTGGCTGAGAAGGAAGCTGACTTGGTTGACAGCCCTCCGGTAAACCTTGTCCTTTTCATCCTCAATTTAAGTTTGGCCTTCCTAGCTCAGGCAATGACGCAGTCTAGACACTTCTATCCCTCCTGTATCTTGACAAGTACCTAGCAATCTGCTGTCTTTCTCTTTTCCATCCATTATTTCCCTGACTTATTTATTTTCTCCACGAACTATCTGGTATGTATGGTGTACGCTAGGCACTGGGGATGCCCCAGTGCATAAGACAGGCACGGTCCATGACCTCTCATTGCTTAGAGCTCAGCGTAGTACTTTATTGATTTATTCTTTAATATTTGGATGTCTTTTTCTATTGTGGTAACATTGGTTTATAACATTATATAAGTTTCAGGTGTGCATCACTATATTTTAATTTCTGTGTAGATTACAGCATGTTCTCCACCCAGAGACTGATTACACTGCATCATCTCGCACATATGCATAATCACCCCTTTCACCGTCCTCCCTCCCCCCTTCCCCTCTGGTGACCACCAATCCAATTTCTGTCACTATGTGTTTGTTTCTTGTTGTTTTTATCTTCTATTTATGAGTGAGATCATGTGGTATTTTAGCAGGCATTATAGAGGGTATGGGAATGTCATGAAAAGGACAGCATGCTGGGGAGGTTCTCAGGAGGAGACGACACTAATCAGACTTGGGGAGGTCAAAGACATCTCAGCAGAAGACAGATTCCTCTGCCCTCCCTCCACCTTAGAACGTCCACTGGGAAATTATGATCACTTGATTGTCTTCTGGAAGTGTGAAAGGAAGTCCGGACCACGGAGGTGGGCATGGGGTGTGCTGTCCTCTCCATTCAAGATGACCTGACCCACGTTTGGAGAGTGAATGAAAGGCACCTGTTGCAGCTAGCGCTGATTTGATAGAAAACACCTACTACGTGCAGGGGCACTGTGCTTTTACCGGGGTATCCCGTTGGCCGTCATGAGTGAGGCCTTGTGTTCGAAGACCTCAGAGACGTTCCTCTGTTCAAGGAGCCCCACTGGTGGCAAGCGGCAGGGCTGAGCTTTTTGGTGAGATCTGTCAAATGCTGAAGCCCGTGCTGTCCCCACTGGCACTTGCTGATAAAGTCCCACACCTAGATCTCATGCACCTGGGAGTTGTAGGTAAGGCTCCAGGGGCTTGAAAAGCGGGTAAAGGGCAGTCTCAGGGCCACAGCCATGTCCTGAGCATGGAGTTTGCTTGGCTCCCCAAGGTGTAGAGCCACAGCTATCGGGCTACTGAATGAGCTGAAACATGAAAGGGGCTTAGAAGAGGCCCTGCCAACAAAGCCACTAATATTAGCAATTATTATTATTGTTGGTGTTGGTAGTAGTAATAATATTGTTGTCTCCTAGTTCCTACTCTGAGGCAGCAGCATTTATCACACTCCAGTCTTCGCTGTTCTCTTTGCGTGATAAAATTCCCACACGCGCATCCAAATACCTCTTATTTCAGTCATTTTCTTACTTTGAGAATGGAAGTGGCTTTGCCCTCTCCATTCATTAAAATGTGAGCACCGCGAAGGTGGGGCCTGGTCTGACTTGTTCACCGATGCACTCCAGCACCCCCACTGGGCCTTGCTCAGTATGGGCTACTGAACGGCATACTGATCTTTTAAAAGAGATTCGCTGCATCACTGTATCATCACATCTCACAGGTGAGAGAGGACCAGGGGCGGCAGGGATGCTGTGACTCTGGAACCGACCCTCGTGGGGGCCCACAATCAGGGTGCGGGGGAGGGCTCCTCAGGGACATCTTTCTGTCCCTTGCTTGGCACAGTACACTGGATCTAAAAACTCCATGTGAAGAATGAGGAATCTTGTTTTCAAATAGAGGGACACTACTGATTTCACACTTTTAATTGTTTAATTAATGAATATTTACATTTAAAGAAAAAGTGGTTAAAAGACCAGGTCTAGAAAGCATTGAATGTGAAGAAGGGAATGGATTCATGTATCATTTCCAACGCTTCACAGAAAGCAAATTCAGGGAAACTGAATTTCTTGAGTTCACAGTTCTCATTCTGAATACAAACGCTTCCGCCGATCCACCCTCATTTATATGACAGTTTAGTTACAAACATTATCAACCATGCTTGCCTATGAGCGCTCAGCTCCAGAAGCTGGCTTTAGCTGACGACATCTTTTTCCAGAACCAAAAGACATGAGATTTTCATTCCTGAAAGGATGTGAGCTGTTCTTAGAATAAATCCATTCTAGAATGTTGGGCTCTGGGACAGGAAGACTTGAAAACTCTGTTTGCGGAAGAGATTAAAACTGGCCCAAATCTGTTTGGTTGAGTTACTCTAGATATTCTCTGCTCCCTCTAAAGGAAAAGTCAGCAATCTTTTCTTAAAGATAGTAAATATTTTATGATTTGCGGATCATGTGGTCATGAAGGCATGTAAATGAATGGACATGGCTGTGTTCAAAGCAAACTTTATTTACAAAAACAGGAGGCCTCAGTTTGCCAAACCCTGCTGTGAAGTTCTGTCCAGAATATCTGAATATTCTGCATGGATGTTCACCACCAAGTACTTAGGTTTTGGGTCAAAGAGAAATGTGCTCTGACACCACCACTTTGGAATGAACTTTTAGTCTAGTTTAGGAGACATGAGTACCTTTGGCCCAGACTATTTTGTGGGAAGAATGCAAGTGGAATGTGCATTAGGAAGGCACGATGTTCTATTTCCCAGCGTCAAGCAGAACTAGGATGACGCTCACTTAAGTGCACTTATCTGGAATAAAGGAACCATGACAGCTGCTTGAGAACAGGAAAGAGTAAGGAAGCCCACATTTTGGTTGGATTCCCATCCCAGTCTCTGACTTTAAAACGTAAAAGTTTAAAATGGTTAGTAGGACAAATTTTCACGTATCCCATGTCTGATTTACTTTTATTTTTTAAATTTTTTTCTAAAGATTTTATTTTTTTTCCTTTTTCTCCCCAAAGCCCCCCAGTACATAGTTGTATATTCTTCGTTGTGGGTCCTTCTAGTTGTGGCATGTGGGACGCTGCCTCAGCGTGGTTTGATGAGCAGTGCCATGTCCGCACCCAGGATTTGAACCAACAAAACACTGGGCCGCCTGCAGTGGAGCACACGGACTTAACCACTCGGCCACGGGGCCAGCCTCTGATTTATTTTTAAGTTAAAAATTTTAAATGGTATAAAGGAAAAGTAAAATAACCTGTTAGAACTTAAGCCATAAAATTTTTGGTTCTTTTAATGAATGCTTCCAATTTCAAGTCAAAGCCAGTAATATATCATGTGAATTAAATAGCATTAGCAATCCTATTACGGTCCATGTTCTTCCTTAAAAATAATGCAAATCCACTGGTTCTTCACCTGCAAATTTTGGATAGATGCTAATGAATCCCTTTTCCAGTGAATTTCCAAATGTAAGAATTTCTTAAGTCCCACGCCTGGTGAAACTCATTTTAATCCTCCAAACTTCTGGTAGTAATTAGTCTCAGAGGATCTTCCAAGGAACTAAATATGTATTCCTAAGCACACTTAAAATCCTGTAGCATTTGCTTTTTGCACAGAAGATAGAAGAGAGAGGCGAGAAGACACGAAGGGTCCTCTTCACCCCTGCCACAGAGGGATACAGGCATCTGAGAACGCTCACGTGCCACACCAGATCAGGGACGTTAAGAAGAACGATTACCTCTGTTAAAAAATAATATTTTGTCAGTCACTTAGAAGTGTGAGTTTAACTGAAGATTTATTGTAGAGGCCTAATTTTGTTTTCTCTGGAAAACTTTTTGTTGTCTCCTAGAATGGTTTACATAATAAGGAGGTCCTTTGGGGGTAGAGGCTGAAGGAATAAGGAACGAGGAGATGTAGAAAGAAGGGCAGGTGCTTCACGCTATATGTAAAACCTGTTCTGCCTGTAGTCTCACATCTGCAAAATGGCTTCTCGACTTGCTGGTTTCACGTGGAAGACTGTCAATTCATGATATATTACAATTTCCCAAGTTATTACATAAGAGATTAACTGCTCATGTTTTTGACTACCAACAAAGTTTTCTTCCAAATCCGCTACTAAAATAATACCAATATTTTGTTTTACAGTATGCCACTCAATTATCTAATGACAAGCTCTCCCAGCCTCTCTGTGATGCTTTACAGCTGAGATTAGGACCATCCCACCGAAGGGTGAGTCACTGAGTGGACACTTGATCCAGAGCCTGCACCAGATCTGCCGTGTTGAGTGTCCTCCGAAGACCACGCCTGGCCAATCAGAATACCTTTGACAGGCCATGACCACTTTCTGCCCTTCATTTCTTATAATCATAACATTTTTCCTTCTGAAAAACAAAAATTATTACAGAGAGTATCAGAGTGTCAGGTACAGCATTTATAGGCATTTCAAAAGATTATAGGCAATTTGAAACATTAAATAGATTCATAATAGCTTTCCAAGGCTTTGGGTCATTTGCATTTTAAAGTTTATAAATGACATTGCAGTGTTAAAGCTAAATTATCTGAACATCTATTAGGTGGTAATGGTAAGAGAAGGACGAGTAATCAGGCCACACAGTACATCTCTTGTCCACATCCCATGTGATTTTTGCAGAATGCTGCACTATGTAAACTGCTATTGCAAACAGGCAATTATTGCACTGAAGTTTCCATGAAATCCATCCAAGTAAATCTTGCAGCCTCTCATCTTTGCCGATGAGCATCCTGCCTTTGAGAAGATGCAGTAAAAAACACTTGCCACAGAACCGGCAGTGAGATCACTTGTCTGAGTCTGAGACTCCATAAGTTTCTCATTTCATTAGCTCGCTCCTCCACCTCATTTATTCATCCGACAAACAGTCATTGAGCACCTATGTGCCAGGCACTGTCCCAGGCTCTGGGGATACACTGTGAACGAAACACAGGAGAGTCCCTGGCCCGTGGGGCTTACATTCCAGTAAGGCAGACAGGCAAGCACATAATTACACAATACCACAGGGTTCAACACAGCTTGGAGACACCCTGTCTGAAATCTACGTGCTGCCTCTCCTCATTTTTGGGCAGTGATGAAGTGAAAGGAGAGGCCGACAACGGACTGCAGCAATTTCACTAGTCTCAGTTCCATCATCTATAAGTTGGATGAATTTAAGTGAGTCCTTCAGCCACTCGGGGCCTTAGTTTCCTCATCTACAAAATGGGCAGAGGTTGGATCAAGTGATTATTTTAAGGGAAAGGGCCCTTTCAGCCTCTTATTTTTCATGGTTTTATGGGACCATCTTGCACAAAATCAAGAGCCAGTTTGTTGACCGTTCTATGGTTTAAAAATATTTTTAAAATGAAATGTAAGAAATATAAGAAATCCTTAGTTATCCCACATAAACTCAACACTTTAAATGCCAATCTAAACTTCTTTCACAAATAGCAAATGTCTTATTTACAACTGCTGCAGCATGAAGTTATTTTACCATCTTCAGCCATCTGAGAAATAAGTTATTTATTCATAAAAGCATACCCCTTTCCACTGTTGGTTACATAGTCCCACCTCATTTGTGAAATGTTCTCTAGCTGTGAAACCCTCTCCTGGATGTGACACTGTCTCTCTCTTATGAACCCAGACCAGTGACTTCATGCTCCTGTTCAACCATTTCCACCGGACTATTAGCTCCATGAAAACAGGGATGGGGTCCTCGCTTCCTTGAAGAACAACTCAAATGAGATTCTGTGCAGGTACCCCATAGACTTGTGATCCATGCACCTACACCATGTTTTATGGGCACAGGCCTTTTAGGAACCCACATTAACCCCTCAGGCTGTAAGAATAGTTCTGCTTGGTGAAATCAGAGCCATGGTCTACCAAAGGGTATGCTAACATCCAAAAAGGAAAAATGGGTTTCCAGAACAATTCACAGACTCACACAATGTGAATTAATACATATCCTAACTTCTTTGGAAGCCCTGGTGGAATGTTAATGTATATTTAATAAGGCAAGCAAAGCAGCACATTTTTGCCATCAATTTTTCTTAAAGAAGACAACATAGCTGGAGAGCTGGACGTCAAATAAGGTTAGGTTCACACTTATCAACTCGGTAGGAGTTAGGAAGTCTCTGATGCTCGCGAAAGACAAATCGCATTCACTGGTTTGATTCTGAAATGTAGAAACTCCAACTTCAATCAGTCCATCAGCTGAGCATGACAGGAAATTCTATAGGACTGTAAGGAATCTTCTTTTCTTATCTGGATCAGATCACTGATACCTTGGGGGTTTCTGAAGGCAGACTGCTGTGTCTCTGAGTTTTATGGATTTCTGTGTAATCAAATGTCCTATGCTTGTTTTCAAATTTGATCAGGTGGGCCTATCGAAAGGACACAGCTTGTCAGCGCCTTTGGGGAAAACGTGAAACCCCTGCCTCGATAACCGAATTTAATTCCTTCCTGTTGCCCTGTGGTGTCAAGATACATAGCGTCAATGTTATCGGAAGTGCCTAACACGGACTGCTGTGTAGACTAAAGGCTGTCCTGTCCTTTCAATCACCGGAAAGCAATAAGGACCATGTTCTTGGTTGGGCGAACATTACAACTTCAGGACCAGATGGGCAGGAGCATCCCAAGCAACCTTGCAGAAACTTGAAGCAGTGTCACGACACCTTCTAGGAATAAACAGAGTCTCAAACAGAGTCTGTATGGACACGGGGGCAGGTCCGGCAGACATCAGCCGCACAGAGGAGGGTCAGAGAAGAATAAAGAGGTTCAGACAATTTTCGGCAACCTAGATAACAGTTACAGGTAAGTTCTTGTTAGCAAAGGAAATGCACTTTGGTGTACATCATGGAATCTGGGTAAGTGTGCAAGTTGTTGAACATATGCTGCCAATAAGAACACAGTCCCTTTTTCTCGAGGCTAGGCAGGAGGGATTAGATGTTCAGGGCTGATGTTCAGTATCCTATATCAGTATGACTGCAGCCCTTCCCAGCCAACCCAAAGGGTCCATAGGTTGGACACAAAAGTGGATCAGGGCTGGCTTTGGCAGTGAGGGTCTCCACAAAGTCACCGTGCGCAGTGTACTCTTCAGGCGGACGTGCTCGAGCTGCAAACCCAAACAACTCTTAAGTCCAAACCTCTGTGGGCACTATGGCTTCTTTGGTTCCAACAGAAGGCAGTAGGCTTTCTGCAGACAAGAAATAAAAGGGGAACTGCACCAAGAACCCACGGATCTTTTTCAGTTCCTCCTCTGCTCTGACGGGGTCTTCCTTGGCTAATATGGGTTTGCTTATAAAGTCTCTCAGTTGAATTAAGCTGTGTACTTCATCATTGGGCAGGCACCGGAACACCTGATTAAAACACAAAGAGGAAACAGACTGATAAGTTTCAAAGAAAACATACCCCCTTTATGGAAAATACTCATTCCAACATCCAACACCTTTGTTTTATGAAACACATGTTAGTTTTCTGTTATAGCACAGAACTGACTGAAGAGGTGCTTTGCTTATTTGCTACAAAACACTACTAGATTTGCTTCCATCAAAAAAAATTTATAGATAAATCCTTCTATCTGATTGATGCAAGTCATTTATCTCAGGATAAAGTCAGGCTAGTGATAAGGAATTTCACTGATGTTTCTGCACGTTAAGGTTAAGTTTTTGGATAATAATCATCCCTGAATTTCACTGGAGGTTCTGGTTTAAGGGGAAAATTGTACATTATATTTTCTCTAACTTTTTATTTAGAAAAATGTTCATATGTGTACCTTTACTTAAAGTTATCAATTGTACACTTATTTTGCTAACTGAAAATAAGTTTCACACATCATAACACTTCACTTCTGAACACTTCAGCACGTTGTTCTAAGAATGAGGACATGTGCCTGTATAACCACAATCCCATTCTCATCCCTCAGGACACCAGTTCCATGTCATTTAAGATATGGTCCACATTCAGATTGATCCTATTATTCCCCAAATGTCTTTTATAGCTGTTATTCCCCCAATCCAAGATCCAAAGTAGGCAGTGCACCGCATTTTAGAAGACTCCATGCACGTGACCTATTTGATCATGGCCTCGAGGTCTCAGTACGAGATAAAGCTACGCAGATAGTTGTCATGTTTCATTAGGAATGATGAATTCTCTGTGCTGGAAGGGGCTCTGGAAGTCATGATGAAGAACACACTCTTACCCAATTTCTGACAGGTGGTCAACACATCCCAGCTTGAATATTTTCTATGATGGAAAGCTGGCTATTTTATGAAGTAAACTTTTCCACTGTCAGACAACTCTTAACTCTTGTAAATTCTTTATCATAACCAATGGATATAACTTACCAGAAGATGCATTTGGCCTCCCTAACAAATGGAGCTGGTTTTAAACACTTTTCCAAAATTAGAGCTGTTTGACAAAAAACGTATCTCATTATTAATAAGCTTCATTAAAATGATGGATGCCATTTACTATGCACTATGTGCTAAATACATTTAATAGACTATTCTTTTTTGTGTGTCTGTTAGGACGATTGGCCCCCAGCTAATGTCTGTTGCCAATCTTCCTCTTTTTGCTTGAGGAAGGTGGTCCCTGAGCTAACAAACATGCCCATCTTCCTCTACTTTCATACGGGATGCCGCCGCAGCATGGCTTGATGAGCAGTGTGTAGGTCCGCACCTGGGATCCAAACCTGTGAACCCTGGGCCGCTGAAGCGCAGCATGTGAACTTGAACTTAACCACTATACCACCAGGCCAGCCCCTAATAGGCTATTCTTTATCCTCATAACCACCCCAGTGAATATCCCTCCCAATTTATAGGAAAGGAAAGAAAGGCTCAGAAAGTCAAGTCACTATACACCACGTTATATCACCAGCAACTGGGTGAGCTGGGTTGAACCCAGGTCTGACATTTTTCAACTCCACCTCTCTTTTCTCTTTGTCACCAGACAGGTACGAAGGCTAGGTAACCACCTGCTGAGGATGCTCATGATGGAATTCCTGAATCAGATGAGGGATCAGAATACCACTAAAGTCTCTTTTAAAACATATCCATGATGCTTTTTGACTCTGTTTTTCAAGGTCTACGAAGAGCTATTTTATTACAACTTGGAGGTGTGTTTGTTTTCTACCTTCACTAAGAATACTCTGTACCAATAACATGCAGAAATAATGGTGTGCTTTTGTGATGTGAATCAATCAAAAAAAAAGGAGGGGGAATATGCGAACCTCACCTTATCATAAATTGTAGCATTTCGAGCTGCTGTTGAAACCCACACCTCCTTGAAGAATTTGTCACTCACTGGATCCTGAATGTCTTCACTTGGGTCCGAAAGATAGCCAAGGACAACTCTGAAATACAAGTGCCTCCCAAATGAGTAATCGAGATAAAGCAGTTTGCTGTAGGCATTGTTTCCAATGGTAACAACGATGGGAGTCCATTTATTTATTTATTTTTTAGGAAATCAATGGAAGCCTTAAAACTAAGTGTGTGTGCATATATATACACAGGATAGGATTAGCATTCAAAATAAGTGCCAGCAAATGTGCTAAGCCCCTTCCTCAACAACCTTATGAAGAAGCAACTATTATTATCTCCATTTTACAGATATAGGAACTAAGGCACAGAAAGGTTAAGTAACTTCTTCAAGGTCACACAGCTGGTAAGCAGCAGACCTGGGACTCCAACCAGGACCATGTGACTCCCAGAGCTGTCCTCTTAACATGACTTGATCTTCCATTCTTCCTCCCTCCCCTGACCCTGGGCCAAGCACTATGCTGAGCTCTAGGGTGCAGAAATAAATGCAAAAGGCATGGAGCCTCTCTGAGTAGTTAAATTTCATAGGTGAGATCAATAATAAAGAAATAATCACCCTCAGAGGAATTAATGAAAATTGTGATAAATACCAATGTGCTTTAAGAGTATGAGATGGGAGTGGTCAGGGAGAATTTTCCTTCCCCCACGTGTTTGCCTAAGTCCACCTACCACCTGTCAGGATTCAGTACAAGGTCACTTTTATAGCACCGTTTGTGGCTCCCCCTTCTCCTGTCTCCCACTTCTCCCCATCAATCCTGGGAGACGCGAACATTCTTCCTTTGTTCTCCCACTGTCCTTCATATGAGCTTTATTTTTATCAGAGCACCTGCAATTCTTTACACACTTTTTGTTTTCAATAAGTCCATCTGCCACATCTAACATGTAAATTCTTTGAGAGAACATGACCTGGCTATTCTCATAAACCCAGAATGCCTGGCATGAAAGAAGTCACATACTAAATGCTGTCCCAATTGATCATATATAAACAAGGGACTAGAAATAACAAGCAACTCTCAAGGAAAGCAAGACAAGTTTTGGAAGTCATATTTGAAAATTTGAAAATTAGAAAAACCTTGGTACTTATAGAAGGCTTTAGGGTTAAAAAGCATTTCCGCCTTAATCCTGTGAGGTAGATGGTACATGATTCCCATTTTGCAGATGGGAAACTAAAGTTTGGAGACATACTGTGATAGAGTTAGAATTCAAGCTGAGTCCAAAGCCCTTTTCTCATATGCCTCGTCGTTTCAAAGAATCCCGAAAAGGCTTGTGCTACATTGAAAATAGAAGTGGGGAAATAGGCCTTTGAAGGACTTGGCTGTTACACTGAGGGAAACTGGGACATACGGTAGACACCGGAGCAGAGCACTGACAGTATCCCACTTACATAGTAGAATATGGCGGCTGCATTGAGAATAGACTGTGCAGGGCAAGAGTTGAAACAGGGAGCCCAGTTAGGAGTTACTGCAGTATTCCAGGTGAGAGATGGTGGTGGATGTGGTGGCGCAGAGGAGGGCAGAGCCAACAGGGTTTCCTGATAGAGTAGATAGAGTGTGAGAAAAAGCGAGGCATCAAAAGTGACTAGCAGGGGGTTTGGCTTGAGCAACTAGAAGAATGTAGCTGCCATTAGCCGAGATGGGGAATTCTGTGGGTTGAGCCAGTTTGTGGGGCAAGACCAAGAATTCAATTTTGTACCTGTTGAGACACCTATGAAACACTCAAGTGGCAATGCAAAGTGGACAGCTGGATAAGTGAGTCTGGAGTTTGGCAGAGAAGGCCTGCTTGGAGATAAAAATTTGAGTGTGTATATATATATATATGCATAAAGCCATGTGACTTTAATTGAGTTTACCAAAGGAGTGAGCAGAGACAGAGTTGAGGACCCGGTGTACCTCAACAGTAGGGCAGAGGAGGAGCAGCCGGGAGGCTGGAGAAAAGTGAGGATGTGGCACCTAGAACCATACACAGTTCATCAAGGAGAACTGTGTCAGATTCAGATGAGAATGGACCAGTGGATTTAACAGTGTGGAGGTCATTATATTGTCACCCTCCCTGCATTTAAATAAATGTAGATTTACATCACCATTTGTAAAAGCTGCAGAATTTCCCATCATGTGAAATTTCTTTAACCAATTATTTTATTATGACCTTTTGGGTGGTTTCCAGTTTTTCATTATTATGAACAATGCTACAATGAACATAATTTATTCACTACCTATAATACTTTGAATTTCTATGATTATTTCACTAGGATAAATTTTAGAAATAAAATTCCTGAGTTAAGAAATACACAGAATTTACTTCAAGAAAGGCTGTTCCAACACATACGCTACTAACTATGCATGTTCTCCTCAGTGATTTTCGACATTATCAACTTCTAGAAAAGCTTGGCCTGTTTTATAGGGATAAAAGGGCATCTCATCTCAGTTGTAGGCTGCACTTTTCCTGCTATATAAAAATTCTTTAAAATAAATGGATCTGGCACCATGGGCTTATGAGGATTCTTAGAGTTTTATAACCACAAAATTCTATTTCCATTTCAAATAATGTCTCCTTCAGACTACACAGGAATAACTTTTAAGAAGGATTTAAGGGATGATGTTTGCACACGGATGCTGGCTGCCCATTAAGACCAAAGCAAAATTTACTGCACCAAATTTGAAAGACAGTCACGTGATGACAATAAGTCAATTATAATAATACCTTTGATTTGGGTTGGGCCTAACCAGCTAAAAACTGAGCAAAAGGAACATTTCTATAACTTTCTTTTAAATTATAACAAGAAATGAGGTAATGTGTCCACCAAGTTATCAGTTAAGAGCTTGTGTGTAGAAAAAGTATTTAAATAAGTCTATAGCAGATAATATTTAGTAATAAATTTTCTCTCAGTTTTTTTTTTTTTTTTTTTGAGGAAGATTAGCCCTGAGCTAACTACTGCCAATCCTCCTCTTTTTACTGAGGAAGACTGGCCCTGAGCTAATATCCATGCCCATCTTCCTCTACTTTATATGTGGGACGCCTACCACACCATGGCTTTTGCCAAGTGGTGTCATGTGCGCACCTGGGATCCGAACCGATGAACCCCGGGCTGCCGAGAAGTGGAACGTGTGCACTTAACTGCTGCGCCACTAGGCCGGCCCGTCTCAGTTTTTTAATTATAAGAAATTTACATTAAAATGCATAGTAAAAAATATGAAGTACTCAGTATTCTTTTGAAGACTAAGATTTGAGAGAAACCTAGTTTCATTTTATGCTGATGTGTATAATGGCAAGTATCTAATGTTTAGTTGTTTATGCATCAGTGGAACTGTAGGAAAACTGCAGAAAATAGTTTTCTGTTCTCTCCATTCCTCATGTCGTTCACTTTAAATGATTCTGAGCTCTTCTTGTGTGGATAATGGTTTCTGTTGAGTGATGGTTACATCGGGAAAGTTTGGATAATTTTCTAGTACTTAATGAACTGTTCGGCACATAGCTGTGACATTTTGTGCAGTACCCTGATGGCTGGTTCTATTTAGAATTGATTTCACATTGAAATGTGTCTCCCTATTTCTCTTTAAAAATAGCCCAGATGGAAAAAAGACTGAAGTTGCATTTTTTTAAGGGAGAAAATGGCTGGGCTGTAGGCCACAATATTTATCTTTGAGAACATTTCCTAATAAAAAGAGCTAAAATCCACACAAGGTTTTCCTGACGATTCTTAATACACTGTGTTTGCCATTGGGGCAAGGTGAAACTGATGGTTCTACAACAATTGCCTCTTTAAGACAGTTTGAAAGCTGCCAGGAAAAATAAAGGCACCAAAGAAGAAACTTAGCCTGAAATGTATAGAATCAGCATAAAAAAGTTAAAATAAAACTCAAACGATTACTGAAAAACCACCCCCCCAATAATGAAGACCCTAAAGCTTTATTGAAGAACAAAAAAATAATTTGAGTAAATTGAAGCCCATACCTTGTTTTTTAATAAGATGACTCAATATCATAAAGATGTCAATTATTTTTATATTAATCTATAAATCCACTGTAATCCCAATAAAAAACTAATGAGATAACTTGAATAAATAACTCTAAAGCTCATGTGGAAGAATGAATATTTAGAAGTAGCCAAGATTATTTTGGAGAAGTGGTATGGCAAGAAGTATTATTAAAGTGCCCAGCTACAATAATTAAAATGGTATCATATTGGCAAGCAACTAAACATACTCTGGACAGAACATGAGAGACAGACTAGAGATAAGTCAGGATATATGGCAACTCCGTGTTTCATAAAGAGGCATCGCAGACTAGAGAGGCAAAGAGCGCTGCCTATTGAACAGTTCTGGATCAGTTGGTAGGTTGGGGGAAAAAAGTTAGAGTCCCTACCTCATCTCTTACAGTAAAATAAATTGCAGATGTTAAATGTAAAAAGTAACATCAAATAAGCACTAGAAGAAAATAAAAGTAAATATTGGATCTTGGGCTGGGGAAGCTATTCCACACATACAAGAAAAGGGAAAACTAAGAAAAAATTGATAGATTTGATTAATAAGAATTGAAGTTTCCCCCAAATATTCTAAATATGGTTAAAATGCAATTGACAAATCAGATTTGCAACAAATGTGACAAAGGAATTAGCCTCTTATATATTTAAATTACTTATAAATCATTAAAAGAAAGTGAAACATTCCAACAAAATGGGTAAGGACACTAACAAGCTAGGCAATTTACAAAAGAACAATTACATACAGCTAATGAACACATTTTACAAACCTCAAAAATGCAAATTAAAATAATGAAATTCCATTCAAAATCCAACAAATTGGCAAAGATTAAATAAAGTGAAACTCAGTACTAGCAAAGATAGGCGGAATAAGCCCTCGAAAACATTACTAGTGATACAATAAGAAGTTAGAGGGCAAAGGTGACCACACGCTTCCTTTGACTAGAAATTCCAGAGTTAGGATTTAGTTACGGAAACAATTAAGAAGGTAAACAAAATGCTATCTACAAATACACTCATTTTTTATATTAGTGAAAAATCTGCCATGAGGTACAGTCAGCCCTCTGTATCCACGGTTCCACATCCGTGGATTCAACCAACCAGGGATGGAAAGGTCTAGATGATGGTTGCCCGTACGGAACATGCACAGACAACTTTTTTTCTTGTCATTATTCCCTAAACAAGACAGTCTAAGAACTATTTACACAGCATTTACATTGTATTAGGAGCTATTATAAGTAATCTACAGATGATTTAAGTATACAGGAGGATGTGCAATAGGTTATACGCAAATACTATGCCATTTTATATGAGACTTGAGGATCGCGGATTTTGGTATCCAGGGGGGTCCTGGAATCAACTCCCCTGCATACATCGAGGGAGGACTGTGTTAGTTAAAGGAATTATGGCATACTCATATGATGAAATACAATGCAGCCACTAAACGTTATAGAAGAACACTTGACAACACAGAAAAGTGTGTGTAACATTGTTTAAATAACAAAGAACTTTGTAGAACTGCAAGATCCTAATTATGTTTTAAACAAAGAAATACAGTATAGTTATATATGTATAGAAAAACAGTTAAATGACGCACATTAAGTGTTAAAATTATTAGCACTGGGTGGTGGGGTTACAGATGAACTTAATTATCTTATTGCTTTTCTGTGTTTGCCAAATTTTCTACAACAAAAATACGTAATCAGAACCCTCCACCTCTACAGTTATTATACATTTAGAAAGTTACAAAGAAGCTCACCACTTTGAAGAGAATACTTAAGTTGTCAAGGAACTGAAAAGATACATAATATTTCTAGTTTACACGAGGAAATATTTGTTGCCTGCTACATGCCCCAGTAGGCAATCAATGGGTTGATTAGTAGGGTATTAATTTCAAACTCTTCTCTACTAAACAAAACAAATGAACGTTAGAAGCTAATTGAAATATCAATCGTTTGAAAAAAAATCTTACCGGCAAAACAATTAGTAACAAAGGCAATAAATACAGCAATAAAAACTGTGAGAAGGTATTGACAGCCAGATTTGGGGGGATGGATTTGTTGAGCTTCTGGGGCAGAGAGGGCAGAATGAACGTCTCTGGAACTGAAGCTTGTGTTCGCTCTTGAAAGCCGGAGCCTGCACTGCGAGGTATGAGGAGATGGCTTCAGTATTTGCATGGAGCGAAGCGCTCCCTGTGCGCCCACCTCAGGCGAACCAGTGTCCACGAGCTGCAACGCCTGTCTGTGCAGTGCTTTCCCCAAAGGGCTTAGGGCTTCATCAGGGACACCTGCTGCTCTTGCTGTGGAGGCCACAGTGACATCTCACCCTGGCAAATGCAGTTCTAGAACCACATGGTCGGGGGGAGCTCCACGTGTCTGCGAGAGTGACAGCAGATGAGGCAAGAAGCCTTCAGGAGCGGTGAGTGGAGGGACAGGATCTGACTTAAGTTCTAGAAGGATTGCTGAGACTAGACTACAGGGCCTGGGGTGGGGCTACTTGGAGCCCCGCCCTAGAAAGTTCTGTGTAACCCTTAATTCAATGGAGGACTCATTTAGGGCCACACAGCCTTTGCTTGCTAGCTCAGTAGCGTTCTCTCAGCTGGACCACAGATTTGT